>NC_054467.1:221661503-221968345 GCF_017639515.1 Carcharodon carcharias | reverse complement strand
GAGCAGGCTATTGAGTTGGATGATCAGCCATGATCATAATGAATGGCGGAGCAGGCTTGAAGGGCCAAATGGCCTACTCCTGTTCCTAGTTTCTATGTTTTTATTATTGGATTCATTAGCACCTATTTTTGGCCTTTAGTTCTGGACTTTCCCCACAAATAGACATTGTAGCATAGGTCCCAAATAACATTTGGGAGAAACATAAAATTAAAATGAGAGAGCACATTGATTAAGTTATCTCTGAAGGCCATTGGCCAGAATTTCCCAGCCCCTTACACTGGCAGGATCTTCCGTTCCCGCTGATGCGAACGGAGATTTCAATGGTTCACCGGCCCTGCTGCAGGGGAACCCACTGCAGGAGGGCTGGATCATTCCAGCCTTTAAATGAGTCCACACACCGGAGATGATTTTGGAATAGAGAAGGGATTGAGCTGAGAAGGTGGTTAGATGAAGTTAGATAAATAAAAATGGATGACACCAATTGCATTTTCTTGTTCTTAAAAAGTGCCATTTTTTTTATATAAGGGTTACACAGGAGCTTTCTACCGCAATTCAGAAGAAAAGTCATACAGACTTGAAATGCTAACTCTGTTTTTCTCGCCACAGATGCTGTTAGACCTGCTGAGGTTTTCCAGCATTTTCTGTTTTTGTTTCAGAAGAAATTGTGTCTGATTTATCCAGCGCAATTCCATCAGAAGCAATTCAGAATTTCAATTTCTAAACATACTTTTAAGAACATAAGAAATAGGAACAGGAGTAGACCATTCGGCCCCTTGAGCCTGCTCCACCGATCAATAAGATCATGGCTGATCTTCCTGTGTTTCGATTTCCACATTTCCATCTAACCCCGCTAACCTTTGATTCCCTCGCCTAACAAGAATCTATCTCCCTCTGCCTCAAAAATATTCAATAACCCCACCTCCGCTACCTTCTGAGGCAGAGAGTTTCAAAGTTGCACAACCCTCTGTGAGAAAAATTTTCTCCTCATCTCTGACCTAAAAGGGTGACCCCTAATTTTAAAACCGTGCCCCCTAGTTCTGGACTCACCCACAAGAGAAAACATTGATTTGCAGCTATTACTGAAACGTTTTTTGTATCCTCTATAGTGAACGCAGAAACAAAATATTTGTTCATTTTTTCTGCCATTTCCTTATTATCTACTACTAACTGTCATTCTCTAGAGGACCAAAACTCATTTTACTTACTCTTAGCCTTTTTAAATACCTGTAGAAACTCTTGCTATCCATTTTTACATTTCTAGCGAGCTTCCTCTCATACCCTTTTCTTTCTCCTGATTAACCTTTTAGTCATTCTCTGCCGTTCTTTATATTCTGTCGAATCATCTGTCCTGCCACTCATCTTTGCAGAGTTGTATGCTTTTTCCTTAAGTTTGATGCTTTCCTTAACTTCTTTAGTTAACCACAGATGGTGGGTCCTCCCCTTAGAATTTTTCTTTTTACTGTTATTGTAGAGATTTTTCACTCTGACACTAATTTGGAGAAACAGAAATCTCCGAACACTTGAGAGAAAATTGCCTCTCTTCACTTTATTAAGCATTCAGCAATAAAACTTTGCAATAGTCTCTGAAGCAGCCATAGTAATTGCCTTTGGCTTGGTAATGATCATTGTTGCAAAAGTCTTCAACAAAATATTGCAAGGTTGGCATCAATGTAATTGATTGTAGTCTGATTGAGGAGTCACAGAGCTCATTCTTCATGGTGTGCAAAATTAATGGGTAAAGCTTTTGCTTTACATGGACGATCACATTACTGATTGATTGGCATTAAGAAAATTTGGCTTCAGGTGGCTTTGTACATCATGAAGGCAGCCTCCCACCTATGAGATAAAGTTCATAATTTGGGTTTCTCAGTTGAGGTCAGTAACTTGGCATCTTAAAATGTGGACACAAGCATCTTGGAACAAGCATCATCTGCATTTGTTAACCTGTTTAATTTAGTTCCTCTAATGCATGTTCATAGAGGCAGTGTTGTATGGTACTGAGTCATATGAATGTGGAAGGTCCTAATTACAGGCTTTGGTATTGTAGTGGTTATTGGACTGGACCAAAGGTTGAAAGGTTAAACTCCAGCATGGCAAGCTGTAACAATGAATTCAATAAATCTGGCACAGAAAAATTTGAACATGAAAGCAGACTGATTGCTGTAAAAACCCAACAGTCTTACCAAGTTCCTCTGCTAAAGGAACCTGCTGGCTCTACCCATTTAGTCTTACTCATGTAGTCTGTGGGCAGCAATTTCCCCTCGTCGGGGGGGCGGTTGTGCGGGTGCGGGCACGGGAGGGCGGATTTCCGATTGGTGCCCCCAGTTGGGGGCGCGTTGCCATTTTATGTGGGTGGGCCAATTAAGGCGTGACGTCCAACTGGAAGTGCTGTGCGGTCCCTGTGTGGGCGGGGGAAGGAGGGGATTCCGAGAGCCAAGAGTGCGCTCTTTTGCGCGAATGCATGTAAAAGAGCGCACAAATCTCCCTGAGGCAAAGTGCTGCCTCAGGGAGCTCGGCTCAAGTTTGAAAACTTTATTAAAGGGAGAAAATAATATTCCTGACATGTCCCCTCATACGACAATTAAACATTTTATATGCATTTTAAATCCTTCATGAAACCTCATCCCGCCTATGGATGAGGTTTCATGTTTTTTCTGAAGGCCACCTGGGCTCTTCGCCTGCCCGCCAACCTTAAGGCTGGACGGGCAGGTCTGTTCATTGAGTTAATTACTTTTTTAAAGGCCTTAAAGGCTGTATGCCCGCCGAACTGAAAATCTAAGTGACATGCAGTGACATCGGGACGCACGCCCAACGTCACCGTGTTTCATTTTACGTGTCGGCGAGCAGGCCCTGCCCCCTGCTCACCGATGGGAAAATGCTGCCTATGTGTGGCTCTAGTCTACTCTATGTGGTTGAATCTGAATACCTTGGGATTGGCCTATAAAGCCCGTCAGTTGTACAAATAATTGGTACTCAACAAAAATGTCCATTTCCACTTTCCAAGTGCAACTAGGGATGGCTAATAAACATGATCACCCTGGAAAGAAAATCCTAAACTCTAATGAATTAACTGACTTCAGCTGGAGAAATGGTGAAGGAACCATGCCCCCTCAGTTTAAGGAAGGGAAAAATAAAGTCAGAAGGACTGAATATGCAGAGGCTCCTTTCGCTAGAAAAGAGAAGAGAGATGGCCCTGATTGAGGTCTTTAAAATTATGAATGTTTGATAGGGTAGACATAAGTTGTTTCCACTCAAGGAGTCCAAAACTGGGGGTAATAAATACTATGGAATTTCTATTTTTCTACCCCTTGGGAAAATAATAAAAAATGCTTTCACATGAACTTCATTCACCCTGGCACTGCTGTCCTTGGAAGTTGGACCAAGATTGACCTCCAAAGGCCTGTTCTCTAACAAATTGAGATCCAGATGTGGAAAGATCGATACGTTTTTGCTGCAATATTTCAGTTTCAGACACTCAAAAATGGCCACAGGGGGAACTAATTATCTCATTGACAAAGCTGAAAAATAACCTGCAGCAGTGAAAAATAAATAAAAACACAAAAGGATTGCTGTGTGCCAGTGACACTCGTATAATAGAGGACACACTTCTAAATTTGTACTGAATCTGAATCTATACTATAGCTTGGGAGTGCTTAAGGCTGACATTGTGCGCAAATTTGTGTCAAAGTTCCACTTTGTAGTGTTGACATTCTTCACTTTGACAAGCACAAAACTCCTCAACAACGCAAGTTAAAAATCTGTTACAAAAACAAAAATACCTGGAAAAACTCAGCTGGTCTGACAGCATCGGCGGAGAGGGATACAATTGATGCTTCGAGTCCGTATGACCCTTCATCAGAATGAAGACATATAGAAATGAGATTAAATATAAGCTGGTAGAAGGGGTTGGGACAGGATAGCCATGATAGGTGGAGGCCAAGAAGAGATTATCAAAGACGTCATAGACAAAAGGACAAAGGGTTGACAGTGGTGATATTATCTAAAGGATACGCTAATGAGACATTAAGGGAAGCAAGCTAATGGCAGATGGCCCTAGTGCAGGTGGGATGGGGGAAGGGATTGAAATAGGCTAAAAGGTGAAGATGAAACAATAGATTGAAATAATTTTAAAAATTGGAGGGAAAAGAAAAAAATATAGTTGTAAAAAAATTATAAATTATTGGAAAAAGTGGGATCAGAAAGGGGGTGGGGATGGAGGAGAGAGTTCATGATCTGAAATTGTTGAACTCAATATTAACTCCAGAAAACTGTAAAGTGCCTAGTCGGAAGATGAGGTGCTGTTCCTCCAGTTTGTGTTGAGCTTCACTGGAACATTGCAGCAGGCCAAGGATGGACATGTGGGCATGAGAGCAGGATGGTGTGTTGAAATGGCAAGTGACAGGTAAGTCTGGGTCATGCTTGCAGACAGACCGAAGGTGTTCCGCAATGCGGTCACCCAGTCTGCGTTTGGTCTCTCCAATGTAGAGGAGACCATGTTGGGAGCAGCAAATGCAGTAGACTAAATTGAGGGAAGTGCATGTGAAGCGCTGCACTTGGAAGGAGTGTTTGGGCCCTTGGACGGTGAGGAGAGGGGAAGTAAAGGGGCAGGTGTTGCACCTTCTGCGGTTGCATGGGAAGGTGCCATGGGAGGGGGTTGAGGCGTAGGGGTTGATGGAGGAGTGGACCAGGGTGTCCTGGAGGGAACGATCCCTGAAGAAAGCCACCAGGGGGGATGAAGGGAAGATGTGTTTGGTAGAGGCGTCATGCTGGAGTTGGTGGAAATGGCAGAGAATAATCCTTTGAACATGGGAAGCTGGTTGGGTGATATGTGGGGACAAGGGGGACCTTTTATTTGGAGGAAAAGGTGTGGCTATGGGTACCCGCATCGGCCCCAGTTATGCCTGTCTCTTTATGGGGTATGTGGAACATCCCTTGTTCCAGTCCTACTCAGGCCCCCTCCCACAACTTTTTCTCCGCTACATAATTGACTGCTTCGGTGCAGCTTCATGCTCTCGTCTAGATCTGGAAAAATTTATTAATTTTGCTTCCAATTTCCACCCCACCATCATTTTCACGTGGTCCATCACTGACACTTCCCTTCCCTTCCTTGACCTCTCAGTCTCAATTTCTGGTGATAGACTGTCCACCAATATTCATTTCAAGCCAACCGACTCCCACTCCTACCTCAACTACTGCTCCTCACACCCCGCTTCCTATAAAGACTCCATCCCATTCTCTCAGTTCCTTCGCCTCCGTCGCATCTGTTCTGATGATGACACTTTCCAAAACAGTTCCTCTGACAAGTCTTCCTTCTTCCTTAACTGAGGTTTTCCACCCACGGTGGCTGACAAGGCCCTCAACCATGTCTGGCCCACCTCCCACGCATCCACACTTATACCTTCCTCTCCCTCCCAGAACCATGATAGGGTCCCCCATGTCCTCACTTAATACCCCACCAGCCTCTGCATTCAAAAGATCATCCTCTGCCATTTCCGCCAACTCCAGCATGATGCCACTACCAAGCACATCTTCCCTTCACCCCCCCACTGGCTTTCTGCAGGGACCATTCCCTCCAGAACACCCTGGTCTACTCCTCCATCACCCCCTACACCTCAAGCCCCTCCCACAGCACCTTCCCATGCAACTGCAGAAGGTGCAACACCTGCCCCTTTACTTCCCCCCTCCTCACCGTCCAAGGGCCCAAACACTCCTTTCAAGTTAAGCAGCATTTCACTTGCACTTCCCTGAATTTAGTCTATTGCATTTGCTGCTCCCAATGCGGTTTCCTCTACGCTGGAGAGACCAAACGCAGACTGGCTGACCGCTTTGCAGAACACCTTCGGTCTGTCTGCAAGCATGACCCAGATCTCCCTGTCGCTTGCCATTTCAACACACCACCCTGCTCTCATGCCCACATGTCCGTCCTTGGCTTGCTGCAATGTTCCAGTGAAGCTCAACACAAACTGGAGGAACAGCATCTCATCTTCTGACTAGGCACTTTACAGCCTCCTGGACTTAATATTGAGTTCAACAATTTCAGATCATGAACTCTCTCCTTCATCCCCACCCCCTTTCCGAACCCCCTTTTTCCAATAATTTATAATCTTTTTACACCTATATTTTTTTCTTTTCCCTCCTATTTTTAAATTTATTTCAATCTATTGTTTCATCTCCACCTTTTAACCCATTTCGATCCCTTCCCACCCCCACCCCATCCGCACTAGGGCCATCTGTCACTTGCTCATTCTGCTTTCTACCCTTAATGTCTCCATTAGCACATCCTTTAGATAATATCACCACTGTCAACACCCTTTTGTCACTGACATCTTTGGTAATCTCTTCTTGGCCCCCACCTATCATGGCCCCCTATTGAGCTCTCCTGTTCCACCCCCTTCTACCAGCTTATATTTCATCTCATCCATATGTATTAGTTCTGATGAAGAGTCATACGGACTCGAAACGTCAACTGTATTCCTCTCCGCAGATGCTGTCAGACCTGCTGAGTTTTTCCAGGTATTTTTGTTTTTGTTCTAGATTTCCAGAATCCGCAGTTTTTTGCTTTTATCCTAGTGCTAAAAATCTGTTATTCTGATTTGAATAAAGCATCAAACATACTTGCTTAATGGTTCAGTTAGAAAACAAATTACCCTGTGTGCAACTGAATGACTCACTGCAGCAGTGCTGACTTAACTAGCCTCAGCAAGACAGTGAAAGGGAAGGAAAAAAAAAACATATTGGGTTTGTTCTCCTGATCTCTATCCAAGTTGGAAAATGGATATGTGTGCATGTTGGATGAGAACAAGGTCATGATAGTCTCTGACACAATCGCTCATTGTCACTTAACTGAAAGCCTGTTTCACAGTAAGAACACTCTGTATTGTGTATCATCTGTAAAGGGGAACAGATCCAGGAGCCCAAAACTAGGCATCCGCCAGACACTGTGTACCATCAGCAGTTGCAGAATTTTATACTACCCCAATCTCTAACCTCACAGCCTGACACATTCTCACTCCTCCATACTTAAGCCATAAAGCCAAGAGATCAAGATTGGTTCTTATAGTTTCCGGCTGTATCGAGGAAATGTGGTACTGTCACAGGTGCTGCTTTTCATATGATATATAAAAGCAAGGGTCTGTCTGCCCTGTGAACATAATTTCAACAGTTACTACTTGCTGTTCCAAGCACTGCAATCAGGTTTCCATCTCATCTGTATCACATTGATCAAAGAAACGTAATGTGACTGCAAGCAAGGCTCACTGCCCTCTTTCAGACTGCTGGATTTTTTTGACTGCCTGTAATACTGATTACCATTTGATCCTCTGAAGATTTCTCCTCCGCATTCCACATTTATGGGATTGCTCTTTCCTGGTTCCTCTCCTATCTTTTGCATCAGAAACATTAATCCATCAAAAATGGTTTCACATCCTTTGCCCAAACAATCATTCTTGGTGAACCCTGGGTTCTATTCTTCACCGATTCCTCTTCATTATTCAAATGCTATTCTCGGAAGCACAGGTTCATTCCAACCAGCTCTTCTTCTTCTCCCCATTGCTGTTGTCTATTATTAAGATATTTCAGTGTGATTTGGACAAGCTGAGTGAGTGGGCAAATGCATGGCAGATGCAGTATAATGTGGATAAATGTGAGGTAGCAAAAACAGGAAGGCAGATTATTATCTGAATGGCTATAAATTGAGAGAGGGGAATGTGCAACGAGACCTCGGTGTCCTTGTACACCAGTCACTGGAGGTAAGCATGCAGGTGCAGCAGGCGGTAAAGAAGGCAAATGGTATGTTGGCCTTCATAGCGCGAGGATTCAAGTACAGGAGCAGGGATGTCTTGCTGCAATTATACAGGGCCTTGGTGAGACCACACCTGGAATATTGTGTACAGTTTTGGTCTCCTTATCTGAGGAATGATATTCTTGTTATAAAGGGTGTGCAGCAAAGGTTTACCAGACTGATTCCTGGGATGGCGGGACTGACATAACAGGAGAGATTGAGTCAGTTAGGATCATGTTCACTGGAGTTCAGAAGAATGAGGGGGGATCACTTAGAAACTTATAAAATTCTAACAGGACTAGACAGGGTGGATGCAGGAAGGATGTTCCTGATGATGGGGGAGTCCAGAACCAGAGGTCACAGTCTGAGGATACAGGGTGGACCATTTAGGACTGAGATGAGGAGAAATTTCTTCACCCAGAGAGTGGTGAGTCTGTGGAATTTGCTACCACAGAAAGTAGTTGAGGCCAAAACATTGCATGTTTTCAAGAAGGAGTTAGAAATAGCTCTTGGGGTGAAAGGGATCAAATGATATGGGGAGAAAGCGGGAGCAGGTTATTGAGTTGGATGATCAGCCATGATCATAATGAATGGTGGAGCAGGTTCGAAGGGCCGAATGGCCTACTCCTGCTCCTATTTTCTATGTTTCTATGATGAGCTGAAACATTCTCTAGTTTAATTTCAGCAAAGATAAGCATTCTCTTTCTCTATTGCAAACATCTGTATGGCTCCATGCTTGGCTTCACATACTCTCAACTACTTCTAAAGGCTTTTCTTGATATAATGCTTTCTCCCAAACATCGCTTTCTCTATCACAACTAATTGGTTACCAGCACTAATAACTCTCCCCTCTGTCTTTAATATCCTAATCCATTGCTTTTATCATATCATGGCTGGATTTCAATTTCTTCCTTGCCAACCTCCCATTCTGCCACTGATAAAACATAACTCATCCAGAATGTTCCTGCCCATGCCCTCAACTCGGCTAAGGTCCACAACATCATCATCCCTGACCTCACCAAGTTTTACTGGCTTCTTATGTAACCCTAGCCCTTGCATAGCTCTATTGATCCCCTCAAGGATGTAATGGCCCTGAGTTAATCCTTGGGTCCTCCAGTACCAACCCAAATAAGGGTTGCTTCAGGATGTACAGCAGAGGAAGGGGTCATCATGCCAGATATCCCAAGGAAATCAATATTGGATCAGAATAGGTTCTCCCCAAAATTAATATAAATAAAATAATAATAAACAATAATGGCACTAAAGAGTAACAAATGTCAGGGCCAGGTGGTTTCCATCTCAGTGTTTTAACGGAAGTAGGTGAGACCCTTGAAGATGTCCTAACTAAAATCTCCTAAAGTTGTCTCGATTTGGGAACCATTCCTTTTGATTGGAAAATTGCATAAGCCAACCTGTGCTACTTAAGAAAAGTGAGAGGAGGAAACTATAGAATTATAAGCTAATTAGCCTATATAACCTATAACCTAGGAAATTACTAGAACATATAATTAGGAAGAGAGTGACTGAGTACTTTTAATATTTTCAGCTAATCAGAGAGAGCCAACATAGATTTGTAAAGGGTAGGGCATGTCTGCCAAATTGATGATTTTTTTTTTGAAGATCAACATCCTGGGGTTACCATTGACCAGAAACTGAACTGCAATAGCCATATAATATGGCTAATCTGCGGTGAGTAATTCACATCCTGACTCCCCAAAGCCTGTCCACCATCTACAAGGCACAAATGAGGAGTGTGATGGAATACTCCCCACTTGCCTGGATGAGTGCAGTTCCAACAACACTCAGGAAGCTGGACACCATCAGGACAAAGCAGCCAACTTGATTTGCACCTCATCCACCACCTCCACCCTCGACATATAATGGCTAGTGTGTACCATCTACAAGATACACTGCAGCAACTCACCAAAGCTCCTTTGATAGCACCCCCGCCAAACTCGCAACGTCTAGCACTTAGAAGGATAAGGGCAGCAGATGATTGTGAATATCATCGCCTTCAAGTTCCCTTCCCTCACCATCCTGACTTGGAAATATATTGTCGTTCCTTCACTGTTGCTGGGTCAAAATCCTGGAACTCCCTTCCTCACAGCACCGTGGGTGTACATACACCACATGGATTGCAGCAGTTCAAGAATGAGATGGCAGGGTGGAAGGAATGATGGGTCAGGGTGGTGTACGGGGAAGCTTCTTAAACATGTAATCTAAGTCGCAAACCCAAAAAAGAGAACTTATGGACACCTGGGGAACCATCTCCCCTTTTGCACTGAGATAGATTCTTGATTAACAAGGGGGCGAAAGGTTATCAGGGTAGACGGGAATGTGGGGTTGAGGCTACATTCAGATCAGCCATGATCTTATTCAATGGCAGAGCAGGCACGAGGGGCCGAGTGGCCTGCTCCTGCTCCTAATTCGTACGTATGTAATGCGGCTCACCACCATCTTCTAAAGGGAAATTGGGATGGGCAATAAATGCTGGCCTAGCCAGCAATGCCCACATCCTGTGAAAGAATAAACAAATAAGTGTGATTAAGATAGTGAACTGGGAAATATCTACAGATGCTATTTGTATAGGAATCCAGAAGGCATCTGAGAAAATCTCAAGTGAGAGACCATTAGCTAAAGTTGAAGCTCATGGAATTGAAGGAAAATTACTGACCAGGTTGGGAAATTGGTTGAGTGGAGAAAGGCAGCAAGAAAGAATAACGGGCAGTGTCACGATGATTTTTAAATAACTCAGCCTTTACCAACAGCTGTGTCATAACAGGCAGATACCCCAATCAGCTGCATGTGCAAGGGCCCCAAGTAGTCACCATATTTCCCAACAACATGATGAGACAAAGCCAAATATCCAAAGATAGGTGGCATTTTAAGCAGTGTCAATGGAAGCATAAAGTTACGAACTGATTTTAAAAGATTAAGGGAATGGGCAAAACTATGACAAATGCAGTGGAGGTCCAGGTACATAGGTTATCAAAATATCATGGACAGGTACAGAAAATAATCAAAATGTCTAATTGAATTCTAGACTTTGTATTCTATCCTCTGGATATAAGAGTGCAGAAGTTATGTTAAAGCTGCATGAAGTCCTGATCTGACCACATATGGAGTACTGTGAGCAGTCCTGAGCACCTCACCTTAGGACGGATATCTTGGCCTCAGAGGGAGTGGAGCATAGATTTCAGAAGGTTCAGAATCACAGTGCAGAACAGGCCCTTCAGCCCATCGAGTCTGCACCGACACGTGAGAAACACCTGACCAACCTATCTAATCCCATTTACCAGCACTTGACCCATAGCCTTGAATGTTATGACGTGCCAAGTGCTCATCCAGGTACTTTTAAAGGATGTGAGGTAATCTGCCTCCACCACCCTCCCAGGCAGTGCATTCCAGACCGTCACCACTCTCCAGGAAAAAAAGTTTTTCCTCACATCCCCCCTAAACCTCCTGCCCCTCACCTTGAACTTACGCCCCCTTGTGACTGACACTTCAACTAAGGGGAACAGCTGCTCTCTATCCACCCTGTCCATGCCCCTCATAATCTTGTACACCTCGATCAGGTCACCCCTCAGTCTTCTCTGCTCCAACGAAAACAAGCCAAGTCTATCCAACTTCTCTTCATAACTTAAATGTTTCATCCCAGGCAAAATCCTGGTGAATCTCCTCTGCACCCCTTATCCAGAAGGGAAATGAAAAAGCAAATAAAAGAAGTGAAGAGGGATTATGAGAAAATATTGGCAGCTAACATAAAGGGGATAAGTCTTCTATAGGCACATTAATAGGAAAAGGGTGTTAAAAAGAGAAGGGCCAATTAGAAACCAAAAAAAGGGACGCAAGGGGCATGAATGAGCTGTTAAATGAATACTTTGCATCTGCCTTTACCAAGGAAGCAGATGCTACCCAGGCCATGGAGACAGTGTTTCCTCCTCTGTCACGAGAAGGGTTGAAAATTGATAAGGAGTTGGTACTGGATAAACTGTCGGTAGTTAAAGTTGACAAGACACCAGGACTAGATGAGATGCATTCAAGGAAGGAAGTGAGGGTGGAAATTGCAGGGGCACTACTGGCCATAATCTTTCAGTCTTCCCTTGAGTCAGGGGTGGTGCCAGAGGACTGGAGAATTGCAATCATTATGCTCTTGTTCAAAGTGGATTGTAAAGATAACCCCAGCAATTACAGACCAGTCAGTTTGGTGGTGGGGAAGCTTCTAGAAACAATTATTCAGGATAGAATTAATAGTCACATGGAAAAATGTGGGTTGATTAGGAAGAGCAAGCATGGTATTTCTTAAGGGAAAATCGTGTTTAACTAACTTGCGGGAATTTTTTGAAAAGTTTACAGAGAGGATTGATGAGGGTAATGCTGTTGAGCTGGCGTACTTGGACTTCCAAAAGGCATTCTATACAGTGCCACACAACAGACTTGTGAGAAAAGTTATAGCTCATGGAATAAAAGAAACAGTAGCAATGTGGATACAAATTTGGCTGAGTAATAGGAAACAGCAAGTAATGGTTAATGGATATTTTTTGGGCTGGAGGGAGGTTTGTAGTGGAGTTCCCCAGAAATCAGTATTGGGACTCTTGCTTTTCCTGATATATATTAAAGATCTAGTTCTTGGTGTGCAGGGGACAATTTCAAAGTTTGAAGATGATACAAAACTTGGAAGCATTGTAAACTGTGAAGAGGACAGTGTAGAACTTCAAAAGGACATTAACACATTGGTGGAATGGGCAGATAGGTGGCAGATGAAACTCATTGAGGAGAAATGTGAGGTGATTCACTTTGGTAGGAAGAACATGGAGAGATAATAAAAATGAGGGGTACGACTCTAAAGGGTGTACAAGCGCAGAGAGACCTGGGTGTATATGTGCATAAGTCATTAAAGGTGGCAGGAAAGGTAGAGAGAGCAGTTAATAAAACATACAGTACCCTAGGATTTATTAATAGGGGCATAGAGTACGAGAGCAAACAGATTATGTTGAATTTGTATAAGATACTTGTTAGATATCAGATGGAGTATTATGTACAGTTCTGAGTGCTTCACTTTAGGAAGGATGTGAACGCATTGGAGAGAATGCAGAAGAGGTTTACAAGAATGGTTCCAGGGATGAGAAACTTCTGCTATGAAGATGGATTGGAGAAATTGGGACTTCTCCTTGGAGAAGAGAAGGCTATGAGGAAATTTGATAGAGGCGTTCAAAATCATGAGAGGGCTGGACAGAGTAGATAGGGACAAACTGTTCCCACTTGTAAAGGATCAAGAACAAGAGGGCACAGAATCGCAAAAGAAGCAAATTGAGAAAAAACTTTTTCACACAAAGAGTGGTTTGAGTTAGGAATGCACTGCCTGGAAGTGTGCTGGAAGCAGGCTCAATCGAGGCATTTAAGAGGGCATTAGATGATTATTTGAACAGAAACAATGTGCAGGGTTATGGAGAAAAGGCAGGAAAATGGCACTAAGTCATAATGGTCATTTGTGAGCAGGTGCAGACATGATGGGTTGAATGGCCTCCATCTGTAACGTAACAATTCTGTGATTTACCAGAATGATACCTGGATGTCAGGGGTTAAATTGCGAGGCGAGATGACACAAACAGTTGAATTTCCTGAAATTTAGAAGGTTAAGGGGTTATTTGATTCAAATTTTTAAGGCACGAAGGGGAACTGAGGGATAGAGAGAGAGAAATTAATCCACTGGTAGGGGAGTCTAGGACTGGGGCAGAAGTAGGGCCTTACATTTCAGAAGTGAAGTTAGGAGTCACTTACAAACTGAAAGGTTGGTGGAAGTCTGGAATTCTGTTTTCTGCAAATGGTATTTGATGCTAGGTCAATTGTTAATTTTAAAACTAAGACTGATAGATTTTTACTAACCAAAGGATACAGAGCAAAGGCAGCTATACGGAGTTAGGTCACAAATCAGCCATGATCTTATTCAATGGTAGAACAGGCTCGAAGGGCAAAATGGCCTACTCCTGTTTCTATGTTCATCAGTACACCACTCACGTGGTGCAACTACAGGAGTTGTCACTGTGACTCAGTTGATATGGATATTATGGGGCATTGTGGTTACTGTTCCTCAGCTCAAAAGTTGGGGGAAGCCTGTCCATGATCCCGACAGCTGCCCTGCAGCAATTTAACCCTGGGAGCAACATTAATTGCTTTAAGGCAAGACTTCCACCCTTTTCCTGGGAGGAGGTCCCACCTTACAGAGCTGCTGGCCAATCAGATGGCTGGCAGCTCTGTAGTTCCAGCAGTGCCAGCCACTACTCGGAATACAGGTAGTCCTGTCACATCGGAGAGCCCAGGTAAATCCAGGATTGGGGTCTTGTTGGGGGGTTGGGGATGTCTCTGATCTGCCCAGGGGACTCACAAAGCAGGTCAACCCCATTGTCTGACACCAGCCGCTCGGTTAAAGCTGATAGGCATCCCACATGGCATGGGCCTATACCACCTCTGCTTGGGCAAATTATGGGTGGGCCACCTGATGCCTCCCCTGCCCCCGTAAAATTTCAGACATGTCAGGGGCGGCGGGAAGGCCAGTCGCTGGATTTTACGTGACCCGACCTTCAAATCCACCAGCAGGGGAACATAAAATCCAGCCCTATTATTCAGTTGCTATAATTTACAGATATAATTATACTAAGCAGACACAGATTAATTGAATTCCCTAGAGCTTATCAGTAGTTCACAGAAACATCAGACTTTGCGCATGGGTTTGATGCCATGATTGATTTCTCTCCTTCAGATAATATGCATGCAAAGCAAAGACATGCCCCTTTGGTCCTGTTTACACACTCGGCATTAATTGGGATGATCTGAATCAACTGCTGAGGCAAGCAACACCATGGTGTGTAAATTATGCGGCAAAATATCAGCATAATTGTGGCAAAACTTCCTGCCTTAGAGGCCTCTCTCCTCAGACATCATTCTTCTTCACTCACGTATGCAAGTGCTGGAGATTAGAATTAAAAACAAAAAAACTGCGGATGCTGGAAATCCAAAACAAAAACAGAATTACCTGGAAAAACTCAGCAGGTCTGGCAGCATCGGCGGAGAAGAAAAGAGTTGACGTTTCGAGTCCTCATGACCCTTCGACAGAACTTGAGTTCGAGTCCAGGAAAGAGCTGAAATATAAGCTGGTTTAAGGTGTGTGTGTGGGGGGCGGAGAGATAGAGAGACAGAGAGGTGGAGGGGGTTGGTGTGGTTGTAGCGACAAACAAGCAGTGATAGAAGCAGAATATCAAAAGATGTCAACAACAATAGTACAATAGAACACATAGGTGTTAAAGATAAAGTTGGTGATATTATCTAAACGAATGTGCTAATTAAGAATGGATGGTAGGGCACTCAAGGTATAGCTCTAGTGGGTTTTTTTTTTTTATTTTATATAATGGAAATAGGTGGGAAAAGGAAAATCTTTATAATTTATTGGGAAAAAAAAAAAAGAGAAGGGGGAAACAGAAAGGGGGTGAGGATGGGGGAGGGGACTCACGACCTAAAGTTGTTGAATTCAATATTCAGTCCGGAAGGCTGTAAAGTCCCTAGTCGGAAGATGAGGTGTTGTTCCTCCAGTTTGCGTTGGGCTTCACTGGAACAATGCAGCAAGCCAAGGACAGACATGTGGGCAAGAGAGCAGGGTGGAGTGTTAAAATGGCAAGCGACAGGGAGGTTTGGGTCATTCTTGCGGACAGACCGCAGGTGTTCTGCAAAGCGGTCGCCCAGTTTACGTTTGGTCTCTCCAATGTAGAGGAGACCACATTGGGAGCAACGAATGCAGTAGACTAAGTTGGGGGAAATGCAAGTGAAATGCTGCTTCACTTGAAAGGAGTGTTTGGGTCCTTGGACGGTGAGGAGAGAGGAAGTGAAGGGGCAGGTGTTGCATCTTTTGCGTGGGCAAGGGGTTGTGCCATAGGAGGGGGTTGAGGAGTAGGGGGTGATGGAGGAGTGGACCAGGGTGTCCCGGAGGGAGCGATCCCTACGGAATGCCGATAAGGGGGGTGAAGGGAAGATGTGTTTGGTAGTGGCATCATGCTGGAGTTGGCGGAAATGGCGGAGGATGATCCTTTGAATGCGGAGGCTGGTGGGGTGATAAGTGAGGACAAGGGGGACCCTATCATGTTTCTGGGAGGGAGGAGAAGGAGTGAGGGCGGATGCGCGGGAGATGGGCCGGACACGGTTGAGGGCCCTGTCAACGACCGTGGGTGGAAAACCTCGGTTAAGGAAGAAGGAGGACATGTCAGAGGAACTGTTTTTGAATGTAGCATCATCGGAACAGATGCGACGGAGGCGAAGGAACTGAGAGAATGGGATGGAGTCCTTACAGGAAGTGGGGTGTGAGGAGCTGTAGTCGAGATAGCTGTGGGTGTCGGTGGGTTTGTAATGGATATTGGTGGACAGTCTATCACCAGAGATTGAGACAGAGAGGTCAAGGAAGGGAAGGGAAGTGTCAGAGATGGACCACGTGAAAATGATGGAGGGGTGGAGATTGGAAGCAAAATTAATAAATTTTTCCAAGTCCTGACGAGAGCATGAAGCAGCACCGAAATAATCATCGATGTACCGGAGAAAGAGTTGTGGAAGGGGGCCGGAGTAGGACTGCAACAAGGAATGTTCCACATACCCCATAAAGAGACAGGCATAGCTGGGGCCCATGCGGGTACCCATAGCCACACCTTTTATTTGGAGGAAGTGAGAGGAGTTGAAGGAGAAATTGTTCAGCGTGAGAACAAGTTCAGCCAGACGGAGGAGAGTAGTGGTGGATGGGGATTGTTCGGGCCTCTGTTCGAGGAAGAAGCTAAGGGCCCTCAGACCATCCTGGTGGGGGATGGAGGTGTAGAGGGATTGGACGTCCATGGTGAAGAGGAAGCGGTAGGGGCCAGGGAACTGGAAATTGTTGATGTGACGTAAGGTGTCAGAGGAATCACGGATGTAGGTGGGAAGGGACTGGACAAGGGGAGAGAGAAGGGAGTCAAGATAACGAGAAATGAGTTCTGTGGGGCAGGAGCAAGCTGAGACGATCGGTCTACCGGGGCAGTTCTGTTTGTGGATTTTGGGTAGGAGATAGAAGCGGGCCGTCCGAGGTTGGGCAACTATCAGGTTGGAAGCTGTGGGAGGGAGATCCCCAGAGGAGATGAGGTCAGTGACAGTCCTGGAAACAATGGCTTGATGTTCAGTGGTGGGGTCATGGTCCAGGGAGAGGTAGGAGGAAGTGTCTGCGAGTTGACGCTCAGCCTCCGCGTGGTAGAGGTCAGTGCGCCAGACAACAACAGCACCACCCTTGTCAGCGGGTTTGATGACAATGTCAGGGTTGGACCTGAGAGAATGGAGTGCAGTAAGTTCAGAGAGAGACAGGTTAGAATGGGTGAGAGGAGCAGAGAAATTGAGACGACTAATGTCGCGCCGACAGTTCTCAATGAAAAGATCGAGAGAAGGTAAGAATCCAGAGGGAGGGGTCCAGGTGGAGGGAGAATATTGAAGATGGGTAAAAGGATCCGTTGAACTGGGAGAGGACTCCTGCCCAAAGAAGTGAGCCCGGAGACGAAGACGGCGGAAGAAGAGTTCAGTATCATGCCGAGCCCGAAATTCATTGAGGTGAGGGCGTAAGGGTATGAAACTAAGTCCTTTGCTGAGCACTGAGATTAGAATGTTTTCCCACTTTTTGCACCGTGTCAGCGTCAACCACTTTTAGTTAGATACAGCATTTGTTTCCATCTACACTGCCCTAATATCATAACCTTAATTTTAAAAAGCATCCTTATACATGTTAACGTAGAAAACCAGCAAAAACTGACCAACAATTTCACAAATGCTGACACAGCTCGACACGCAATGCTTTTATGACAGACTGAAAAACTGAAATACACAGAAACGCGGTTTGTGGTAGTGGTGAATTGAGAAATTACTGACACTGAATTAAATGCTGAAGACATGAGATTTACAGTCCAGAGGGGAAAAATGATTTTATACGTTATTTGGCATATTTTACTGCCTAGAATAATTTTGTCTTTCAAGCCAAAAATAATTTCTCCTGATAGGTTAACAGATACTTTAAATATGAACGTAAAAATAGTTAGAGGATTTCAATACGACTTTATAAAGGGCCAGGTCCTTTCATTTGGAATTTCATGCCAGGTGGTTTTGCTGTATGGAAAGACAATAAAGCGACAAACAGGCTTACTAGTTTCATAGTGGACATTAAACATAAAGAAAGGAAATAAGTTAAGTCTCAGTATCCCTTTTTGGGAAAGGTATTACAGCCGTACAGCAAAGATTTATTACAATAGCGAGAATGAAAGATTATATAGTTATGATGAAATGCTTAATTTCTTTCCCAATTAACCAGAGAAGGGAGAGAAAGATTTTTTTCTGTAGTGAAATGGTTTAAGAGCGTCAATTGGGAAAGATTGTTTCCAGCAGCTGATGAATCAATGGAAAGTTCATAGATATCACTAGCGGAATAGAGAGGGAGGTTAGAAGGATTTCAGTAAGTTCCACACAGATAATTAGAATATGGAATATTCTGCGCCAAGTGGCTACTGAGGCAGAGAATTAAAATGAAATACCCATTGAATTCCTAAGAAAAAAATATAAATATCAATGCGGAAAGGAACAGTGAATATAGATAGCTCTGGTTTAATAACGAGCACCATTAGCATGACCTCTCACTGTGCTGTAATTCCTATGATTAACTTAAGTTTTTCTTATGGCTGGTTGGTGCGTGTGCATTCAGAAATCCCAAGCAAAAAGGACAGGTGAATATACACAACGTCAAGGAAACAATTAATCACAATACGAGAGCACAGAAGCTTTTAAGGAAAGCTCACAGTAATCATCTTACATAGGACGAAGTGTGCACAAACATCTCCATCCATATGATGGAAAAAGTAAAATTTGGGTTTCCGTCAATGCCTGAGAGCTGAAGCCAGCGGATCCAGTTCATACTCCGAATATGAACACTGAATTAAGTATATAAGTCACAATCATTCTCTGATACAGCTAACACTGGTGGAATAAACAATCAATCACAAAATGCACTTTAATTTTTATCCAATGAATGACAAGATATTGAGGCAAGCCATGCCAAGATTATTTTTTGAAAGGAATTATCTGGAATTGGCCATTAAAGTGGTTTTCAGTTATTAATTGGTTTAACATTACTTCCAGGCTTCAGTTACCTGCTGAAGTTCTGCTTTCTCTCTGGTGTGGGCGTCTACCAGGATTTTGCGTTCTGTCTGGGATTTCTCGAGTTCCTTGTGAAGTTTCTCAATCTCCTCCTGTAAACTATTTGCTCGGTTCTCATCTCCCTGCTGTTCACGCCATCGGTCCAACTCCTTGCTAAGTTTATTGATTTCAGTAGCTTGTGCCGAGGTCACTGCCATCAGCTGCTCGGTCAACACCTTGTGCTCCTTGTTCTATGGAAAGGATAGTAAGCATGATCAACCAAATAGGTAAAGCAACATGTACTGCACGGAACTTCCCATAAACATATACATTCTGGTAGGTTATCTTATATAAAGATGGACCCAAATAGGTGATTCCCAATTGAGAAAATGTCAAAAGATTACTAAAAGCTTGGGAGTTTTCTATCCACTACTCAATCTGGAACAAGGTTTTCATGAACTTTATATTGAAGACTGCTATCCTAAAGAGTTTTGCTCAAGGGCCACTTTCAGGAATGTTCCAATATGGTGCTCTGTGAAGTGTTGGAATGTCTCTATGATATTAGTTCAGGGATGCCCACCACCGCCACCTTATCAAGGGGCACCAGAGATTAGCAATAGATACCAATTAGCCAGCAAGACAATACCCAGAGAATTTTTTAAAAATCTGACAAGGAGAGCTTAAAGTAGATAACAAGTGGAAGTCAAGCATTTCCTCACAAGAAGTAGAACAGAGAGTAACAAATGTTCTATTACAAAGCCTTTCATTTGGGTGGTGCGTGGGGGAGGTGGAGATAATGACGTCTTTTTCTCCTAACATAGGAAGGGAAAATGCTGAATCCCAGCTCTGCTAATATCCAACAAGTGGTGGATGTGAATGGAGACTGGGAATTGGAGACTAGAACCAAAACGGACAGGAACTTTTTTGATGGGCACAAATGAAAGCAGGAGTTCATCCCTGGGTCATATTCTATGTACTGTTGGTGGGAATTACAAAATTTTGGAAAATACATTGTGATTATTATTGATTAATGTAATATTCCACAGAAATAAAATCTGGAGTCATTATGTAAATTGGGCTCTACCTGTTCAGCCCCAATAGTCAATGGGTCAAAGTGTAGGTCACCTTTCCTTAAAGTATGGGGTTCCCAAACTGTGGGCCACGACCCTGGGGCAGCATGGCGTTCAGGCTGCTTTTTGACAACTGCAAGGCTACTTCAAATGTTCGGGTTTTTTCTTTGTTGGTGGCCACGGTTTAATCGTCTGCTCTCCGAGGTCTGATTGCTGCTACAATCACAGCCAGCAATTTTAAACCCCCTCCTCCAACTCAACAACTCTTTCTCTCCTCCCCCACCCATCTGCCCCAATTTTCACTCTGGGGTCACGTGAAGTCTGAGACATTAAAATGTGGTCACATCAGGAAAAAAGTTTGGGAAGCATTGCCTTAAGGAAAAGGTAGGAAAGGGGAGAAGGATCAGGATGAAAAATTTATCTTCATTATTCAAACAAATTGAAGTTTCCACTGAAAATGTTCCATAATTAGAATCTGACTTACTTAAATACTGTAAAGCAGTGACCCTGATTAGTCGTCACTTATACATGTGCCAGCATTATTTATTTGTTCCCGCTTTTATGTGATAGCACATTCTAAATTTGCATTGAACTTGGAAATTAGACTGAGGCTATTCTTACCTGATCATCTACCTTTCTTTGAAGCTGAACCACTTTATTCTCCATTCCGCTGGTGAGTTTCTTGTAGTGTTCTACTGACCTTGCTTCAATCTTCAGTGTCTTTAACTCACGGCGTGCCTTCATGCGCCGGTAGCAGCATTGGAGATAGATGACCACATTGCGCACCTTGCAAAACTTCTTTCGAGCCATCCAGCCCCTTACACACTTCTGAATAATAGTGGCTTTGTGCTGCCTTAGCAACTGTGGAAATTAGAAGATGACTTAGAAAAATCAGGAAAAACCTGGCATAACCTGATAGCCTACATAGTAGGGGACAGCAAGCTACAGCTCCAAGGCCACAAAATGACAGGTTTTGGATTCATATCTACAACTCCCAAAACAGCAAGTTCTATAGGTTTGGAAAAATCCATTAAAAACAGGGAGATGCAGTGGATGAGACAAGACTTATTTAGCTCTAGATCAAGGTTCAAATCCTGCCCAGATTGATTGAATGTCAGTCTTTTCCTACTGGTTATGGGTATCTTCTAAAGACAAGTTTGTGTTTATAGAATCCTTCTAGACCTCAGGATGTCCCAAAGCACTTTAACATCCAGTGATGTGCTTTTGAAATGTTGTAGGAAAAACAGCAATGAATTTCCTCATGTGAAAGAAGTTGGACAGTCCGCACACAATTCTTAACGAGCATGCATTTTTTATTTATTGCTAAGGTCCTAATAATTGGAGGCTTTATTGGAGCAACAGAACCATAGTTTTTCAGAAAAACAAGGGAAGCATGCAAAACATTTGAAGTTAATTTGACAGGGAGCCGAATGTCACCATTCTGCACCATGCCTCCCAATGAGACAACACTGCAGTTAAAATGACAAATTCAGCTCCACGGATCAATAAATGCGTAGTACCACAGAATGTGGAACAATTGGCTTGAGTGATACAAACATGGCAGACCTAAGTTTTGATTCCTGATTTCTGCTGATCTGAGCTGCAGTAGCTGTGTGGCAAATTTAACCACCCTTAGTTCCCTTTGACTAGTGACAGAAAATCCACTAAATTGATGTCAGTGACCCTGGCAAACAGTGAGTATTGAATTGGGCCCGTTTTGATTTTGCCAGTAATTAATGTCTGCGATCACATTTTGTTCGGTGGACAAACTTTGAAGGCTTTTCACTTTGCAGGGAACTGCACCCCAGCAATTCCCACTCCAGGAGAGGAGTGAAAAGGAACCTAGACAATAAAAATGGAGAAGACCAATGGGGAAAATAAAAATAAAAATGGAAGCTTCAATCAGGTGACCAATCTTATTCAGCAAACTAGAAATTATTGTGAATAAGTAAAAATTGAAGTAAAAGAGGATCAGTCCTACACAGTTAAAAAGAAACCCCTTAAATATGAAATTGCACAGCCTTTCCCAAACATATTCATTTATAACAGAAGGAAAGGGGCACTATTAAAAAAGGCATTATAAAGAATTGAATGAGTTTCAAGGTTTAGAACTGTCCGTCCAGGTGACTGTACACGCAATCCCGTTGACTTTCCTCACTATTCCATTGTCACGGGGTCAGTGTGTAATGAGTTTGTTGTGCTACAGATTACGTGTGAGTTATAAAAAAAATTTTTAATCAGAAATGGAATTTTAATGAGGTAAGCCTGAGGCAGTAAAGGCAAATTGGGCTTTCAATAAAAATAGACAGAAAAGTTACAAATTAACAATAGAAAATGATGGAAGATGTGGAGAATATAAAAGCTATATGGCATAGTGTCAAAGCTCTTGACTTTGTTGACTGCTTATATATTGATTAGAAGCCTCAAAAGGCCACATATAAATCCACATTACATATCATTTGGAAATATCTAACATTGCTGATATTAACCAACACTGGAGTTCTATTTAGGGTTTGTCCGCCAACTGCATAACAGACCTAAAAACAGCCTTTTCCAATGTCTAGGCCTATGGAATTCAATTAGCACAACGCTACAAGGAGGAAATCAATCACAAATAAAACTACAATAATTCCTCATTTAATGTCATTGTTTAGTTCTTGAGAGATGC
Organism: Carcharodon carcharias; assembly: GCF_017639515.1. Lineage (NCBI taxonomy): Eukaryota > Metazoa > Chordata > Chondrichthyes > Lamniformes > Lamnidae > Carcharodon > Carcharodon carcharias. Next base: position 221,945,652 of record NC_054467.1, on the reverse strand, counting down.
AACTTTAGGCAAAACAAGATTAAGCGAATCAGATTTTCCCCTAAGAATTAGTGTATAAACTGAAGTTAGATATATGAGGGAGTCAGAGATCAAATTATTGTAATGGTGGATCGAGCTGTTTCTGATTTGTTCATTTGTGTTTTCAGTTCCCTCTCTCAATTAATAATAAAATAGTTTGTTTTTTTTTCCTCTTGTGTGATCTGGGCGCCACTTACAAGGTATGCGTGGGAATGAAGAGGCCATTTTCAGGCTGATCTATATATTCCGCAGTGCTCCCCAGAGAACAACAGTGAGAGCAATGCACACACAGGACCCAAGTCCATTGCAGCGGTTTCAGATCTGCTTCTCCCCAGTCCTCCCTATTCTTCGACACAAAGTTGCCTGGTACACCTGCAAGCTAGAGTCGGAGATTCCCTCTGTTAGGGTCTGCAGCCCCGGAAAACCAGTGGTTTCAGCGTGAGCATCGGAGCTGCGTTACATGTCTTTGCACCAACTTGCAATATTTTAGCAGACACATTCGGTAATGTCTGTAACATCGTTCTTTCCAACCAAAACTAGGATTTATTTACTTTCACTATAATAAAACCTACTAGAAAGTTGGAACAATCAGCGCCAACGCAAAGTAAACAATTTAACAGCAAACATTCCAACATTAAAAGGGTATATGGTCCCTATTGTACCAGCGACATTATAGGGAAACAACATTTAAGCGAGGAATTACTGCAAGTGAGAATCACGAGTCAGATTGTCACAGGTGGCACAGGCCACATATGGCCCTGGAGCTGTAGTCTGCAGACTCTTGGTACAGAAAATGAGAGAAGGAAAGAAATAAGTAGGAAAACTTCGACTATAATATTAGGTAATCCTTTGGCATTAGAGGTGTTAAATTGGTCACTGTTGCAGTGTCTTTTGAAGACATGACCAACACTGACCTATTCCACAGAGCTGTGTTGGGGTGTGGGGAGGGGGAAGAGAGGAGGCAAGTGCGAACTTTGCGCATACACCCAAGAGTGCACCGGAAAAGCCCCCTGAAGCGCAGGGAGAAATCAAGATGTTAAAAATATTATAAAAAATGTCACCTCATGTGACTTTGTCACATGAACAGGGACATGTTATAAATTAAATTTAAAATTTTTTATGTTACTTTCATTTGCTGTTGGAAACCTCATCCCCGCCCGTGGATAAGGCTTCCTAAAAAATGCAAAGGCCGGTTGGCCTTTTCGCTTGCTCACCAGCCATAAGGTTGGATGGACAGCGAAAAATCTCTTTCAATTACCTTTTTAATGGTTTTAATAGGCCTTTTAATTGTCGGCGGGCGCGCTGCTGACTCCGGCGCGTGCCCGCTGATGGAACTATTGCGAGAGCTCACCCAACATCATCATGCGTCATTTTAGGCTCGGTCGGGTCAGGTCAGGTGCACGCCCAACCGGCGAGCTAAAAATTCTCCAAGTTCAAACTTTAATTTCAAACTCAAGAGGAGACAGAATGAGGGCTGTTCCTCCCAGCGCCCGGCATTCCTGCTGGCTGCTACTGGCCACATTAAACACCCTCGCCTTCCCCGCCACTCCCCCAAGGGTCGCCTTTGGTGCAGCAAGTGGCCTGAAATCCATCTTCTGAAATGGCAATCTGCTTGCGGAGGCTGCAATGCCTAGTTTATTATAATTACGTTTTTTGGACTAGCTTCAGGCATCCCAGGTGGGACAGGTGCTTCCAGCATTGGTTCTGAGCCTGATGGTAACCCCAGACAAATTTCTGCCCTGCAGTATGCCAAGTGAAAAGCTTAACGAAAATAGCAAGCTCAGGCGTACGGAAATAGACAACTCCCTAGATAAAAACAAAAAAACTGCGGATGCTGGAAATCCAAAACAAAAACAGAATTACCTGGAAAAACTCAGCAGGTCTGGCAGCATTGGCGGAGAAGAAAAGAGTTGACGTTTCGAGTCCTCATGACCCTTCGACAGAACTTCTGTCGAAGGGTCATGAGGACTCGAAACGTCAACTCCCTAGATAGTCTGGTGCTGTAATAATGTTTAAAAAAAAATTTCCATCTTCACTGATGGAAAATCATTATCTTCAGGGCAGGATGAAGTGCATTGGCCTAAAAACACATGCTTCCGGGGCTGCTTTCTTCCCTGTTCTTCTCTTTTATCTTTCTTAAAAAACTGACAATGAGAACCTCATTTCACATGAATTCTCGGCCCAGAAGTGTGAAACACTTACCTCATGGTACACTTGCCTGACAAACCTTCCACGAGTATAAGCCTGAATCGTGATGGCTGCATTGCGAATTTGCAGGTACTCACGTCGCACAGCAAGCATCCTGTACTGCTTCTGGAAAACTATCACCGCCCTTGTTTTCCGTAGGAAATCCACCAGCCTTAGAATGAGAAAAGAATGAACCAAGAAAAACAGTGTAAGCACAAATGCAAGCTTGCACGTGATCCAATACATCTGAAAATATGTCATTTAAAAAAAAAAATCATCTCAAAATCTGAAATCAAGAGGATTCTGAAATCAAGTTAGGCTCAAGAGTTTGGGGGGGAAAGAGAGGGAGACATTGTTGCAGGGAGCTGGCATATAAGGAAGAGCAAGGACATGGGGAAGAAAAGAGAATGCTGGGTTGGAGAATTGGGGTTCAAGATGGGTGCTGGTGGTAGGAAAACAGTGTTTGCAACCGTGATGTTTCATGTGTGGAGCAGGATGCTAATGTTTGCTGTTTAGGAACACAGAAAAAAAGGGCAAATTCCATTAGGTTCCTGACACCTGGGCCACTGGACCTCCAACATGGGGGAAACACCTTCAGATTTTTTGATAATGCTTCTGCTTAGTTTTAAACTGAGAACCTTTCACGTGGTAGGTGAATGTGATAACCACTACACTACAGAAACGGGGAACTTAGATTATAAGTCCAGTAATGTTACCACTACACCATGCACCATATCCTGGGAACACCTTCAGGAGAGGTGAGGGAATTTTCCTTTAATAACAGATAACAAAGATGAAGATGGAAGAAACAAGTCTATTTAATATAAGCATTTTTTAATTCATTCTGTGATTATCCTCAAGCTGGAACTCATTTCTGCCCCACTCAAAGCTATTAAAGCACAAGTGGTTTAAGTCAGACCAGGGTTGGCTGTGATGCTCCTACAATCAAACTGAAGATGGTTGACGAGAAGAAACTAGCTCCAAAAAGGGACCCAAGAAAGCCTTAAAAAAACCGGCAGCAAAGGGCAGGAAGAAGTGGTGACGGTCGAGGAGGGAGAGTTACTCCATCTACATCTTCAAAGTAATGAAGCAGGTTCACCCCAACACCGGCATCTCCTCCAAGGCCATGAGCATCACAAACTCGTCCGTGAATGATATTTTCGAGCACTTCGCGGGTGAGGCTTCCCACCTGGCCCATTACAACAAGTGCAGCACCATCAGCTCCCGGGAGATCCAGACTGCTGTGCGCCTGCTACTGCCCGGGGAACTGGCCAAGCACGCTGTGTCGGAAGGGACAAGGGTGGTGACCAAGTACATCAGCTCCAAGTAAAACTCCACAATGGACTGTAAAACACATACAATCAAACAGCCTTCAAACAATTACTATCTAGTCCAAAGGATAACAAGCAACCTTATGGTGAAGTAACATGGGGCTGTTGAAATTTAAAGAACTGTACCTCAGCCCGATCAAGCCTTCTCATAATTTTATACCTTTCAATAAGATTGCATTCTTCTTAATTCAGGAAAATATAAGCCTATTCTACTCAGTATTGCCTCAGACAACAGCTGTCTCATCTCAGGAATCAATCTAAATGAGTATTTGTTGTACCCCTTTTAGGCAAGCATATCCATCCTTCTTGAAATTAATTGTGGTTTCCTGTGAATTGGTCCAGAAAATACATAACATTACATTAAACAGTTCAATTAATGTGCATGGCGAGCAATATTGTTTCCATATGTAGGTAAACTGTGGATGTGTTAAATGGTATCCGTTTCACATGAAGTTCAATGATAGGGTGGGAGAGGAAACTGGATAGTTTTACGACCGCGGCCTATGTTATTCGCTGAGCAAGCCAAATTCCAGAGGGAAACTTGTCTTACTGATCATAACCATTTTTTTTGTATTTTGAAAATGAGGTGAGAGCTACTAATCCCAGAAGCATAGAATCCTGGTAACACCTTTAGGATTTTAAAATTAAAAGATTTATTAACAAGAAGAAAAAAAAATTGCAAGATTAAAATTACACACAACATTCCCCAAAAAATCTACTTGGTCAGAACACACAAGTAAACAAGTTGGCAACAGCTCCTTTATAGATTTTAAAAATCCAGTAATATTACCCAAGGCAAAACTGCTGCTACTTTAATAAAGGGTATGCCACATGACTTGTCACTCTCTTCCACACTGCTGTGGAAATCCCAGAAAGAAAGGTTCAACAACAGACTACATTCAGATTTGGCCCTGGAGACGGTCCAGAGGAGGTTCACGAGAACGATCCCAGGAATGAAAGGCTTAATATATGAGGAACGTTTGAGGACTCTGGGTCTATACTCGAAGGAGTTTAGAAGGATGAAGGGGATCTGAAACTTTCAGAATACTGAAAGGCCTGGATAGAGTGGACGTGGAGAAGATGTTTCCATTAGTAGGAGAGACTAGGACCCAAGGGCACAGCCTCACAGTAAAGGGGAGACCTTTTAGAACAGAGTTGAGGAGAAACTTCTTTAGCCAGAGAGTGGTGAATCTATGGAATTCATTGCCTTTAGAACTATCAGCAATCTCCCTGAGGCAGCACTTAGCTTCAGGGAGATGTGCACTCTTTCGTGCGCATGCGTGAAAGAGCACACTCTCGCTTTTGGGGAATCCCCCTCCTGCCTGCACAAGAAGCACATAGCGGTTTCCACCCACGGAAGAAGATTTTGGGTTATGCTGGGTGGGCCTTAATTGGCCTGCCCACTTAAAATGGCGGCGGGGCCCACTTCTCTGGCTGGGATCGGCTCCCCACCTGCCAGAGATTGGGTCAAGCCCGCCCGCCCGGCAGGCTGAAAATTCTGCCCCATAGTTCCAAGCATTTCTTTGAACTCAATTTTCCCAAAAAACAAAAATCTTTCGTGTTTACCTATTGCCTCCAATTTCGGGTAAAATAAAATTTAATAACCTTCCCTTGTTTATTTATGAAACATTTGTAAGCTGTAAAAGTCCTCTGTCACTTCTAAACTCACTTTAAAATTTAACAGCTAAAAAGTCAAATTCTTACTTCTCTTATAATACAAATTTCAAACCCAACTATTTACTTGTACGTTCAACTTCACCATAGCCTGTCATTACAAATGCATGCACCTAGCTCCTTTACCTTTTGTCTCCTTGCTCCCACAGAAAAGCTGTCTTTACTAACCTTCCCCCAGTTTAATTACACACACATACTCACAACTTTCTTTACAGAATACCACTATGTTCCCAAAGATATTTAAAAAAAATCCATCTTCACAATAGTCAAAATGTGCTAGTTTTCTAAGTTGGCACATACGATGCAATCACTTCAGCCCCTAATGAAGCAATAAAGTCCTGAGAACTGTGCCTACCTGCGGGCTTGGTAGCCCCGAACATGTTTCTGAATAGTGATGGCAGCTTTCCTCATCCGTCTGTACTTGGTTCTCTGTAACCAACCACGAACGGTTTTCTGTATCATCATACATGCAGCTCGGAACTTATCGGCCCGGAGTTTTTCCAGATATGCCACCTGGCCAGCACGGAAGAAGATTTTGGTTCGGCCAAACTGGAATTTATCAGGATCCTGGCAAAATAGAACATGGTGTTTTAATGAGTGATTGAATGGTACTGTGTTTCATCAGCACAAGAGTAACATATACATACATTGGAACGAAAAGAAACACTCATGATATTGTTGGCAGGTCTTACCAACATAAATTGGCAAGCAGTTCTTTTCTCTCCCCCACTGACAGAGACAGTCTCCCTCAATTATGAGATAACATTGGGCTGGCACCAAGTTATTACCTTGATAACAATTTCAAGAAGCCTCTTACAGGTCTCTTTCTTATCATTTAACATTATGTTCTTCTTTGTCATCAGGACTCGATATCGGTTGAAAAATTCATGGTATGTCCACCTAGCAAAAAGAACGGTGTTAGGTATTATGACAGCTCAACTTGCTAATTTTTAATTGGTTCTTAAAGCCACATGTTCAGAAAGCTACAGTGGAAATACATTAGATGCAGACAGATACAAGAATACTAAATGGAATATTTTAGAAAACAAAATCAAAAAATAAAAATTTACATACAAAACTAAATTTAAAAACAAAGTGATGTTGATCCAAGAAATTTTTCAGTTTGTAGGCAAGTACAATTAATAATGACAAGAGAAAAAAACTAAAAGAATTAAGAATTAAGAGAAGTCAGGTGAGATATTTTCACTCCAGAGTAATAGAGTTATGAGCTAAGTTTCTTAGTAAAGTATTTAATGGGAATAGAATTACCAGACAATATTGTTTTACTTTTATTGAGAAACCAGTGGATGCAATTTCTGAGAGGAGGAATTAAGAGAAATTACTACGTGGGGCAGAATTTCCCCCCCATCAGGGCAGATGTTGATGGGCTGGCGCGTGCAGGTGTGCTTCCAATTGGCGCCCCCGATTGGAGGCACACTGCCATTTTGCGTGGGGAGGGGCCCAACCTCTGCAGGGAAGCGCTAAGCACTCTTTGTGCGGGCGGGGGGGGAAGTCCCTAAAATCGAGAGTGCGCTCTTTCGCACATGCTCACGAAAGAGCGCACTCATCTCCGAGGCTAATTGTTGCCTCAAGGAGATTGCCTCTACTGTCAACAATATTAAAAATAGAAAAAAAAAGGCCCTTACATGTCCCCTCATGTGACAATGTCACATGAGATGGGACATGTTCATAATTTCCATAACAACTTTATTAAAATTTTTAAAACCCTACATGAAACCTCATCCTGCCAGTGGATGAGGTTTCATATTTTTTCTAGTCGCCGCTGGGGCTCCTGGCCTGCCCGCCAACCTTAAGGTTGGACGGGCAGGTCCACTAATTACTTTAATTGATCTGTCAATGGCCTCAATTAGCCATTGACAGGTTGGTGGGCCAGCAGCTGATTTTGCTGAGCCCCCCGCCTTCCTGAAAATTTAAATGGGCCGAGATGACATCGGGAGTTCCACCCGACGTCGTCTTGCATCATTGTACGCGTCAGCGAGTGGGCCCCTCCTCAGCGCGCCAAAGGTAAAATCCTGCCCATGGAGCTGCCTCAGGGAGATGAAGCGCTGTTTAAAAAATTAATGAAGAGAATAACCATAAGGTTGAATGGGCAGCATAAATTTGAAATTAATTACCTTTTTAATGGTCTTAATTAACCCCTTAATTGTCGGCGGGCATGCTGCCGACTCCAGCGCGCGCCCGCTGAATAAAATATCGCAGGACTACGCGACAACATCCGGACGCTCACCCAATGTCATTGCACATCATTTTACGCTCCGCTCGGCTGGGTTGGGCATCCGCCTGCCTGTCGAGCTCAATGTTCTGCCCTTGATCTCTGGGCTCAGTATGATTTACAACTGAGTTGCATTACTACTGAAAATGTTGCATCTATTATAGCTCACACCTTTTCAAAAAAAAACTTACTAATGGTTTGCTTCAGTTTTCTTGTTTTCCTCATGGATTTTCTCAGAGGTCACGGGAATGGGCAAAAGAAATTACATGGACTGAATGGATCTCAGAAGTTGTTCACTATATCCATGCTTGTGGTGGATATCCTAGAGTGTCCAATGAGCTGGAACAGATACTCCTCAGGTTTGAAATACGGTTATTTGATCCTGAAATACTTTTGTTTTTATCTACCAGTGATACTTTGCATTCAGTGATGATATAATCCTGATGCCACCTCCCATTTGCTTTGCAAACAATGGTTTTAGATGAACTCTGTACAGTGGCATGAACCACACACCTACCTAGATGGGTATCCCGCAGCACTGATGCGGATAGTCTCCAAAACTCCACAGGCCCGGAGCTGCTGTACAGCTCGTTTGGGATCAAATCTGCAAGAGAGAAATGAGTATTTAAAACAAATTCCAGTTAAAACTTTGTTATCCATTTTTCTTATTCATTTATCTTCTGTTTTTAACACAATGGGATTTTAACAGCCTTGCTCTATGAGAGTGCCAATTTATTAACCACTTTGTGCTACAGATTTATGTCCAGTAGAAACTGAGTCAAAACTAACCCCATCCTTTCCATTCAATTTGCATTGAGCTTCTGAACCGATATAAATTCAAAATAAATTGAATAGTGATTCCAACATCAATTCCTGAAACAGTTCACTTGGTATTTATTTTATAAGAAAGAAAACAGTGGATACTTGTGAAACAATTAATTATCCATTCCCAGATTTTTACATTGAATCTCTACTGCTTTAAATGTATATAGTGGCCTTTCAAGAAGAACTCTCGTTGTGTTTTGGAAGTACAACCTTGCAGTTTCCTGTTTAACTAATCTTGTTGCCCTTTAGACTAGTCAGCACATCTGTGAAAACATCCATTCTGCAGTGCAGTTGGGCTATTACTTGGTTATGGAATGTTCTAGAATTTAGAATTTATTACTGGAATTTTTCTTTCCTGGAGTATAAAGGTTGTTAAAATTGTGAAAGATCTCGAGAGAGTGGATACAACAAGAATGTTTCCTCTTGTAGAGAAGAACATTACTAGAAGCCATCAATATAAATAGTCACCAAGAAATCCAATAGGGAATTCAGAAGAAACTTATTTATCCAAAGAATGGTGAGAACGTGGAACCCAATTGCCCAGGGAGTGGTTGAAATGAATATTATAGATGCATTTAAGGAGAAACTAGACAAGCCTTTGAGGGAGAAGAGAATAGATGGTTATGATGGTAGATTTAGATGAGAAAAGATGGGAGGAAACTTGAGTGTAGCATGGACTGGTTGGGCCAAAATGGCTGTTTCTGTGCCATATATTCTATGCAATCCCATGTAAAACAAATTTCTCTCCATGAAGGTGAGCTTCTTGAAGTAGTATACACAGCACAGAAGTTCTTTTATTATTTTCATGGATTTTCTCAGAGTCACCAGAAAGGGCACATGAAATTACATTAAGTGGATGGAGCTCAGAGGTTCTTCACTGTATCCATGCTTGTAGTGGCTATCCTAAAGTACCAACCAAGCTGGCACAGATACTCTTCAGGTTTGAAATGAAGTAACACTGATCCCGAAATACTTTTTTTTTTATGCACCAGGTCCACACCAGTGTTTATGCTTCACATAAGACTCCTCCCACATTCTTTCATCTAACCCTATCAACGTATGCTTCTATTCTTTTGTTCTTCACGTGCTTGCCTAATTTCCCCTTAAATACTTCAATGATGTTCACCTCCACTACTCATTTTGGTAGCGAGTTCCATATTCTAACCACTTTGGGTAAAGAAGTTCCTCCTGAATTCCCTAATGGATGTGTTAATGACCATCTTATTAAGTTAACTGCAGATGTTGCAGAATCATGACAGGGACCTCACACTATGATAAAAACAAAAAACTGCAGACGCTGGAAATCCAAAACAAAAACAGAATTACCTGGAAAAACTCAGCAGGTCTGGCAGCATCGGCGGAGAAGGAAAGAGTTGACGTTTCAAGTCCTTATGACCGTCATGAGGACTCGAAACGTCAACTCTTTTCTTCTCCGCCGATGCTGCCAGACCTGCTGAGTTTTTCCAGGTAATTCTGTTTACCTCACACTATGAATTGAGCGGCAATATGTGCAACTGTGATTCTCCATGTAGCAAGATGCTAGTCTCAGGCATTAACCTGAGCGACCGCGGAGATGATTCAGTCTGAAATGTCTACCTTCCTCCAAGACTGCACAGGGCAGGGCAGTATAGCCGCAGCAGTACTTCACCCCTTAATAATGACTGGCTCAAGAACAAATTCCTGTGATGTGTGCTACAGGTTTGCAAACCATGAAGAAAATAAGATACCATGAATATTTAAAGGATATTGATCTATATTTAATTCCCTCAACTTCAGACCTGTAGTGCAAAGAACATTTATTAAAAGAATGATTAATATAACAAGTGACTTTCAGCACAAGGACTGGGGCATAACAAGATTATTTTTCATAAATCAAATTGAGATTATATGGAACTCCATTACGTTACATGCTCACAGAACCTAATGTTGATTTAAAGATTTCTCGACCTTAAGAGATGCTTCTGCTTCGTTGCACTAGATGGTTTCAAAAAGAATACTTGCAGGAACCCACAGGATAGTCTGGCCATCAGCAAAAAGTTACAGCTGGAAAAATTTTGGTTTCTCTTAACATTAAACTTCTGAATTTTTTTTCTTAAAGGAAAACTTTTACTTTCCTGTATTTCAGTCATAACCAAATGGCATGTGGCTTTTTTGCTCTATTCTTTCATGGGATGTGGGTGTCACTGGGAAAGCCAGCATCCTTAATTGCCCTTGAACTAAATGGTTTGCTAGGCCATTGCAGAGGGCAGTTAAGAGGGCTGTGGATCTATAGTCACATGTAGGTCAGACTGGGTAAGGACGGCAGATTTTCTTCCCTAAAATACAGATGGGTTTTTACAACAATGGGTGATAATTGATGTGGCCACCTTTACTGAGAGTATCTTTCAATTCCAGTTTTATTAATTGAATTTAAATTCCACCAGCTAATGTGGATTATTAGTCCAGTGACATTGCCAGTACACAACCATCTCCCCACAACAAACAAGATCATCCCGTTCAATTTCTGGGCTGGAACATTAGTCGACATCAGTAAGGTAAGTAGTTTAGAAATTACAAGTGCCCTTGGTTTCCCTGCTTTTTCATGAAGTAAATTCCACTATAAGCATCTGGTGTTGACAACATTCTTGAGACTGGTGTTATGGCGTCAGATGGTGTGTGGGAAACAAATTAACTGCTGCATAGGGTTATCACATTGTTGGATTGCATCTTTTTGCGTACTGCTCTGACCTCCCACCATGCAGCTGCTTCCTCTGAGTAGCCAAGGTCTGACATCGTGCTGCGCGGGCCCTATTCAATCAATTGCACTGCCCTTGGAAATTTGCTGCTAACTGCTGCCACCACAAATAAGATGCCATCGGGAAAAGCGGGAAGAAGCGGAAACACATTGGGGAACCAACACAATTCATTTATCCCTGATTTTGCTCGTGTCCCTGTCCCCAAAGGACTCATAAATTTCCCCTTATCTTGCATTATATTGTAGTTCTACAGTACTCCTGGTATGAATATATGCATAACTAGTGAGCTACAGAAAGCACTGAATGATGTGCAGTGAAACATCAGTATGTTAACAATTTTCAGAAATGTGTACTCAGTGGTGAAATCTTTATGGGTCAAAAACATTCTGTGATTCACTGGTTTCATCAATAAACTCGAGACTGTCACATCCTTCATGGGATTGAGCTGATTATTATTCTAGAATTTTAAAAATTCTTTTCACAGGACGTGGCCATCACTGGCTAGGCCAGCATTTAGTGCCCAACTCTAATTGCCCTTGAGAAGGTGGGGATGAGCCACCTTCTTGATCTGCTAAAGTCCTCGTCTTGTAGGTACACCAACAGCGCTGTTGGGGAGGGAGTTTGAGGATTTTGACCTAAGGACAGTGAAGGAATGGAGATATAGTTCCAAGTCAGGATTGTGTGTGGCTCGGAGGGGAATTGCGGGAGGTGGTGTTCCTACACATCTGCTACCCCTGTCCTTCTGGGTTGTACAAGTCGCGGGTTTGGAAAGTGCTGTCAAAGGAGCAAATTATCGAACTATAGAATGGTTACAAGACAGGAGTCCATTCAGCCCCTTTTACTGTGCCAGCTTTCTGCAAGAGCACTTTCCGAGTCCCATTTGCCTGAACTTTTCCCAAAGCCCTGTAACTACTTTCACTTCAACTAATTATCCAATTCTCTTTTGAAAGCCACAATTAAATCTGCCTCCAAAGCCTCCCCAGGCAATGCAATCCAGGTCCTAATGACTCACTGCATAAAAAAGTTTGTCCTTATGTCATCTTCGGTTCTTTTGCCAATCACTTTCCATCTGTGTCCTCTGATTCTCGACCTTTCCATCAATGGAGACAGTTTCTTGCTATTAACTCTGTCCAGATCTCTCATGATTTTGAACATCTCTATCAAATTTCTCAATGTAACTTGAAGTCCCTCATCCTTGGAACCAGGCTCATAAATCCTTTCTGCACCTTCCACAATTCCTTCAAGTCTCTCTGGTGTTCAGAATTAGACACAAAACTACTGAGGCCAAACCAGTGTTTTAGAAAGGTACACCATAACTTCCTTGCTTTTGTATACTATAACTCTTATCTATAAAAATCAAGATTCCTTATGCCTTATTAATCACTTTGTCAACTTGCCCCAATACCTTCAATAATTTGTACATATACTCCAAGGTCCCTCTGCTGCTGCTCCCCCTTTAGAATTGTACCCTTTAATTTATATTGCCGCTCCTCATTCTTCCTACCAAAATGAATTACTTCACACTTTTCTGCATTAAATTTTATCTGCCATGTGTCTGCCCATTTCAACAGCCTACCTATGTCCTCTTGAAGACTATCCCTATTCTTCTCAGTTCACAATACTTCCGAGGCTGAATAATACCGGTCAGTCGGGGGATGGCGGTGGTGGGGGGGTTGCTGGATGACACAATCCCCAGAAACCATGTCAGTGTGGGGCCGGCACACTTTACGCCAACCCGCCCAGCAGACATAGAGCGCTGCAGTGTGGACTAATGGGATCGAAGTGGGAGTTCCATCCCTTATTGGGGCAGAAGTCCCACCCTCTCGAGCTGCCAGCCAATCTGATTGGCTGTCAGCTCCATCAGTCTGGGCAGTGTCAGGAAGGCGTCAGTAGCTGCTGCTGGGACTGCTGGAGAAGAAAGGACCCAAAGACCTTGGATGCCTGGAGCAGCTAAGTCCGGGGTCTTGGGCTGGGAGCGGTTTGGGTAGGTTAGGGAGCAGGACAGTGTGGGGGAATGGGGAGGGGAAAGGAGATGGATTTAAGGCAGAAAACAGGTAGGAAGGTAGGGCGGGTTCAATCGAAAGGGGACCGCACACCCCCTATTCGGCAAAGGGCAACCCCCAAAGAGCAACCACCCCACCCTTTCTTTACTGCCCTTTGAGCGCCCAAGGTAAAAAAATCAGGCTTCCCGCTCCGGCCCTGCTGCCCACACCAAATGCTTTATGGCATGGGCAGCGTATTATCAAGGTCAGTTGGCTTGATATCAAGCCTAATTGACCATGAGCTCAGGGGTGGGCGGGAAGATGATGGGATGGGCACCCACCCTATTTCCCTATTTTACGTGCCTCCACGATTAACGCACACGCCGCAAGCATGTAAAAATTTAGCCCAGCAAATTAAGTTGGCAGACAAAATTCTGAAATCCTCACAGTTCAGCCTGCAGTTGGTTGAGATGATTGACATTAGAAATTCGGATGTGTTTCTGGTTTAAGTGTGCTATAAAAACACCAAAGTTACTTATGTTATCAGCCAAAAATGGCACAAGTGGTCAATATCTTCAACAATATGGTGGAAGCTTTTGGTCTCAAATAGAAAAGCTGCATTGGCATGAGCGACAATGCTGCAAGGCTGCACTGGATACAAAATTGCCTTTTTTGTTTTACAGTCAAAGCAATAGTCCAAAAGTTATACTTACCACTGTGTAAACTCAGACAACATTTGCATTAAAAGACCTTGGAGTTAAGCTGCAGAGTCACAGTATTGTGAAAACTGGCAAATATCACTGAATTCACAGAATCACAGAAGGGTTACAGTGCAGAAGGAGGCCATTTGGCCCATCGTGTCTGCACTGGCTCTCCGAATGAGCAATTCACTTAGTGCCATTCTCCTGCCTTCTCTCCTTAACCAGCAATTGTTCCTTTTCATATAACAGTCTAATTCCCTTTTAAACGCGTCAATTGAATCTGCCTCCACCACAATCTGCATTCCACACCTTAACTACTCGCTGCGTGAATTTTTTTTCCCCCATATCGCTTTTGAATTCCTAAATTTTTGAAATACATGAAATCCTGTGCATTGAATAGATGGCTGCTCAAGGAACTGGGCTTAGTCAGTCAGCTGGTAAATTCTTGAACTGTGTCCGAGAGCTATGTGCTGAGAGCTATTTGTAATGGAAAATGACTGTCCAATCAGTTAAAATTCAATGGCATTCCAAAATTCTGAGCATGACTTGCATACTTGACTGCTATTTTTGAAGAAGAGAGCCAGATGATTCTCGAACTTAAAAAATCTTAACTCCATCAAAAGAGAATTGATTGGTTAGTACCAATATAAAGATAAATGAGGGCCGCTTCATGCCATTCTATTTGCTGACGAAATTCCTGAAAGGAAATTAGAGCATACCTTTCCTCAACATTTCACCCATCTTGACAGTCTCTCCTAGCAGAGAATATTTTTCAGCCTGAATCCAGAAGAATTGATTCTCTGTCCATTCACAATAAAGGTATCTCAAATCTCACATCTTCCAATCACCAGAAACTGCTGACTGGCATAACTGCAAATAGCGCTTTGGAATTGCATTCCAGGGAACAAAAGAGTTGGTATAATTTGGTTCAGCATTGAAAGAGAACATTGAGAGGTTATAAGGAAAGCCATTGAACTACGGACCCTTTCAGAACATTCAGAACAGGGAAAGCGGTGGCATAGTGGTATTGTCACTAGACTAGTATTCCAGAGATCCAGGTTAATCCTCCAGGGATCCGGGTTTGTATCCCAACATGGCAGATGGTGAAATTTGAATCCAACAAAAATCTAATGATGACCTTGTCCTTCTGGGTTTGAATTTGAATCCAACAAAAATCTAATGATGACCATGAACCATTGCTGATTGTTGTAAAAACCCATCAGATTTACTAATGTTCTATGCTGTCCTTACCTGGTCCGGCCTACATGTGATTCCAGACCTACAGCAATGTGGTTGACTCTTAAAAATGCCCTCTGAACAAAGGCAAACAGGGATGAGCAATAAATGCTGGCCTAGCCAGCAATGCTCACATCCCACGAACGAATTTTTAAAAAATCTACTTATGTGTCAGATGTCCAAACCAAAATAAAACACCAAGTCCTGAATCTTCTGTTTGGTGTGCGGGAGTGGGCCCCGCTTGCCGACATCGGACGCATCATTCTGATCCTCAGTTCGGCGGGCACACAGCGGAGTCGGCTGCACACCTGCCGAATTGTCAAAGGTCTATTAAGGCCATTAATTAACTAATTAACTACTTTAGCTGAGTCTCAGGGCTGCCCATCCAACCATAAGGTTGGCGGGCAGCCGAGGAGCCCAGGCGGCCTTTGCATTTATCATGAAACCTCATCCACGGTTGGGTTGAGGTTCCATGAAGTGTTTATAAATCAAATAAAATTTTTCACTAAAATTCAATGACATGTCCCAGCTCATGGGTATGATTTTCGCCCCATCGGGGGTGAAGTTGAATGGTGGGCGCGCACAGGTGCGTTTCCGATGGCGGCCCCAACTGGGGGCACGGTGCCATTTTATATGGGCGGGTTAAGGTCCGCTCAGCATGATGTCCGCATAGAAGTGCTATGCGGTTCTTGTACAGGGTGTGGGGGGGGGGGGGGGGGGGGGGTAATCCCAAAATCAAGATTGCGCTCTTTCGCACATGCGCATGAAAGAGTGCACTCATCTCCCTAAGGCTAAGTGCTGCCTCAGGGAGATCAGCTGTTCTATGACAAATACTAAAAATAGAAAAAAAATCCTGACATGTCCCCTCATGTGACACTGTCACATGAGTTGGGACAAGTCCACAATTTTTACAAAAACTTTAATAAATTTTTTAAAAACCTATATGAAACCTCATCCTGTGGATGAGGTTTCATGCTTTTTCTAATGCCCGCCAGGGCCCCTGGCCTGCCCGCCAACCTTAAGGTTGGACGGGCATGTCCATTAATTAGCTAAATGACTCTTTCAATGGCCTCAATTGGCCATTGACAGGTCGGCAGGCACACAGCTGATTTTGCTGAGCCCCCGCCTACTGAAAAATTTAAAAGGGGCGCGGTGACGTCGGGTGTTCCGCCTGGCATCACCGCCGTCATTTTACGCATCGGCAAATGGGCCCCGCCCTGGGGGCTCGCCGACGGGAAAATCCTGCCCCATGTGACACTTCTTTTTTTTTGAAGTTTTAATAATGAAAATAATCTCCCTGAGGCAGCGCCGTGCCTCAGGGAGATTTCTGCGCTCTCTTGCGCAGGCCCTGATTCTCCTCCCTCCCCTTCGCCCGCACATGGAGCGCTCTGCCCACGTAAAATGGCAGCGCACAGCCAATCGGCTGCGAGCCCGCCCACACCTGCACCCGCTCCCACCCAGCCCACACGAAGGGGAGAAAATTCTCCCTCAAAACTGAATTGAAAAAATCCAACCTTTGAATGAGATTCGTTTTTTT
Source organism: Carcharodon carcharias (assembly GCF_017639515.1). Classification (NCBI taxonomy): domain Eukaryota; kingdom Metazoa; phylum Chordata; class Chondrichthyes; order Lamniformes; family Lamnidae; genus Carcharodon; species Carcharodon carcharias. The sequence goes on along the minus strand of NC_054467.1, from coordinate 221,929,193 downwards.
TATTGTCACATTTGGAAAAAAAAATGGTTCCAAAGATTGCTCATCTAAGAAATTGACATTTCCACAAATTAGCAGATCCAATTTTCAACTTATAATCATCGTAAAATTAGTAAAACGAAAGTTCTGCTTTGGAGGCTCTTGAAAATCTTGGGGCTATTTTTTGTAATTTATCTCCGCCAGTAAGGACAGGGGTAATAGTTGAGTATGATTTAGTGTGAGACAAGGTGCAATAAGTAATGCGGCTGAGTTTTGGACAATTTCTTTTGTTTTCTTTATTCACAGGATGTGGGCTTCGCTGGCAGGGCCAGCATTTATTGCCCATCCCTAGCTGCCCTTGAGAAAGTGGTGGTGAGCTGTCTTCTTGAATCTCTACAGTCCATGGGGTGTAGGTACACCCACAGTGCTGTTAGGAAGGGAGTTCCAGGATTTTGACCCAACGACAGTGAAGGAAGGCGATATAGATGGTGTGTGGCTGGAGGAGAACTTCCAGGTGGTGGTGTTCCCATGCATGTGCTGCCCTTGTCCTTCTAGGTAGTACAGGTTGTGGGTTTGGAAAGTGCTGTCGAAGGAGCCTTGGTGAGTTACTACAGTGTAACTTATAAATGTACACTCACAGCAGCCACAGTGTACCAGTGGTAGAGGAAATGAATGTTTAAGGGGTGCCAGTCAATGTCAGGTAATAGGCTATCAGCCCACAATGAAATTGTTAGACCCGAATATTCCATGGATAACCAATAAAGCAAACTGAAGATGCATATTTGAGTGCATGAAATAGAAAAGTCAAACTGGTGCAGAAAAAGTACCTCAAGAGATCTAAAGAGGGGAGCCTTGCTCTATGTCTAACCTCTGCTGCATCCATTTACACAATAATGCAGTCATCAGACGGAAAACAGAAAATGCTGCATACACTGCAGTGCGAGTCCCAACAGGATCAATCCAAATAGAACCAATTACACTTTTATTGCTGGTAACAGTACTGACAGTTATAGATGAGCTACCTGCTTGAACTGCAGTAAAACTTGCACAAGTCTACAGTGCAGAAGAAATATTGATCCTTTTTCTTTTCAAAATTAAATCAACTTCCAAAAATCAAGCAATAAAAGAGGTAACATTGGATGGATTACCATTCCCAAAGCTTTGCGTTATCAATAATTTCTGAAACACTTTATAAGAAAAAAGACTGCTATAAAACTTCATTTGATGCATTGCTTCATTGATTTTCCAGGTTATGAAATTTTACTGCAGAATCATAGGCTCCTGCTTGTTATTGGGATAGTTCAGAATTCAGTTTAACCCTTCCTTGCTTCTTGAAAGAGACAGAAAGTGTTATGAATACTCTCCTTAAAATTCCAGGAAACAAAGTGTATGCAGAAATTGCAACAAACTACATTTTGTCTTAATACAAGATTCAAATTCAAGATTTAATTTTTTAGATATCATATTTTTCGAATTGCATTTGATCCCAGTATGGGACAACATCTATAATAGGGTGCAATGCTCTACAATCCTCCAAGGAATTCCCTCACTAGACTACTTGGCCTTTCCACCTTTAAGATCACCATAGTGACCACATAATATCTCCTTTGGCCCAGCACTCCCCTTTTCTTGACTACACCGTGGTGAAGCACCTTAGAGCAATTTTCTATGCTAAATAAATGCACATTGTTACTGAAGACAACACTGGAATGTCTCCTAGTTGTGCAAAGGAGTGAACCGATGTAGATTTACAGTAATAATCTTTCACAGAGTGAATTATGGTGCTATTATGGGAAGATTAATATGATGTTTTGGACATAGAGGCAAAATTGAAAATTTCAACAAGCCAGTTATTCCATTTGTCTTGGGCCCTTGGCTATAAAGAAAGAAAGAACTTTCTGCCCCTGGCTGTAATGAAAAAAGAACTATCTGCACTGGAGTGCTGTTTTTGGCTGCAGTAGAGAGTTTCAGTTGGAGTTTGGTGACTGACGGCATTTAAGGCTTAAATTCTATCTAAAGTCTAGTTTTTCTTTAATTTAACAATTAACTAAAAGTTGCTGTTAGGGTTGGAAGGTGAGTTTTTAGTCCAGCCTTAAAACAGGGCTCATACAAGCTCTGCTCGCAGCTTCAACTAGTTAATTAGGTAACTGGCTTAATCAGGTTTTCAGAGGCTAGGTTGAGAGAGTATAAAAGTAGGCTACCTTATATTGCTGACTTTGTCTGCAATGGAGAGCTTCAGTTAGAGTTTGGTGACTAAGGGAGTTCAGTGAGGAGGTACTCTTTTCATTTTCTACGTTTGTTCAGAAAGAAGCCTTAGTCAGTAGGAACTGGTGAGTAAATTAGAAAAGTGTAATTTTTTAAAGTTCCTATATTTGGATTTAACTGTGAAGTGCCAGGAATAAGGGAAATTTAGGGCCAATATAATAAAGTAAGGCAAATAATCCAAAGTAGAATAAATTTAAGTAAGATGAGTAGTTAAGACATGGCAGGGCAGCTCAGTCAAGTGGAATGCATGTCCTGTAATATGTGTGAAGTCATAGACACTACTAGCATCCTAGCTGATCACATGTGCAGGAAATGTTGTCAGCTGCAGAAACTTGAGCTCTGGGTTTCAGAGCTTGAGTGGCGGCTGGAGTCACTGTGGCACATCCATGAGGCTAAGAGCTACGTGGATAGCACATTCAGAGAGGTGGTCACACCGCAGTTTAAGGGTTTGGAGACAGAGGGGGAATGGGTGACTACAAGGCAGTCAGAGGGAAATAGGCAGGTAGTGCAGGAGTCCCATGGGGTCCTGCTCATAAATCTGGTTTCCATTTTGGAAGCTGGTGAGGGCATTGGTTCTTCAGAGGAGTGCAGTCAGAGCCAAGTTTCTGGCACCATGAGCAGCTTGGCTGTACAGGAGGGGAGGAAAAAGAAAGGAAGAGCAATAATGAAAGGGGATTCATTGGTTATGGGAATAGGCAGGTGTTACTGTGGCAATAGGTGTGACTCCAGGATGGTACGTTGCCTCCCTGGTGCCTGGGTCAAGGATGTCACAGAGCAGCTGCAGTACATTAGTACCATTGACATAGGTAGGAAGGGGGATGTTGTCCTGTAATCAGAATTTATAGTGTTAGATAGAATACCAGCAAGCAGGATCTCTAATGTAGTAATCTCTGGATTGCTCCCAATGTCACATGCCAGTGAGTACAGAAATAGGAGGATAAGGCAGGTGAATGTGTGCCTGGAAAGATGGTGGAGGAGGGAGGGCTTTAGATTCTTAGGACACTGGGACTGGCTCTGGGGAGATGGCACCTGTACAAGCCGGACGGGTTGCATCTGAACAGAGCTGGAACTGAGTTTCTTGCAGGTCGTTTTTCTAGTGCTGTTGGGAGGCCTTTAAAGTAACTCGGCAGGGGTATGGGCGCCAAGACAAAATATTGGAGAGGAATACCAAGATGCACAAAATACTGGGAGAGACAGACAGCACTAGTATAGAGAACAGTAAGTTAATCGGTAAAGTTGGGGTAAGAGAGAAAGTAACAAAATCTAAATCAGGGTTATGCTGCATGTATGTGAATGCACAGATTATAGCAAATCAGATTGGTGAGGAGGGTTACAGGTGCAGATTGCCATGTGGCAATATGATGTTGTGGCAATAAGAGACCTGGCTCAAGGAAGGGCAGAACTGGATGTTAAATATTCCCAGGTACAAGATGTTGAGATAGGAAAGGAAGAGAGATGGGGGTATTGGTTAAGGAGAGCATTGCAGTGCTGGAGAAAGGGGATGTCCCGAGGGTTCAAGGATAGAATCAATTTGGCTAGAGCTAAGGAATAAAAAGGGTGCAATTACATTGCTCGGAGTAGTCTATAGACCGCCAAATAGTGAAGAACATAGAAGAACAAATCTGCAGGGAAATTAGAGATGCAGGCATTATAGAGTAGTTATAATGGGGGACTTTAATTACCCAAATGTAGACTGGGACGGTGGTAGTGCAAAGGGTGGAGAGGGGCAAAAGTTCCTAGATTGTGTTCAGGAGAATTTTCTACAGCAGTATGTGTCCAATCCAACAAGAAAAGAAGCATTTGTTGAACCTGGTTCTTGGAAATGAGGTGGGCCAAGTAGATCAAGTGTCAGTGGGGGAACATTAACTGGACAAGAACCAACTTCAATGGGGCAAGAATGGAGCAGGGCCAGATAGACTGGAAGGAAAGATTGGCAGGAAAAACTGTAGCTGAATAATGGGCTACCTTCAAAAAAGAATTGGTTCAGGCACAGTCAAGGTATATTCCAAAAAAAGAGAAAGGTAGGACAAACAAATCTAGAGCTCCCTGAATGAAAAAGGAGATTGAAACTAAGATAAAGAAGAAAGTATGTTTACGACAGGTGTCAGGTAGAAAATACAACTGAAAATCAAGAGGGATACAGAGGGGAGATGAAAAAGCATATGAGAGAAGCAAAGTGGGATTGAGACAAGACTGGCAACCAACATAAAGGGAATCCCGAAGTTTTCTATAGGCAAATACATAGTAAAACGGTGGTAAAAGGAGGAGTAGGGCTGATTAGGTATCATAAAGGGAATTTATACATGGATGAAGGGGCAATGGCTGAGGTATTAAATGAATACTTTGCATCCATCTTGACCAAGGAGGTAGATGCTACCCAGGCCATGGTGACAGATGAGGAAACTCTGTCACTAGAAGGGTTCATAGAAACATAGAAAATAGGAACAGGAGTAGGTCATTATGCCCTTCGAGCCTGCTCTGCCATTCATTACGATCATGGCTGATCATCCAACTCAATAGCCTGCTCCCGCTTTCTCCCCATACCATGTGATTCCTTTCGCCCCAAGAGCTATATCTAACTCCTTCTTGAAAACATACAATGGTTCGGTCTCAATTACTTTTTGTGGTAACGAATTCCACAGGCTCACCACTCTGGGTGAAGAAATTTCTCCTCATCTCAGTCCTAAATGGTCTACTCCATATCCTCAGACTGTGACCCTGGTTCTGGATTCCCCACCATCGGGAACATCCTTCCTGCATCTACCCTGTCCAGTCCTGTTAGAATTGTATAGGTTTCTATGAGATCCCCCTCATTCTTCTAAACTCCAGTGAATATAATCTAATCGACTCAATCTCTCCTCATATGTCAGTCCCGCTATCCCAGGAATCAGTAGGGTAAATCTTCGCTGCACTCCTTCTATAGCAAGAACATCCTTCCTCAGAAAAGGAGACCAAAACTGCATACAATATTCCAGGTGTGGTCTCACCAAGACCCTGTAGAATTGCAGCAAGACATCCCTGTTCCTGTACTTGAATCCTCTCGCTATGAAGGCCAACATACCATTTGCCTTCTTTACTCCCTGCTGCACCTGCATGCTTACCTTCAGCGACTGGTGTACAAGGACACCGAGATCTCATTGCACATTCTCCTTTCTCAATTTATAGCCGTTTAGATAATAATCTGCCTTCCTGTTTTTGCTACCAAAATGGATAACCTCTCATTTATCCACATTATACTGCATCTGCCATGCATTTGCCCATTCTCTCAGCTTGTTCAAATCACACTGAAGCATCTCTGCATCCTCCTCACAGCTCACCCTCCCACTTGGCTTTGTGTCATCTGCAAATTTAATTCCCTCATCTAAATCATTAATATATATTGTGAATAACTGGGGTCCCAGCACCGATCCCTGCAGTACCCCAATAGTCACTGCCTGCCATTCGGAAAAAGACCCGTTTATTCCTACTCTGTTTCCTGTCTGCCAACCAGTTTTCTATCTAAAAAAAGTTCTGTCGAAGGGTCATGAGGACTTGAAACGTCAACTCTTTTCTTCTCCGCCGATGCTGCCAGACCTGCTGAGTTTTTCCAGGTAATTCTGTTTTTGTTTCAGTTTTCTATCTATCTCAATACACTACCCCCAATCCCATGCACATTAATTTTACACGCCAATCTCTTATGTGGGATAAGGGAGAATTGATAAGGAGGAAGTGTTGAATAGACTGTTTGTACTTAAAGTTGACAAGGCACTAGAGTCAGATGAGATGCATCCAAGGATGTTGAAGGAAGCGAGAGAGTTGAAATTGCAGGGGCACTGGGTCTTTCAGTCTTCCCTAGACTCAAGGGTGGTGCCAGAGGACTGGAGAATTGCAAACATTACGCCCTTATTCAAAAAAAGTTGTAAGGATAAGTCCAGCAATTACAGACCAGTCAGTTTAACTTCAATGGTGAGCAAGATTCTAGAAACAATTTCAAAGTTTGAAAGCTTGGGAGTGTTGTGAACTGTGAGGATGATGGTGTGGTGAGGAAATTGGTGGAGTGGGCAGATAGGTGGCAGATGAAGTTCAATGTGGAGAAGTGTGAGGTGATGCATTTTGGTAGGAAGAACATGAACAGACATTATAAGGGTTGAAATGTTGACATGGGTGCAGGAGCAGAAAGACTTGGGTGTGTATGTGCATAGATCATTAAAGGTGGCAGGATAGGTGGAGAGAGCAGTTAATAAAGCACATAATATCCTAGGCTTTATTAATAGGGGCATAGGGTACAAGTGCAGGGAGGTTTTACTGAACTTATATAAGACATTCGTTGGACCTCAGCTGGAGTATTGTGTACAGTTCTGGGCACCACATTATAGGAAGGATGTGAACACATTGGAGAACGTGCAGAGAGGTTTACAAGAATGGGTCCCGGGATGAGAAACTTCAGTTATGAGAGTAAATTGGAGAGGTTGGGACTGTTCTCCTTTGAGAAAAGGAAGGCTGAGAGGGGATTTGATAGAGATGCTCAAAATCATTAGGGGGCTGGACAGAGTAGATATGTGAAGCTGTTTCCACTCGTGAAAGGATCAAGAATGAGGGGGCACAGATTTAAAGTGATTTGCAAAAGAAGCAAATATGACATGAGAAAAATCTTTTTCACACAACAAGTGGTTCGGGTCTGGGATACACTGCCTGGAACTGTGGTGGAGGCAGGTTCATTCACAACATTCAAGAGGACATTGGATGATTATTTGAATAAAAACAATGTGCAAAGGTACGCAAAAAGGCAGGGCAATGGCATTACATCATAATGCTCATTTAGTGAGCTGGTGCAGAATGATGGACTGAATGGCTTCCTTCAGTGCCATTAAGATTCTGTGATTCTATGTGACTTACATTTAAATGATGCTTCAGTGTGTCACAAAGTGTTTTGTAAGCAATGAAGTGTTGAAGTGTTTTGATAGTTTTAATACAGGGAAATACTGCAGCCAATTTGCATACAGCAAGGTCCTACAAACAACAGTAACAAAATAATTAGTTTTGATGGTGTTGATTGAGGGATTTTTGTCAAGAAAATGAAAGATGTCTTAAGACCTTTTACGTACACCTGAGAGGCCAGATTGACTCTTGTATTAATGTTTCATCAGAAAGATGGCACCTCCAATAAACTATTGAGATGGTTTGCGAAATGCGCCATATTTATATGCTTCACTACTCTATTACTAATCATCTTGTTGCGCTGCTGTTGATCATACATTCAGTTGCATTACCTGGAGGTTATGTTCCTCCAGCTGGTAAATGCTACATGTTATGCACTAGGTTTTCTCAATTACAAGTGTGGATGCTAGCCGTTCCCTTCAATTAGTGTCTAGGTCAATAGGTTCCATCAATGAAAAATGCGTATTGTTCAAGTTTTTCTAAGTCACACGTTCATGTATTAACTGCCTCATCAATCAGATTGCATATCCTAATGGACCCATCAATCACAACTGCACAGGCGGACAGACTTTGCCCATTACACTGCCACTCATGGCACTGTAACCCAGAGGACGCATGCCATGGGCATCTCATTTGCCTGAGCCAACAAACCAGTAGGCTGCTTCCACATTTTCTCTAGCTACAGGGCTAGCACCACACAAAAGTTCACAGAAGAGAACACAAAAGTAGGTTTAGCTGCAAAATGGGATTTCCTGGGGTGCTTTATTTTATGCCACTGTCAACTTGATTTGCTTTACTGGAATGAAACCGTTTATCTTGCCTAAGAGATAACTCTTGTGTAGTTCTTATTGCTCTATTGTACATTCACCATTTGGAGCAGAGTGGATTTGATATCAGTGCATATCATGTGACATGGTGCTGAAGTGGGAGGGGTAGTATGTGTATTTGTTCAATTAGAGATTTTTATGGCATTTTGTGCTTGGGGCCACAACTTCTGCCACAGGGGTCTGGGTGCCAAGAGTCAAGTGTGTGAAGTCTCACATTCCGGTGAATATTTGCTAGATGAGGGCATCCCAAACTTCCCTGGCATGTTGGTCAATGGGCACAGCCTCAGTGGGACCTCTGGTTGGGCATGGTGTGCTGGCTGATTGTCCTTCTCCTCAGAGGAGGAGGAGCAGGAAAATTACAATGAGCACTCATCACCATATTCTTGTGCCAGCTCCATTCCTCTCTATCACCAAGTTATGTGGAGTGCCCTTGAAGAGGCCTCATGGACTGGCATCCTCCAGACCAGAGAAGGCACTGGAAAATAATGTTTATAAGGCCTTTGGCTGTTCAATGGTTGCCATGGTCGATAAATGGTGATGGTTGCAGCTTTTGTGGGGCTCCATGTTGGGAATCTGCACTTGTGTCATAAGCCATGTCTTCAGCAGATACCCCTTCTCACCCAGCAGTTATCCATGAGGGCTGCCTGGTGACCTGAACAGCTGAGGCAGCTATCTCAGTACAAAGGAATCATGGCAGCTGCCTGGAAACCTTGCACACACTTGCAGGGTACTTTTGTGGTGCTTGCACACCAGCTGCATGCTAAAGGAATGGAAGCCCTTTCTGTTTACAAATACACCTGGCTGGTCTGGTGGTGCCTTAATGGCCACAATGGTACAGCCCATCACCCCCTGCACTGGAAGGCCCCTGCCATGGAAATGAAGCTGACATGGATGCCTAGCATGTGGTCGGTTGATGTGGTCCACTATCCTTGCATACGAAGCTTTCCATCATGAGTGATGCAATTATGGGCAAAAGATTGTGAGGGGGAGATCCTGCAGATGTCCGCTGCCACACTCAATGATCCAGGTGCAAAGAAATTTAATGCCACAGTCACTTTCACCGCCATAGGCAATAGGTGACCACACGCTCCTTGTGAGGTCAATTCATCCCCCAAGAGGCACTGAGGTCTGCGACCACATGGTGCGACAGGGGCACTGATGCTCCAATAGGTTAAAGAAGCTGATGATAGAGCCTTCTATCTCCTGGCCCTCAGCCATTGCCTCTGCATCACTCAGCTGCATTGGGGTGCATAGCTTGCTACAGCTGTTGTTCCTCATCCAGGTGGTGCTCCTCCCCCAGTGGCTACCAATTTGCCTCACACTCAAACTCCCCATCTGTGGACCCAGCCTCAGAACAGGTGGCACTCACTTTTAGCCTCAAAAGCACACATGCTTCTACCCCTGTTGACTTGGCAAGGTATTCAATAGGGGACTTCAGCAATTATCTATCTGTAACAATTTTAGCAGCAGCAGCGGGTTCACCGAGCTTCTTCCTATGTTTGACCTCAGCCTTACCAATTTCAGCCTTTATAGCCCTGTGTGCCTGTTAGCTCCAGGCCTCAATGACTTCCTGCTAGGCTCTCACAGAATTGTTAGTGTAGAAGGAGGCTATTCAGCCCATCATGTCTGCACCAGCTCTCTGAACATTTTAACTTCGTGCCAATCTCCTGCCTTTTCCTGTAACCCTGTACATTGTTTCTATTTAAATAATCATTCAATGCCCTCGAATGCCTCAATTGAACCTGCCTCCACCACACTCCCAGGCAATGCATTATAAATCCTAATGACTCGCTGTGTAGAAAATGTTTTTCTCATGTCACATTTGTTTCCTTTGGAAAAACACTTTAAAACAGTGCCCTCTAGTTCTCAATCCATTTACGAGTGGGAACAGTTCCTCCCTATCTGCTCTGTCCAGACCCATCAGGATTTTGAAAACTTCTTTCAAGTCTCCTCTTAGCCTTCCCTCCAAGGAAAACAATCCCAACTTCTCCAATCTTTCCTCATATCTGAAGTCTCATCCCTGGAACCATTCTCGTAAACCTCTTCTGCACTCTCTCCAATGCATTCACAACCTTCCCATAGTGTGGTGCCCAGGACTGTACACGATATTTCAGCTGAGGTCTAACGAGTGTCTTGTATAAATTCAGCAAAACCTCCTTGTTCTTGTACTCTATGCCCCTATTAATGAAGCCTAGAATACTGTATGCTTTAGGAACAGGTCTCTCTACCTGTCTCGTCACCTTTAATGACTTATATACATATGCACCCAAGTCTTTTTGCTCCTGCACACTCTTTAGAACAGTATCCTTTATTTTATATTGTGCCCCCATGTTCTCTGTACCAAAGTGTATAACCTCACACTTCTCCACAGTGAACTTCATCTGCCACCTATCTGCCCACTCCACCAATGTGTCAGTGTCCTTTTGAAGTTCTACACTGTCCTCCTCACAGTTTACAATTCTCCCAAGTTTTGTGTCGTCTGCAAACTTTGAAATCATCTCCTGCACACCAAGATCTAGATCATTTATATATATATATATATATATATATATATATATATATCAGAGAAAGCAAGGGTCCCAATACCGACCCCTGGGGAGTTCCACTGCAAACCTTCTTCCAGCCTGAAAAATACCCATTAACCCATCACTCTGTTTCCTATCCCTCAGCCAATTTTGTATCCTCTCAACTCCTGCGAGTTGACTGTGGCCCGCTAGTTAAATTCCATTTCCTGGAAAAAGTCCTATTAATTGCTGCTCAAATAACCTTAATTGGCTTCTGGCAACTGCTTTGCGCATTCACAACATGGCAGTCAGCCCTCTTCCAACCCACCCACTGGGGAAAAGTGGCCTGAGGTGAGAAGACAACTGGCCTGCAGCATGTTTTTCAAATTTCTCCCCACCCTCACTCCAAGCCTGCCATTAAGGGCCTAGGAAAACTCCACCCAAGGACATAGCGACTTGTGGAATATTGCCACCTTGGTCAATCCATAGTGTACTTACAAGAATGCAGATTTCTCATCATTTGGCTTGATGCAGCGTACATAGTGTGGTGTTGTAGCATTCAGGGTCTCCATGAGTAGGTGCAGTGAGTTACGAAACTGAAGGGGAAGAAACAGATTTTTCACAGAAGGCACACATGCGCACACACACGAGCAATATTCAACACTCAGATGGGGAAAGGAAGGGAACACTCGGATGGGGAAAGGAAGGGAGAGAAGCCAATTTAACATGGTATTAGCTGTGCTGCGGCAACAGGAAGTAACAGGATCCTTCTCAGCTTCATCATTTGAGCGGTAAGCTGGTGGAGCAAAAGGCACTCTTGCTCTAAAATCACCTCACTCTTCTTTTCCATTGGAGGAAAAAAAGCAAGTTAAGAGTCTCGATGTCACTCCCCTTGGAAACATCAGAACTTCCTGTTGAATATAGGAAGTGGGGGCTATAGATAAGGTCTTAAATTATTCAAGTCAATAAGGCATCCAAAAGGTTGCAGAACTCCTAAAGCTTGAATTGGAGCACTGTAGACGGCCAAAGACAGACAGACCAGAATAGGTATAGGCTGCAGAATTAAGCTGGTACACAACGGGGATCACTGGTTTGTATTTGCAGACAGAAAGGAGGTATTCAGAAAAATGTTCACTTAATCCCCTTTTTGGTTTCCTCAATGAAAAGGAATCTACAGCATGAGCAGAAAATACAATGGCCTAGGTTAGAGGAAGTACATGTAAACTGCTTTCTCATCTGGAGAAAGAGCCAGGGGGCCTGGATAGCGGTGTGGGAGGAGGTGAATGGGTAGCATTGCATTTCCTGTTCTTCTGCAGGTATGTATCAGCTAAAGCGCAAGCAGTAGGAGTGGTGTAAGTGAAATAAGGTGCGATGAATGGTTCCGTCAGAACCAGAATGGTAAGATACAAATGGTGATGGAACAATTAGAGGTGGTATAAATGATCTGTCAAATTCAGAAAGTAGTGTGGGAGGGGGTCGGGTGGGGAGGGTAAAGGGGAAAGAGAAGATGAGGACAAGAGGATTCTATAAAGGTTGTGAGAAAGGGAAAGGGTGAGTACACAGCATGGACAACAGAATGGAATAAAAAAAGGGGCTGTTTTGAGTCCAATGCGACTTCTTCAGAATCCAGGTTCTGAATAAGAGTCATACAGACTCGAAACATTAACTCTGTTTCTCTCTCTCTCTCTCTCTCTCCACAGATGTTTCTTTCTCTCCACAGATGCTGCCAGACCTAGAGGGTTTTTCTGGCACTTTCTATTTTTATTTCAGATCTCCAGCATCCACAGTACTTTGCTTTTATGACAATAGAATGGACCCGACTAAAGGTTTTGTCACTATAGTGGAATGCATTTGTTGGCTAAATAAAGTAGAAACCTCTGCTACTCTAGACACCAAGTCTAATACTTACTTGTGACTAATGGTTGATCTAGGCCTTCATTTGAGGGGCTTGGGCTGAGTCCCAATTCAGGGTACTCAGTGATAGACTGGATCCCTCCCTCCCTAGAATTGTGTCCCTTTATTTGTCATAAATCCACCTAACAATTTGGTTCCTAGTTTGCATGCTTATGCCAAAGAAAGCCTTTCCAGTGTGTACCTAGGACTTATAAACACTAAAGCAAAAGGTTCTGCATGCCACAGATCAACCTTGTGATGGGGGAAGACAGGAGCATATCTTGCATCGAAGAAAGAAAATCAACTCTCTAGGATGGCGAAAATTGGCAAAAAAAAAGTTGAGTTTCCTTCTGTTATATCTTGGGATTGCTGATCAAGAAAATCAGTGGATTTGCTTGGGGGGGAAAAGGGGACACAATAAAACGTGTACCTGATGTCCAACGGTTTTCTTGTGCTCTTTATTGGGTGCTTTCATGGCAGGTTTGAGTGGTCGAATGTTTATTTTTGAAGTTTTCACCTTTACGTTGGAAGTAGCAGGTTCCTTCTCATCCTGGAACAGATCGGCCACCAGCTGATACTGAAACCAAAAGAAAAGGAGACAATTGGTGTGGTGTGGTGTGGGGTGGGGAGGGAATTCAAGTTGTACAGAACTAATAGTTGATGAGATTCCTCCCTCCCCTAAGTAAAAAGATCACTTTTGCTTCACTTTCTCTCCCAGGAATGTTAGGAAATTCTACAGCTGTTGACAACCCTTCAAGCCTCTCAACCAAATCAATTATTCTTCGTGTCAGAGTCCGCACAATAAATGCTCAGAGGGAAGGGTGGGGGTGGTGCCACAGTCAAATCTAATTCTGTCCTCACCCAACATCCACACGTGCATTGTCCACCATCAACAACTAGATCAGGCAGAAGAACTAGAGGCAGTCTCATTATAGCCTTGCTCCAAACATGGATAAATGAGTCAAATTCCACAGGTAAAGTGAGTGACTATCCTCAATATCAAGGTAGCATTTCACCAAGCGTGGCAGCAAGGAGCCCTAGCAAAATTTGAGTCAATGGGAATCGGGGCTAAACTCTCCACTAGTTGGAGTCACACACAGTACAAAAAATAAAGCTGGTTACGGTTGTTGGAGATCAATTATTTCAGCCCCAGGGCATTACTGCAGGATTTCCTCAGGCTAGTGTCCTAGGCACAAGCATCATCAGCTTTATCAAAGACCTTCCTTCCAAAATAAAGACAGAAATGAGGATGTTCATTGACAAGTGCACAGTGTTCAATACCATTCGTGGCTCCTCATATACTGAGGCAGTCCATGTCCACATGCAACAAGACCTAGACATCATTCAGGCTTGGGCATAATGTTAGGCGTCACTTAAGTGCAAGGTAATGACCATCCCAAATAAGAGAGAATCTAAAATCATCCCTTAATGTTCAACAGCACTACTATTGCTGTATTACCCACTATCAACATCCTGGGGGTTAACTGGCCCCATAAATACTGTGGTTACAAGATCAAGCCAGAGGGTGGGAATTCTGATGAGTAACTCACCTCCTGACTCCCTAAAACCTGTCCACCATCTACAAGGCACAAGTCAGGAGTGTAGTGGAATACTCTCCACTTGCCTGGATGAGTGCGACTCCAACAATACTAAAGAAGCTCTACACAATCCACAACAAAGCAGCCCGCTTGATTGACACCTCCATCCACCACCTTAAACATTTACTCCCTCCACCACTGGCACATAGTAGCAGCAGTGTGTACCAGCTGTTGCAACAACTCACCAAGGCTCAGTCTACAGCACCTTCCAAACCCATGACCTCTACCACCTAGGAGGACAAGGGCAGCAGAACCATGGAAGCACCACTGCCTACAACTTCCTCTCCAACCTACACACCATCTGGAATTGGAATTAAATTACCATTCCTTCACTGCTGCTGAGTCAAAAACGTAGAACTACCTTCCGAATGGCGCTGTGGGTGTACCCACATGACTGCAGCAGTTCTAGAAGACAGCTCATCATAACCTTCTCAAGGGCGATTAGGGTTGACAACAAATGCTGGCCTAGCCAGCGACACTGACATCCCACTAAAGAACATTAAAATTTGAGAAAAACTTATTTAGGCAATGAGTGGTTAGGATTTAGAATACACTGCCTGATAGGGTGGTGGATATTAATTCAATAGCAGCCATCAATAGGATATTGGATAAGTAGCTGGAGAAAGAAAAATGTAGGGATATGGGAAAAGAGGAGATCAGGTCTACTTGGATTACTCTTCAAGAGCTAGTGCATTTGATGGGCTGAGTGGTTTCCTTCTCATCTTATGTGCATAGTTTTCTATGATTCTAGGCACAGGAATTAACTGTTTTTCCTCTCGAGGGTTACCAGGTCTAATTGTCCTACCGTTTGATCAGTACCACAGCATGCAGTGGATTTATTCTCTGAGCCTTTCAAGAAAGCAGGGAAGAACTTTTCTTCCTCACTTCAGTGAAGCAGAATAATAAAGCAGAGCATGCTGCAGTTATGGGAGGGACACATTTCCACAATTGAACTCAGCTGGAACGGTGCAACAGGAGTTCCAAAAATCTGCAATTTACTTCACCTGCTGCCACTTACACAGAGCAGTCCATTCATGATCAATGTGGTGCTGAATGAATAATAGCTTTGTCTCTGCTGAAGTGAAAGGATGAATATGTTATACTATCTTCCCATAGAGACCTCAAAGTATAAACAAGCTTTCTGTTTAAATGCCAACTTTTCATTTTGTGATTTCTTTTAAAATAAGTCGTTATTTGTAACTGATATAGGAGGGAAACCCTGACAAATGGCTTGTGGGAAATCAACTCACTAATGCAGACTGGTCAACTGACAGGAAAGGTTATTGAACCAGCTGCCAGCAGTTGATAAAAAGCCTTAGGGATGGATTCACATAATGGATTATGATGGATTCATTTAACTTTATTGGGAGGCTAATAGACTTCATGAAAAATCTTCATGAGGTCTGTTCTTCACTTAAGAAACAAAATGATTTCCAACAACTGAACATAAAAGGAATTCACCCTTATAACAATGTTTTTTCTCCAAAAGGGAACACTTCTCACAGATATATTATTAAAGCATCATGCAATGAGTATCTGTTTTCTTTTCTCTACAGGGTTATCTCAAGTTATTTATAGCTGACCCATCACGACCTGAAGTAATTAAATTTCAACAATAAATTGAAGAGAATACAAAAGACCCAGAAGTCACAGAGAAGCTCTGCCAATGCCTTAGTGGCGAGGTAGCCAGACTTATAGATTTGGAAGATCCAAAATTAAACCCCTGGTCTCTGCCAAGTTTGGGATCAGATGGGGCAGCAACTGAATGCACCAAACATGAGTTGGGTGATGTTGGCACAAAATCTGCCACTCAGTTCCCACTCATTATTGTTTTCTAGTTGACTTTGCTGGATAGTGCACTTGTAAATATATGGGTGTGAACAAAGTCGAAATTATCTGTTATACCTCCTCATTTCCCCACGCTCTCCTTACAACCTGCTGCCATGATCATATAGCCTGTCAGCATTCACTATCCAGCACTCGCTAAATCTTTCAGGAAAGAGACAGGAGGATCGCTGGTACCTACAAAATTATACCCATGCGAGGCAGTGTCTCAAGGAATCAATCCTGGGGAAAGCTCAGCACACAAAGAAACTTCCTTCGTGCCATGTTTAGCAACAGCCAACCATCAGTAACACCCACAGCGTGACTGAAAATACCCAAGCCAAGAAGACACCATTTATTTTATCCACCGAGTTATGGAGTGAGAGGTTGAATGTTATGATTTTACAATAAATTGGACGTTTGGTCTCCTAATCCTGCTGGTTTCCTCTCTATCCACGTTGTCTTTCAGTCAACTCAATTGACTGCTACCATTATCTCCACACATTGAAGATTATATCTTGGAAAATGGAGAGTTTGGCAACCACGCATAGCTTCAGTATACAAAATGACACCCCCTAGTAGTTAGGAGCAACACTTTGGTTGTAATAATTCCTTATGCAAGGATATTGCATTATCTGGTGGAAATTTACAACTAGGAATATGGTGCAACTGAATAGTGCCAATAAGATCAATCCTGGATTTATATTCAGACCAGATTTGGGAACCAAGTCTGAGTATTCACTATTATATGCTGCTTAAACAAAACTGCCCTATATATAGTGTTTGGGGGCAGGATTTTTCATTTGGCTTGCGGGGGCAGGCCTAGCACACCGATGTGTAAAATGACATGCAATGATGTCGGGTGTGCGTCCAGATGTCATCGCTCTATCTCACAATGTTTTGTTCAGCGGGTGCGTGCCGGTGTCGGAGTCACATAAGGGGACATGTTTAGTTAAATTTTCTCTCCATTTATTTAATTATTTCAATGTTGATTCAATCACCCTGAGGCAGCTCCGTGCCCCAGGGAGGTTGAAGCGCTCCTTCATGCGCATGCGCGAAAGAGCACTGGCACCGACTCTCGCCCCTCCCCCCATCTGCACAGGTAGTGCTGAGCGCAACGGCTCTCATATTACGCTGGGTGGGCCTTAATTGGACCATCCACGTAAAATGGCAGCGCAGAGCTGATCACAGGTGGCAATTGGCTCTGCAACTGCCCCCGCCCGCTCCTGCTGAGCCCACCCACCAACTGAATAATTCTGGCCTGGAAGTTGCAACTTTGTGAAAGGAAAACAAAATGCCTGCCATTGTTCACAAAGTAGTCAGTTAATGTTTAATGCTCCATAGTTATATTGTAGAAAAAAAATCTACACATGCCAACCTAAATTAGCAAAGTCAATAAATGTCTTGATTGGGACACCACCCCAATCACACACTCTCAAAATAGGCAAAGCTGCTTATGGGAGGCCACCAGAAGCTAAGGCAGTGGTGATCCTATTCTTACATTGACTCCACTGATAGATTTTCAGCAATCATGCCATTCACAGTCGTCAGGTTCTATGCAAGAAAAGGTTCTAACATGTGCTACATATATCAAATTGTAAACTTGATTGCGGAGAACACGATTGCAATCCTATTCCACATTGCGCACATATCTATGCCAGTCTACAAGATTCAGAAAAGCCAATGAACATCTCCAAAAAACTTGATACAAACCCCTTTTTTTATTCATATGGCTGGGGAGGCAGTTATAGTACAATGGCCAGGTTAACAATCCATTCAAAGGCTTCACCTGATGCAATGTGAATATTTGTGATGTTACCAGGAATGGATCCCTCAGGGCAAACCAAACCCCAGCCATCGGGCTCCTGATTCAAGCAATAAAAACAAACTGGAAAATGCAAACTCTGATCACTCAAAAGTGAGGTAAAGCTGCCACAAATAAAAGGCCTATGACCAAGGCAATTGACAAGTTTAATTGTTTTTTTATTATATTGGATTTCAATGTAGTGTTTTGAGTTCACATTCCGCAACTCTGTTTCTTTTTCTCCAGAAACTGAAAAATCTCTGGCCTCACATACGACAGATAGAAAAGCTGGAATTTATGTTTTAAACTCTCTCCTTTAATTTAAAGTAAAATAGAGTAGTTTGGAAAGGGGATGTGACCTCCTGCGAAATCTGTCTGGAGATAAGCCCATGTGACCTGGTTATCATGGTGACAGGGACCCAGCTCAAAACTTATTGAAGATAAGGTGCAAGTTTAACACTTGGAAACAAAGGACGAGGCAGCTTTTCTTGCTGCACACAGAGTCAGAGGCTCTCAGAGTTAGTCAGACAGAGACATTTGGGGAAAATAACCATAAATAGGCACTGCTATGCCAAGCAGAGGAAAATAACTTTTTATGTGCTAAGCACCAAGCAAAGTGCTGGTGAGGACAGATTCCCTGTTTAAAGAAATGAGGCTTGTGGAGAATTAAAGACCAAGGAGTCACCAGAGGGCGCCCTTGCTGAGGAGATTGAGTGAAGGGACATACTTTTAAAAGGACACTGGAAGATTCATCCTGGGTTGGACAGGGAGCAGAGATCCTGTTGAAGTCAGCAGGAGCTTGGGACTTTATATACAGGATTACATTTCTGCTTAGAGTCCGGTGTAACGTATAAATGTAGAGTGGAGTTTTCGGTTGTGGCAAGAAGTTAATGGGGAGTGCCTTTTCTGTAGTTTTGTGTATTAGTTGCCTACTAAGTAATGTTTAGTCTATGTTGATTTCAGTTTGTTGTTACAGTAAAAGTCTTATAACATGAAACCTTGTTGTGTGACTCTTTGCATCCATCACTGGGAAATTCATACTTCTAAAAATTATTGGTCTCTAAGGGCATCATGTAACATGACTTAAGCTGCATCTATACAGATCAGTTGAATCATAGGGAAAAAAAAAAGTATAAATTTGTAATGTAATTTGCAATGGTGGATTTAGAAATTTCTGAAGGGAAAAATAAGCTCTGGAGTTGCAAAATAAATAATATTTGAATAAAAATAGTTGTCCTGTATCACAGCTGATTTTTACAACATCAGAAGGTAATAGTCAGTGAGTAAAACTTGGCATGTCCACATGTATCATAGCAACAGCAATCCACTTTTGGAATAGATTTTCAGTGTTTCTAGACTCCATTCAAGCTATTTGCATAGAGACTGCAAAGAAAACTCAGCTAATTTCATGATTACTTATACGACTGAATTATTTCTTATGTTTCACTACTTCCAAGCCAGGAATTCTGCTTGTACACCATCCACACAAGGTACTGAAACAAAGTAGTTTTAAAATTAGGGTTACACAAATGACTGCAAGCTACCAACTTGATAGGATTTGTACAGGTAAGCAGTTAGAAAATAAATCTATTCACCCACGACATCAATAAGCAACTTCCATGGGTTTCCTAGGATTAGGAAAATGGTCGATGACATTGATTTTGCAGTAGGGTCTATTTACTTCAGCCATGAATTTATCACAGTTGATCTTAATTTTGCCCTCTGAATAATTATGTAATCTATCTGTTCCCCTTTTTAACTGATTATTTTCTACTTTCATCATCTGATTTAACCATCTTTCAGCGGTTTTCATCAACTGGGAGCAATTCAGATATTGAACATTTGGATCATTAACTAGAGGACGTCAACCCACATTTGAGGCTATAACAAAGAACAAATAAGTTAAATCACAAGAACAGCTGAAAGAATTTGGGCTTTTCTCCTCAAAAAAAGGTACTTCAAGCTGCCCCAATAGAACTTTCCAAGAATATCAATGGAATTGACAAAATTGATCCATACAGATTGTTCATTTATGATGACAGAAAATCCCAAAGGGCATGGTAAAAACGAGCAAAGATGCACCATCAAGTCAGGTAGAACTATTTTATCCATCCACTAGCCTGAACAACCACCCCTGCCACAGGTGCACTTTGAATGCAGTGTCTGTTTTGATTTGGAACACCAGTTGGTGAAGGGTAATACCGGACCCAATCTGTACTCAGTCTTACTTTTTTTTTAAAAACAGAGTGAAACATTACAAGCATTTATCTCCTAATTCAACCACACCACAGTTTCAATGATTGTCTCTTTATTTGTGCTCAAGTGAAACCCCACCCTCTACCTGAATATAATTTAACACAATTGATAAACTATTAACAATGTGTACTATCTACAGAATGCACTGTAGATTCACAGTAAAAGATTATATCACATCAAACCGAATCAAGAATTATGTTAATCAAACAAAGGCGTTGAGGAACTATTAGTACGTTGAACATGACAAGGACAATTACGCAATTACATTGCTGGAGGGACTTCAGTGATTTGAATGGGGGTCAGCAGCAGGAAATTACCTGCGAGAAAACATCTCTGGGCAAACATCATGTGCAAAAGAGCCCAATTAATGGAAATTTATAACATTAAAATATCGAGAAAAATGAATATATTTTTAGTTTACATTTTCATTTAACCTCTAAAGTTATGACCCTCCGTACATTCCCTGCTGCATTTAAAATCTATGAAAAAATATTAAATTAATACTCATTCTGCAGCACCTGCATCATTACATTGAACAGAAGTGAATGACAATGACATAACATTAAGGCAGACTTGCCCAATCTTTCCATTCGATGGGAGGGGGCACATTTGCATATTTTCCTCACTCAAGGAGCCGATGAGCGAATTTCAGAAAGGTAGGCCAGAATTTTCCCATTGGCGATTTGGGCTCACTCGCCAACAGGAGAATGACGCGGGATGACATCAGGAGGAACCCCCGATGTCCTCCCGGTCCCTTTAAATTGTTAGGATGGCGGGCGGACAGCGAAATCAGCTGTCCACCCGCCAACCTGTCAATGGCCAGTTGAGGCCATTTACAGGGTCATTAAGATAATTAAAGACCCTTCCCGTCCAACCTTAAGGCTGGCGGGCAGGCCAGGAGCCCCAGCGGGCTTCTGATAATACATGAAACCTCATGCATTGGCGGGATGAAGTTTCATGTTCGTTTTTAAAAACTTTAATAAAGTTTATGTGAGATTTATTAACATGTCCCATCTCGTGTGACACTGTCACATGAGGGGGACATGTTAATCATTTTTTTATTTTTCTATTTTTCAAGATTTTTCAGTTGTCACGAATCTCCCTGAGACAGCATTTAGTCTCAGGGAGCAGTGCGTTCTTTCACGTGCATGCGTGAAAGAGCGCACTTTGACAGTTGGGGATTCCCTCCCCTCCCCTGCACAGGAAGCGCATAGCGCATAGCACTTCCCGTCGGGCAGGCCACTGGGTGGGCCCTAATTGGCCCGCACATTTAAAATGGTGACAGGCCCCGTTTCGGCGGCGGGGGTCAGCTGTCTGCACGCCGCCGAGCCAGTGGGGCCCGCCCGCCATCCGAGGGCAAAATTCTGCCCCTAAGGTTTGGCAGAACAATAAACTGAGTTTCAAAATAATGTTGGGTTCTAAGGAAAGAAACCATTGCTGAGCAATTGTACAGCAATATCATAGCAATAAATTGTTAACTAAAAAAAGAGTAATTAATAAAAATGACCAGAGTGTGAGAAGGTCAGAGCGTTTGTGTCCGGCTCACTCCCAGTCTCAGGATGTTCACTCACTCACACTCACCCATTGTGAGTGGGTGCTTGTGTATGTGTTGGTGTGTGGTGTTGAAAGAGAGAATGAGAAGCTGAAACTATGCGCAAGGCAGACTCGCACTCTGCCCCCTCACACACTCAGTCTCTCGCGCACACCCCACAAACACTCAGTTTCTCGTACTATCCCCCCATACACTCAGTCTGTCACGCTCCCTCCGCGCACACACAGGTTGTTGCACTCTCCCCCCCAAGACACTCAGTCTCCAGCACTCACCCCCACACATCCTCTCACCTTCCCCCACACACACATTCACTCTCTCATTTCCCTCACTACAAACACGCCGTCTCACTCCACCCACCCCCACAACCCATACTCTCAATATGCATGCCCCCAGGCCCCATCACCCCTACAGACAGACAGACAGACAGACTCACTCACTCACTCGGGCACCGTCCCCTCCACGGGCCTGCCGAAACTTCACCATCCACAGGCCCGATGCGACTGCACTCGCTCACCACCACCCCACATCGGGGCCCGATGCGATTTCACCTTCCATGGGATAGATGAGAATTTGACCTCCTGCCCCACCCTGGGCTCACATCAACTTCGCCCTCCCAGGTCGCCAAAACTTCGCCCTCCAGTGGCCAGATCTACCTGACTCTCCGGGCACCAGCCCCACCATACCTTTGCTTCCCTCGGCCCGGCAGCAATCAGCACACTCGCCAATGCCGATGTCCACCACTCCTCCAGTCAGAGACTTTTTATTTCCCTATTTGCTGCTGACTAGTGAGAGAAGGAGAGAAGCTTTCTCTGATTGGAGGAGCAGCTCCATACATTATTAGCAGAGGCAATGGTGTAGTGGTACTGTCGCTGGACTAGCAATCCAGAGATCCAAGTAGTGCCCAGGTTCAAATCCTGCCACGGAAGATGGCAGAATTTGAATTCAATTAAAAAATCTGGAGTTAAAAAGTCTAATGATGGCCATGAAACGATTGTTGTAAAAACCCATCTGGCTCACTAATGTCCTTTAGGGAAGGAAATCTGCCATCCTTACCTGGTCTGGCCTACACATAACTCCAGCCCCACAGCAATGTGGTTGGCTCTTACATGCCCTCTGAACAAGGGCAGTTAGGGTTGGGCAATAAATGCTGGCCTAGCCAGTGATGCCCACATTCCCTGAATGAATTTTAAAAAAAAATCTTCCACTGAAACTCACCCTGTTTTACCAGAATTTTGAAAACTGGCCCGGGGCCACATGGAGGGGCTTCGTGGGTCGGACAAGCCTGTATTAATGTAATCAAGGAAACGTATGTCGGCATATAAATTTGATACAAAAAAACCATATGCCAGTAGCATGTATTGTGGACATCAGTCATTTTTCCAGATTGAATAATTATGTAATCTATGCACTCTCCTCCTTTGGAACTGATTTATTTTCTATTTTCATTTCTGATCAATCATCATGCAAACAAAACAAAATACACACAAAATCATTCTCCCCCACCCCAAAAAAAGACTTTTCCTAATGACTTTGCTGCAAAGTCAATATCTTCAGGATACAGATCTCAATCATAGCACTACATACACTAAAAATGTACAAAATAAACATATGAAAAGCTAACTAAATTTAGCATCTCATTACTTCTCAACAAATCATTTCAGAGCACTTTACATAAAACATATTACACTTTTGAATGGCACTGACTTTTGTTATGTAGCCAAACTGAGCAGCCATTTTGGTGTACACCAAATCCCACTATTTGCAATAAATTCAAAGACTAGTTAATCTGCATTTTTATTTCAGCAGTCTAGAAATTGTAATGAATGATCATCCCACATGTATCAAGGCATATAGACTGGATAAAGAAGGACCTATTTCTATTATCAGGAAGGTTAATAACCAGGGGCATAGACTTAAAGTAATTTGTGGAAAGATTAGAGGGGAGTTGAGGAGTGATTTTTTCATGCAAAGGATGGAACTCACTGCCTGAAAGGGTGTTAGAGGTAGAGACACTCATCACATTTAAATAATATTTAGATATGCATTGTGCTGTAAATTACAGGAGTAAGGACCAAGAGCTGGAAGGTGGGATCAGACTGGATAGCTCTTTTTCAGCCAGTATGGACACAATGGGCCGAAAAGCCTCCTTCTGGGTTGAAAATCTATGTTCCTTTCCATGTTCTAAAATATTTTAATCTGTCTCTGTTGACAGCTTTTACATGTGCCACCAAGATCAACGCTGGGAGATAGGAGGGCAAACCCTAGATAAAAAATTCCACGTAAACTGATCAGTACCATCCTCAGTGCTTTCAATTCAATACAACTGCGATTCCTGACTTCTCCTTCCTCCTCATGGTGAATCCAATTTCCCTAGCTATAACATTCCCATGGTAAGAGCAAGTCAGCAGCAAAGCATTGAGCCCCTTAGCCAGTCTAAACTTCCAGACCCAAGCTCCATCATACCCCATTAACATAATCAGCTGCTCCTAATGGAAAGGGCATGCATGTAGCAACAAATGAGAATGGAATCATGCTCCAAAGGTGAAAAATGCATAAACAACAGATGTCCAGGATCACACTCAAGTACCTCTTGAGTGAGGTTTAGGGAAGGCATCCAGAGAACTATTTAATGTTTTCAGGAGGGGAACAGAAGAAATAGGATTGAGCAATTTATTTTAGACTGTGGTAGTTATTGTAGGAAAGATAACTTCCCACTTTGCCTTGAGGCAAATTGCAGCAGTTAATTCATGATGCTGAGCACTTAAAACGTGAAGCAGCTGTGAAATAAATGCTTCTGTCAGATCACTCGACTTTCCTGGATTGCAAGTTTCCAAACTGTATTCCAAGTGGGAATACATACATGGAAAGAATTAAGTTGGTTGAACGCTACAACTGGCATTGTTTGGGAACATGCCTAATCTGGAGCAGGCTGCCTCAGCCTTGGATTAATGTGCCGATGTAAAGTAGATGCATTCTGAGCTGTGCCATCATACCTTGCTGGCCTTCAGTATGTTGATCTGCTCCTCGTGCACTGTGTCTCTGTTTTTCTCCAGAAATCCATCACACTGATACTCCACCTGCAGAAGAGAATAACAGATACATTCTGTTAAGAGGCAATAACCACTAGATAACTAATCTACAGAAATGCACTTATATTAAGTACTTTTACAAGTGTACGTGAGAGTTAATTTGTCACAAACATGTGGAAGATATCACTGAACAGAGTTTTTAAAAAGGTACAATGGTTTGCTAAGTAAATGCTCTGTAAACTGCAGGGAGATCAATACACCTGATTCCTATTGAAAGTGCAAGGGCAGGGCTGGAATCAGCTATGATGCTTTTCACAGTCAAATAGTCTGCGCAGACAAAGAAACCTGCCAATGCCCAGTGAATTGCACCAAGCACGAGCTGCTGCTTGAGACATGAAAACAACAGAGGGAAAAGGATGGAGAAAGCACCTAATGCATGTGTGTTCATTTACAACATGTACACAGACAAGTGCCACGGAATCACTGATCACTGGAAGCAAGTCAGTAATCAGCCACAATGTGCAGATGTAAATTGGATTTCTGCACAGCAGAAGGTTAACTTTCTCTCCACACACATGCCTGTCAAATATTCTCCCATCATCCATTAAAAACACAACCAAGCTGGAATATGGTTCCCAAGTACTTGACATCAGGTGCCAAAATTGATTTTGTCTCTCCCAAGACATCATGAGGCTAATTGAAACACACTTGCATATATCCCAGTATAACTGATTGAGATTGAACCTAGACCCACTTACATGTAGGCAATTACAAATGACCTTCACCATGCAATTCATAACGTATAATGACCTGGGAATCTAATGCCTTCTTGACCAATAAAGCTTAGTTCCATACGGGTAGTAGTGATTTACCAACTGAACTCTAAGGGAAGTAGGAGCAATTACTTTTCAAAACTGTAGTTATTCCATAATCTGTCACTATTTTTCAAAAATTTGGACAAATAGCTCATCTATCTTTGTTAAGTCATTGAGGTGATTGTCTGAAAATTGTGCAAAGTTTGAAACTACTACTAACTTCTCCAATGAGAAACAGAGTTGGAATCCTCTTACTGGTGATTCAGGACAAGCAGAAATTATGAACCATTTAACTAGCTGAACCAAGCCAGATTGGCTTCATTTGAAAATGTCTACCTCTTAGGAAAAAACTTTCAGGAAATGGAAAAATATTCCTGGTCACCAGGATAGTCATCAAGCACTAGAAGCAGTTCAGGGGTAGTTTACTAGATCAATACCTGGAATGGGCGGGTTGTCTTATGAGGAAAGGCTGGGCAGGTTAGGCTTGTATCTACTGGAGTTTAGAATGGTAAGAGGTTATTTGATTGAAACATATAAGATCCTGAGGGGACTTGGCAGGGTGAATGTGGAAAGGATATTTCCTCTTGTGGGACAATCCAGAACTCGGGGTCACTGGTTCAAAATAAGGGTTCACCCATTTAGGGCAGAGATGTGAAAAACATTTTTTCTCCGAGGTATGCGAGACTTTAGAATTCTCTTCATCAAAAGATGGGTGAGTAGGGTCCTTTAATATCTTTTAGGCAGAAGTAGATACATTCTTGATATGCAAGGGGGTGAAAAGTTATTGGGGGCAGGCAGGAATATGAGGTTAAAAATCAGATCAGCCATGATCTTATTGAATGGCAGAGCAGGCTTGAGGGCTGAGTGGCCTGCTCCTGCTCCTAATTCGTATGCTCGTATGCATGTTCAATCATTTTACAGCGTGACCAGATAAAGGCCTTTAGGCACTTGTGTGTCAAAAGCCGTGAACTGTCAGTTTTATATATGCCAACTTTCAGCATTTTGGAGCCACTGTCCATGTCAGCATTTCTATCAAAAATCAACATGGACCAGGCCAATCTTTGTTCATCCAAACATACCCAAGTCTTGCCGCTATTGGAAATTATCCCAGACTGGGATAGATTGGCAGACATTCCTGCTAGGACAGTAATTCTTGTTTACAATATGCAGTCACCACAATCACTTCAAGAACTCAGGTTAAGGCAGTGTTGTTGGGACAGAAAAGGGTGCATGAGAGGGGAAAGAATAGATAGCAACAAAGGGTAGAGAAATGGGAGAAAATGCCTAGTAATGAAGGAAAGGAGGTAACAGGAAACGTATGGCAATAAAGAATCACAGAATTTTAATAGCACAGGAGGTTATGTAGCCCATCATGTCTGCATCAGCTCTCCAAATGAGCATTATGACCTAATGCCATTGCCCTGCCTTTTCTCTGTACCTCTGCACATTGTTTATATTCAAATAATCATCTAAAACTGTCTTGAATGCCTCGAATGAACCTGCCTCCACCACACTTACAGACAGTGCATTCCAGACCCAAAACACTCGTTGTGTGAAAAAGTTTCTTCTCACATCACATTTGCTTCTTTTGCAAATCATTTTAAGTCTGTGCCCTCTCGTTCTTGATCCTTTTACAAGCGGGAACAGCTTCTCCCTATCTACTCTGTCCAGCCCCCTCATGATTTTGAACATCTTTATCAAATCTCCTCTAAGCTGCCTTCTCTCCAAGGAGAACAGTCCCAACCTCTCCAATCTATCTTCGTAACTGAAGTTTCCCATCCCTGGAACCATTCTTGTAAACCTCTTCTGCACTTTCTTCAGTGCATTCACATCCTACCTATAGTGTGGCACCCAGAACTGTACACAATACTCCAGCTGAGGTCAAACAAGTATCTTATATAAATTCAGCATAACCATCTGCTCTTGTACTCTATGCCCCTATTAATAAAGCCAAGGATAATATATACTTTATTAACTGCTCTCTCCACCTGTCCTGCCACCTTTAATGACCCATGCACATATAAACTCAGGCCTTTCTGCTCCTGTTTCTCAATTCGATTCTGAGGCAGTCACAGGGCCTCAGAACTGAAACAGTGAAAGGGGTCCTGGACCGGGTGAGTACAGATAAGATAACTGGCTCTGGCTCTCGCTCAGATCTGGCTCATTTTTTGAAAATCCCAATATTGCTTGTTCCTTTTTTTCTAAAGATTAACATAAACGTTCAAAAATTTCTTGGGGGAACAAGTCTGGAGACCACTTAAATAAGTATAACCAGTGTTGTACTTGAAACATTTAGATTTCTTCTTCATGTTTTAATGCATTATTTTTCTTTAAACTGCAATGCAAGAGGAAGAATGTTGGCTAAACTTACTGCTTAAGTTACAAACACAAAATAATTATTGCATTTTGCATTTGACATGATATTTGACACGGCTTATAGTCATCTTCCCGAATTGTGAATTTTTAGGGAGATGGGCCAGTTTTTTCAAGCTGTTAGTCTGCCTTTGTTAGTTTTTCAGTGGTATATTTGCAGTTTTCTTGCTCCTGGACAACAAGGCTGTTGAGGTGGTGGGAGTTAGGGTGTCAATAGTGAGGAGGGGCATTAAGAAGTGTCCAGTCATGATGCTTTGAGCATCATGAGTAGGGTGCAGGCCTGAGGGACTAGTGCTCTTCTCCTACCCATCATTTTCATATGTCTTATGTTTACAAAGACCGTGTTACATAACAATAATAGATGTAAGCAATAATGATATAGCAGAGCCTTTAATTTGGGATAAAGGTTAAAAATGCTGCAAAACTCAGGTTTGTCAGCATCTGTGGAGAGTAAAAAAGTTAACTTTCAGGTTAATGATCTGTCAGGCAGTTCTGATGAAAAGTCATTAACCTGAAATATTAACTCTGTCTCACCACAGATACTGCCAGGCCTGCTGAGTGTTTCCAGCATTTTCAGTTTTTATTTCAGATTTGCAATATCCACAGTATTTTGCTGTCCTTTAATCTGGGGTGTGGCCTCAGAAACCGAATAAATAAATACAAGTTAAGAAAATAAATCCACTTTCCACCAATCCACTTCGTTCCCAACTGTAGTAATCATGGTTTTATTTAGTGTGTAACGCACCTTTAAGAATAATACTTGTTAGGCAAGATCACATGATCTGTGGTAACCAATAGAAGAGTTGTGCGGGCTACCTCAGGAGTCAGTGTAGAGATAGAGTTGAGGTTGAAAGCACACATGTGGTTGCTGCTAAGTATATTGTAAATAAATTTAAAGTTTCCACCCAAGAAATGTCTGCAGATCAACTCTATCATTAATAGCACAACTCGGCCACCCTACAACACCAACAAAGTCAATCAATGCTATATTGATTAATCCCTTTAAAAGAAAGTGCTGGGTAAACATTCAAGAACAGCCTTAAGTCTATGTAACATAATTGTTCATGTGTTGCTATAAACATGAAGAATTCACCTGTGATACATAGCTGGTCAACTAGGGATGGGCAATAAATGCTGGCCCAGTCGGTGAAGCCCACATCCCGTGAACCAATAAAGAAAAAAATGTGGATTAATATTCTGAGTTCTACTCACTTCTCATTGGGATTTAGGGGTGAAATTACTCATAACTTCCAAGTTTACAAGTTTTACCTAGAGTTGCTTAACTCTCAAGAGATCAAATGAGTTGGATAAAGCTAAATTATATAGTTTGTGAAGGAATAGGGTTGAAGTACCAAATGGACTTTTGCATACGACATTAATATTCTTAGTGGATACAAGTTCCTTGCTGCTCATATGTTGGTCCTATCAATAATAATAAGGATGGCTCTTTAATGTGAATAGCATTGTTTGGACTCTTCTTATACTGAGATTTCAACTTTAACGTATTTTACGAAGATCCTGCTGTTGAGTAAAAATCAATTCTGAACCCGAGGAGGAAATATTAGCATGGATGACTGAAAACTTAGAGCAGTAGGTTTTAAAGATTCACCCAGAGAAGGACACTGGGGAGAGGCACAGAGGTCCAAGGGAGGAACTCCAGAGCTTAGGGCCTCTGAGAGCGTAGCTGCCAGTGGTGAGATGAAGGAAATAGGGGATCCATAAGAGGCCAGAGTCAGAGGAACACTGAGTTCCTAGAGGCTTAGGGCTGCAGGAATTACAGAGATAGAGAGGGGCAGGCTGTGTAACGATTTTAAGGTGTGGTCGATTATTTTGCAATCGAGGCACTGTTGAATCAGGAGTCAATGTAAATCAGTGAAAACATGGGTGATAGGTGAACAGGGCTTCGAGCAAGTTAGGACTCAGAGAGCGGAGTTTTAGATGATCTGAAATTTATAGCAGATGAGAATCTGGGAAGGAGAGTATTGGAATAATCGATTCCGGAGGTAAAATAACCATGGGGCTGAATTTTCCCCCCGTTGGGGGGAAGTTGTTGGGCTGGCGCATATGGATGCGCTTCCGATCGGCGCCCCCGATCAGAGGCGTGCCGCCATTTTACGTGGGTGGACCTATCAAGGCCCGCCCAGTGTGACGTCTGCACAGAAGCGCTATGTGATTCCTGTGCAGGCGGGGAGGGGGGGGGGTGCATTCCCAAAATCGAGAGTGTGCTCTTTCGCGCATGCGCACGAAAGAGCACACATCTCCCTGAGGCTAAGTGCTGCCTCAGGGAGATCTGCTCTGAATGTAAAAAAGACAAAAATAGAAAAATAAAAATAAAATAAAAATAAAAACTGCGCTCCCACCTTCCTGAAAATTTAAATCGGAAGCGGTGATGTTGGGAGCTCCCCCCGATGTCACTGCACAACATTTTACACGTCGGTGAGTGGACCCTGCCCCTGCTCGCTGACTCGTAAGATTCTGCCCATGGTTTACTAGAATCTGGTTTCATTTTATTTTCCAATTATTATTTAATGCAGATTTAATTTGTCCTGTTTATTTCTGGTTCTCCATTTTAACTCTTAAACTAAGGACGCTGAGCAAGTTTGCTGAGTATGCAGGGATATAAACCCCAATGTGTGGAATAATCACCGCATTGTTACTTACCTTATCAGCAAAATGTATAACAACAAAAGCAATGTTGGACATTCGGGGTTTCTGAAAGTGTACGCTGCTTGAATGGCGGTCATAGAGCTTCTGCGCCCAGCTCTGGTCTGTCCCTTTTGGCATCTGAAAGGAGGTACAAAACCAATTTGACTTAAAAGCTAATTAGATCTCACCGGAAAGGAAGCTTTTGGAAATGGCATCACGTTTGTGAAACAGCAGGCAGAAAAACAGTTTTAGTATATTTCCAGAACCGATGACTAACAAAGATGGTCCTCTCTTTTAGATGAAAACAAGTCTGTTGACACATCGGGCTGGATGTAACACTCCGCTGTCAACGGGTTTGAAGGCAGGAGGGCACGTTAAATCCAGCAGGCGGCCTGCCCACCAGTGGGCTAATTGAGAATTAATGTCCATTTAACCAGCAATGGGAGAGGCCCACACCAAGCAGCCAGCCGGCAGGTTTCCCTGCAAGGACTGGTGGAGAGTGGGGACGTCTCTCCATAACTGGCCCAAGTCCTGACAGCTTATCGCCCAGCAAGATGCCCAAACGCCATCAGTTCTGATCCATCTCCGCACACTTTCTCCTGGCCTAACATGCTGGAGAGCTGCTATTTGGCCATTAAATGGCTGTGGGACAGCCATTCATTCCCTTGGGGGGCTCCCCCAGTACTTTTTAGCTGGGGGGGGTGGTGCAGGGACAGTGTACCCAGTATTATTCAGCCCATCTTTTTTCCTCGAATACAGCAGATCCTGTTTTTCTCTTTTTCCCTTGGCCCCCAGTGCAACTCGAGCATTGAACTTTAGACAAGTGTGTGGCTTGACCTTGGTTGAACTGCACTTTTTACCAGGCTTAACAATTTTAAATATTTAGGGTGAATGCCTGGGAAATAGCACTCACTTTAAACCTAGGGAAAGCTAAGGTCATGTTGCGAATGTCTGCAGCAGCAGAAAGGAATAAATCCATTCTGTATGGTAGTTGCTGTTTCCCGCAAGTTCACACAAAAGTAAAGGCCTGTCACTACAACATAAAATCACATTGTCCCTGCCATCCAGAAAGGCAGTCAGCAACTTCTACCGTCCATTTGCCAAGGGTGATCTTCTTTCCATTTGACTGTCTGCCAGAATTGCAGTAAAATAATGTGCAAGACATTGCAGTCCCTCCTGCAACATGAACATAAAATTTAAATGTCACCCCTCCTGTTTCAGCTTTGAGCGTGTGATCGGGTTTCCCCAGGACATGCAACAGTGGTGAAGACCCAAGTATCAGGTC
Organism: Carcharodon carcharias; assembly: GCF_017639515.1. NCBI lineage: Eukaryota > Metazoa > Chordata > Chondrichthyes > Lamniformes > Lamnidae > Carcharodon > Carcharodon carcharias. Next base: position 221,897,629 of record NC_054467.1, on the reverse strand, counting down.
TATAGCTGTTTATCCTCTATTTACTGCAGAAATGGGTGCACACAGGACATTAGCCTGAATAGTATTGGCACTGCTGTTTCTTTAAAAATAGGAACATAGGATATAGGAACAGGAGTAAGCCATTCAGCCCCTCGAGCCTGCTCCGCCATTCAACTGGATCACAGCTGATCTTCTACCTCAGCGCCATTTTCCCTCTCTATCCCCATATCCCTCGATGTCTTATCTAGAAATCTATCAGTCTCTGTCTTGAACATACTCAGAGAAACCCTGTCAAGAGTTCCTCAACTGAACCAGGTTGTATATTAGAATAAATAAATTCCCTTGATTAAAACAGCAATCACCAGCAGAGCAGATTTAAAATCATCTTGTCTTTTTAAGAAATATAAATAGATACTATTGGAGCAGCTAAGGACAACAGTACCCCTTTTAAGGTCAAATTAATTTCTCCTTTTCCCAAAATGGCCTCTCTCATCCCCGGAATCATTATTTAAAAAAAATCATTTACAAGGTGTGGGCAACGCTGGCTAGACCAAAATTATTGCCCATCCCTGATTACCCTTGAGAAGGTGGTGGTGAGCTGCCTCCTTGAACCGCAGTCCACGTGGTGTAGGTACACCACCACAGTGCTGTTAGGGAGGGTGTTCCAGGACTTTGACCCAGTGACAGTGAAGGAACGGCGATATATTTCCAAGTCAGGATGGTGAGTGGCTTGGAGGGGAACTTCCAGGTGGTGGTGTTCCCATGTGTCTCCTGCCCTTGGCAAAGAGAGAGGATGATCCCAGGCCTGCAACAATGCTATCTGCAACCAATCATGAGTAATTTACCTTCTTGATGTCAATGACCTTCTTACTTCTCTGCCCTGCAGTCCCTCACAACTAAGAATGGGAACTCAGCAGTAAAGAGATTGAGGACACACATCAACATCCCACCCATTTGATCATAGAATCATTACAGCACAGAAGGCAGCCATTTGGCCTATCGTGGCTGTGCTGGCTCTCCTAAGGAGCGATTCACCTACTGCCACTTCTCTACCCTCTCCTTACATGCCTGCAAATTCCTCCCTTTCAGATATTTCTAAAATACAGAAAATGTAGAAAAATTGACAGCACAGAGAGAGGCCACTCTGCCCATCATGTCTGCGCTGGCCACAAAACAAGCCACCCAACCTAATCCCACTTTCCAGCATTTGGTCCATAGCCCTCTAGGTTACAGCAATTCAGGTGCATTTCCAGACACCTTTTAAATGAGTTAAGGGCTTCTGCCTCTACTGTCCTTTCAGGAAGTGAGTTCCAGACCACTACTACCTTCTGGGTGAAAAGATTTTTCCTCATCTCCCCTTTAATCCTTCTCACAATCATTTAAATCTATGCCTCCTAGTCACTGACCTCTCTGCCAAGGAAAACAGGTCCTTCCCATCCACTCTATCCAGGTTCCTCACAACCTTGTCAAATCTCAATCAAATCTCCCCTCAGCCTCCTCTGCTCCAAAGACAACAACCCAGCCTATCCAATCTTTCCTCAGAGCTACAATTTTCCAGTCCTGGCAACATCCTCGTAAACCTCCTCTCTCTTGTGCAATTACATCCTTTCTGTAATGAGGTGACCAGAACTGCACACAGTACTCATGTTGTGGCCTAGTTAGTGTTTTATATAGCCCCAGCATAACCTCCCTGCTCTTATATTCTATGCCTCAGCTAATAAAGAAAGGATTCCATATGCCTCCCTAGCCATCTTATCAATCTGCCCTGCTGCCTTCAGGGATCTGTGGACATGCACTCCAAGGTCCCTCACTTCATCTACACCACTCAGTATCCTCCCATTTATTGCATATTCCTTTGCCTTGTCTGACATTCCCAAAAGCATCACCTCACATTTCTCTGGGTTGAATTCCACTTGCCACTTTTCTGCCCACCTGGCCACTCCATTGACATCTTCCTGCAGTCTACAGCTTCCCTCCTCATGATCAACCAAGCGGCTAATATTTGTGTTGCCTACAAATTTCTTGATCATTCCGCCTACATTTAAGTCCAAATCATTAATATATACCACAAAAACCAAGGGACCTAGTACTGAGCCCTCTAGAACCCCACTGCAAACAGCCTTCCAGCCACAAAAGCACCCGCCAATAATTACCCTTTGTTTCTTGCTACTAAGCTAATTTTGTATTCAGCTTGCTACATTTCCCTGGTTCCCATTGGCTTTTATATTTTTAACCAGTATGCCTTGTCAAAAGCTTTGCTAAAATCCATGTAGACAGTAACTATACTACCCTCATCAATCCTCCTTGTTACTTCCTTAAAAAAATTCAGACAAGTTAGTCAGACATGAACAAATTCATGCCGACTGTCCTTAATTACTCCACGCCTTTGAGAGACAGTTTATCCTGTCTCTCAGAACTGATTCCAATAATTTGCCCACTTCTGAGCTTAGACTGACCAGCCTCTAATTATTCGTCCTATCCCTCGCTCCACTTTTAAATAAAGGTACAACGTTCGCAGTCCTCCAATCCTCCAGCTCCACATCTGCATCTAGTGACGATTGAAAAATGATGGTCAGAGCATCCGCTATTTCCTTCTTAGCTTCTTTTAACAGCCTGGGATACATTTCATCCACCTCTGGTGGCTCACCCACTTTCAAGGATGCTAATTCCCTTAATATTTCCTTTGATGTTCCAACGTGCTGCGTAGGTCACTCCAGGTTTAAGACTTCAAAAAATATATATAAATTTCCCAAACCGTTTTCACAAAATCCCAAACAGTTACTCCCCTTCGCAGTCCCACAATCCAGCCAGCCTGCTTCTTGTCCAGTTTAATTGCATGCTGATTCTTCCATCTCACTGAGAGGCAAGGCTATTGCACTCACCCATGTTGAGAAACTCATCTACCCTACTATGAAATCAGAGGAAAACTTATCATCTGATTGTTGTTCCTCAATTAAAAGAAAAGTATGCGGGGCAGCAATAAATTTGCAATAACACCTTTACCTTGCATTCTTCATCCAACAGGTCTAAAATGCCCAATTTAGCCTCAATAAGGTCAATACAAGGTTGATTGTCATAGAAATCAATAAGGGTCCATGGTATTTGTTCCTTCATGTATTCCTCCTGTTCCAGTTTGAAGACATGCTGAAAAATATTGAAAGCACTCAACAAACAGTGGCTACATTCAAAAGACATCTATTACTGGCAATCTCCATTTTGTTCAATCACCATTTAAAGAGGAATATTAGAGTCAAGGCAAATTCAAAAACCAAGTTAACCCACTACGTTTAGAATTGAATGTCATCATGAGTTAAAGAAAGGGTGTGTGAGTACATAGTTCACTGGTCTCACCAGATTAAATTGCTGCTGCAGTTTTTCATTGGCATAGTTGATGCAAAACTGTTCAAAACTGTTGATTTCAAATGTTTCAAACCTGCAATACATTGGAAAAATAAACATTATTTCTATACAGTGAGCAAATTGGTTGTAGTGGTAACATAATGGGACTAGGGGGTAACTAGAACTATATTCCATAATTTGCTGGAGCAAGACATCAATCAAATCGGATTTGTTCCTGTGCCCTTCAGCTGCAAAATCTTTGCCCAGAAAGTTTTATAGTGGGAGAATCCAATGTCAAAACAGGTACTGGAAGTGGAGAGAAGACAAGAAAGATTGGATTTGGGAGAGAGAAAAAAGATAAATAAAAAGTAAGAAATTTTAAAAAGCACTAAGGGTCACAGTTTGAAAAGACAGCTACAGCTATAATAAAAGTAAAATACTGCGGATGCTGGAAATCTGAAACAAAAACAGAAAATGCTGGAAAAACTCAGCAGGTCTAACAGCATCTGTGGAGAGAGTAAGCATAAGAGTTAACATTTCAAGTCTTTCTGAAGAAGGGTCATATGGACTCTTAACATTAACTCTGTTCCTCTCTCTGCAGATGCTGCTCGACCTGCTGAGTTTTTCCAGCATTTTCTGTTTTTGTTTCAGCTATAGCTATACGATGCTCAATTTTGTGTTAACCCCGCTCCATACCGTACCCGTAAATATCCAATACTCCAATGAATGAGTGCTGTTTGCTGGTTGTGTGCAGTGCTTTATTAATGTGATCCACAATCCAGTTGAAAAGCTGGGCGTAAATGTGCTTGGCCAGTGCATTTCTGGCATTGATGGCATGCTGCTTGGACATAGTCTTGATATAGGTCTCGGATGTTGTGACAAGCTTGCGGTGACACAGCCAGTGTTGCATCTGATCGTGCTCCACTCCCAGTAAATCACAGAAGTAGTTCAAGTGCTCATCTTTTTTCTGAAAATACATAAATTAATAAGTAATGCTTTGAGCCCATTCAATTTCTCCAAACCCTTCTACTCACTAAAATAGTCACTGCATATCAGAGGCTCCTAAAATAAAATGGAATGATAGGCTGAAGCTAAATGTTTAAACTACAACGTAGGGCACTGGCACCAGTATTGGGGAAAGTAGGATCTGTACTGTTGGGACGGTCTACACCTGAACCATGCTAGGGCTGGTATCCTCACGAGCTGCCTAACTAGGGAAATAAAGAGGGTTTTAAACTGAAAGCGGGGGCAAGAGATCAAATTTGGGAAGATGTTGTAAATCAAATAGTAGAGACAAGGCAAGAGAGACAGGTATTAATATGGAAAATGATAAACAGACTGTGACAGGAAGGGACAAAGAGAACAAAAAATGCATAAATCAGCAGCTAAGGCTAGATACTACAAATATAATAAAATGAAAAAACTAAAGGCTCTGTATCTAAATGGATGTAGCATTCAAATAAAACAGATGAACTAATAGCACAAATAGAAATAAATAAGTACGATCTGATAGCCATTACAAAAACATGGCTACAGGATGACACAGATTGAGATCTGAATATTGAAGGGTATGTGACATTTAGGAAGGACAGGAGGTTAGGAAAAGGTGGAGGGGTGGCTCTGTTAATTAATGATAGTATTAGCACATCCCAAAGGGATGACCTAAGTTCAGGAAACCAGGATGTAGAAACGGTTTGGGTTGAGATGAGGAATAATAAAAGCAAGAAGTCACTTGTGAGAGAGATATACAGGCCTCCTAATTGTAACTACACAGTGTGACAGGAAGGGACAAAGAGTACAAATGTAAGAGTAAATCAGCAGAAAAGGCTAGACATTACAAAAATAATAAAAGGACAAAACTAAAGGCTCTGTATCTAACTGATCATAGCATCCAAACAAAACAGATGAACTGATAGCACAAATAGAAAAAAATAAGTGCGATCTGATAGCTATTACAGAGACATGGCTACAGGATGACATAGATTGGGACCTGAATATTGAAGGGTATGTGACATTTAGGAAGGACAGGAAGTTAAGAAAATGTGGATGGATTACCATCTGTTAACTAATGAGGGTATTAGCACATCAGAAAGGGCTGACCTAAATTCAGGAAACCAAGATGTAGGAGCAGTTTGGGTTGAGATGAGGAATGATAAAAGCAAGAAGTCAGTTTTGGGAGTGGAGTACAGGCCCCCTAATTGTAACTAGGCAGTAGGACAGACTATAAAAGAAGTGATAATGGGAGCTTGCCAGAAAGGTACAGCAATAATCATGGGGGATTTTAATCTACACATAGACTGGAAAAATCAGATGGGCAAAGGTAACATAGATGAGAAGTCCATGGAAAGTTTTCAGGATAGTTTCTTAGAGTAGCACGTTCTGGAGTAAACCAGGGAGCAGGCTATACGAGAGCTGGTATTGAACAACAAGATAGGACTAAATGATAAACTCCTAGTGAAGGTAGGTAGCAGCGATCATAATATGATTGACTTTTGCGTTCATTTTGAGGGAGAGAAGAGTGGGTCCAAGATGAGTATTTAAACTTAAATAAAGGCAATAATGAGGTCATGAAAGCAGAGCAAGTTAAAGTGAACTGGCAACTGAGGTCAAAGAATAGGTCAATGGGAGTTCAGCGGCAGACTTTAAAAGGTTATTTCAGAATAAAGAGAATAGATGTATTAATTTTTCTTTCTCAAGGGGAGGGCCCACCATCCGTGGTTAACCAAAAAAGTTAAAGACAGTATCAAACGTAAAAGAAAAGCATATAATTATGCAAAGACAGGTGGCAGATCAGAAGATTGGAAAGAATATAAAGAACAGCAAAGAATGACAAAAAGATTAATAAGGAAGGAAACATTAGAATATGAAAGGAAGCTAGCTAGTAATATAAAGATGGATAGTAAGAGTTTCTATAGATATTTAAAGAAGAAAAGAGTTAACAAAGTGAGTGTTGGTCCTATGGAATGTTTATCTAGGGAATTGATAATGGGAAGGTAGGGAGATGACGGATGAATTAAACAAGTAATTTGCTTCGGTCTTCACTACAGGAGGACACAAACAGCTGTAAATCAGGAAATGAAAGGGAGGGAGGAACTCAGGAAAATTACAATCACCAGGAAGTGGTATTGAGCAAATTGTTGGGGCTGCAGACTGACAAATCCCAAGGTCTACAGGGAATTTACCATAAGGTCCTGAAAGAAATGACTAGTGAGATAGTTGATGCACTGATTTTAATTTTCCAAAATTCCCTAGATTTGGGGAAGGTTCCATTAGATTGGAAAATAGCAAATGTAACTCCTTTATTCAAAAGGGAGGCAGAAAGCAAGGACCAATAAGCCAGTTAGCCTAACACCTGTCATAGGGAAAACGTTAGAAGCTATTATTAAAGACGTTACAGTAGGGCACTTAGAAACATTCAAGGTAATCAGGCATAGTCATCATGATTTTGTAAGAGGGAAATCATGATTAACCAATTTAGTGGAGTTCTTTGAAGGAGTCACATGTGCTGTGGATAAAGGGGAACCAGTGGTTGTACCGTTCTTAGATTTCCAGGAGCCATTTGATAAAGTGCCACATCAAAGGTTATTGCAGAAAATAAAAGCTCATGGTGTAGGAGGTAACATATTGGCATCACAGAATCTCACAGTGCAGAAGAGGCCCTTCGGCCAATCAAGTCTGCACCGACACATGAGAAACACCTGACCTACCTACCTGTCTAATCCCATTTACCAGCACTTGGCCCATAGTCTTGAATGTTATGACGTGCCAAGTGCTCATCCAGGTACTTTTTAAAGGATGTGAGGCAACCCACCTCTGCCACCCTCCCAGGCAATGCATTCCAGACCGTCACAATCCTCTGGGTAAAAAGGTTTTTCCTCACATCCCCCCTAAACCTCCTGCTTCTCACCTTGAACCTGCCCCTCGTGGCTGACCCTTCAACTAAGAGGAACAGCTGCTCCCTACCCACCCTGTCCATGCCCCTCATAATCTTGTACACCTCAATCAGGTCGCCCTTCAGTCTTCTCTGCTCCAACTAAATCAACCCAAGTCTTTCCAACCTCTCTTCATAACTTAAATGTTTCATCCCAGACAACATCCTGGTGAATCTCCCCTGCACCCCCTCCAGTGCAATCACATCCTTCCTATAATGTGGTGACCAGAACTGCATACAGTACTCTAACTGTGGCCTCACCAAGGTTCTATACAACTCCAACATGACCTCCTTACTTTTGTAATCTATGCCTCAATTGATATGTTACTAGGTTACAAAAGGTTGATGTACCATTATATTCTGTTGGCTGTGAAGTCTCTTTATTGAATGTGCTTTTTGTTCCTTCTTTGTTTCCTGCTAATCTATGCCTCGATTGATAAAGGCATGTGTCCCATATGCCTTTTTCACCATCCCACTAACATGCCCCTCCACCTTCAGAGATCTATGGACACACACGCCAAGGTCCCTTTGTTCCTCAGAACTTCCGAGTGTCATGCCGTTCGTTGAATACTTCCTTGTCAAATTACCCCTTCCAAAGTGTATCACCTCACACTGTTCAGGGTTAAATTTCATCTGCCACTTATCTGCCCATTTGACCATCTAGTCTATATCTTCCTGTAGCCCAAGACATTCAACTTCACTGTTAACCACCCAGCCAATCTTTGTGTCATCCGCAAACTTACTAATCCTACCCGCCACATATTCATCTATGTTATAAAAACAAAAAAACTGCGGATGCTGGAAATCCAAAACAAAAACAAAATTACCTGGAAAAACTCAGCAGGTCTGGCAGCATCGGCGGAGAAGAAAAGAGTTGACGTTTCGAGTCCTCATGACCCTTCGACAGAACTTGAGTTCGAGTCCAAGAAAGAGTTGAAATATAAGCTTATATTTCAACTCTTTCTTGGACTTGAACTCAAGTTCTGTCGAAGGGTCATGAGGACTCGAAACGTCAACTCTTTTCTTCTCCGCCGATGCTGCCAGACCTGTTGAGTTTTTCCAGGTAATTTTGTTTTTGTTTTAGTCATCTATGTTGTTTATATAAATGACGAATAGAAGGGGACCCTGTGGTACACCACTGGACAGTGGGTTCCAGTCACTAAAGCAGCCTTCTGTCATCACCCTCTGTCACCTACAACTAAGCCAATTTTGAATCCACCTTATCAAATTACCCTGTATCCCATGTGCATTTGCCTTCTTTTTAAGTCTCCCATGTGGGACCTTGTCAAAGACTGCTGAAATCCATATAAACTACATCAACTGCACTACCCTCATCTACACACCTGGTCAACTCAAAAAATTCAATCAAATTTGTTAGGCATGACCTCCCTCTGACAAAGTCATGCTGATTATCCCTGATCAAACCTTGCCTCTCCAAGTAGAGATAGATTCTCTCCTTCAGAATTTTCTTCAATAGTTTCCTTACCACTGATGAGAGACTCACTTGTCTGTAGTTCTCTGGCTTATCTATACAACCCTTCTTAAACAGTGGAACCACATTAGCTGTTCTCCAGTCCTCTGGCACCTCCCCCATGGCCAGAAAGGAATTAAAAATTTGGGTCAGAACCCCTGTGATCTCCTCCCTTGCCTCCCTCAGCAGTCTGGGACACAAATCGTCCGGACCTGCAGATCTGTCCACTTTTAAGCCTGCCAACATCTGCAATACTTTGTCACTCCCTTTATCAATTTGTTCAAGAACCTCACAGTCTCTCTCCTCAAGTTCCATACCTTCATCCTCATTCCCTTGGGTGAAGACAGATGTGAAGTATTCGTTCAACACTCTACCGATGTCCTCTGGCTCCACCCATAGATTGCACCCTTGGTCCCTAATGGGCCCTACTCTTTCCCTGGTTATCCTCTTCCCATTGATATACTTATAGAATATCAATAGAAGATTGACTAGCAAACAGGAAGCAGAGAGCTGCCATAAATGGATCTTTTTCTGGTTGGCAGGATGTGAAAAGTGGTGTCCCACAGGGTTCAGGGCTGGGACTCCAACTTCTTACAATTTATATAAATGACTTGGATGAAGGGACTGAAGGAATGGTTGCTAAATTTGCTGACGACACAAAGATAGGTAGGTCAATTGTGAAGAGGACGTAAGGAAGCTACAAAATGACAGACATATTAAGTAAGTGGGCAAAGATCTGACAAATGGAGTATGATGTGGGCAAAGTGAAATCATTATTTTTTATTCTTCCTGCCAAAATTAATCTTATTATCTAAATGGTGAGAGATTGTAGAGCTCTGAGTTTCAGAGGGATCTGGCTGTCCTAATGCATGAATCACAAAAGATTAGTATGCAGGTAATTAGGAAAGCTAATAGAATGTTATAATTTGTGAAGGGAATTGATTACAATAAGTAGGAACCTTATGCTTCAGTTATACATGGCATTGGTGAGACTACATCTGGAGTATTGTGTATAGTACTGGTCTCCTTATTTAAAGAAAGATGTAAATGCGTTAGAAACAATTCAGAGAAGGTTTACTGGACTAATGGGTAGGTTGTCTTATGAGGAAAGGCTGGACAGGTTAGGCTTGTATTCACTGGAATTTAGGAGAGTAAGAGGCGACTTAATTGAAACCTTTAGGATCCTGAGGGGTCTTGACAGGGTGGATGTGGAGAGGATGTTTTCTCTTGTGGGAGAATCTAGAATGAAGGGTCACTGTTTAAAAATAATGCATCGCTCATTTAAGACAGAGATGAAGAGAAATTTTCTCTCTCAGGAGTGTTGAGATCTTTGGAACTTTCTTCCTCAAAAGGTCTACCACCTTTTGCAGAGAAGCAGAGTCTTTGAATATTTTTAAGGCAGAGCTAGATAGATTCTTGATTAATAAAGGGGTGAAAGGTTATCGGGGGTAGGCAGAAATGTGGGGCTGAAGTTATATTCAAATCAGCCATGATCTTATTGCATGGTGGAGCAGGATCAAGGGGCCGAGTGGCCTACTCCTGCTTGTAATTCGTATGTTCGTACATTCGTATGAATGGTCTGTAGTGGATTGGTCGCCCATTTTACATCCCCGCCTTATTTTCCTTTCCACTGGGTGGGGTACAGAACTGGCAGGCAATCTGCTGCCACCCATTTAATGTATACGCCAAATTTGAAAGATCTGGTGGTTGTGACAACAGCCAGGGGCTCTAGTAATACACAAAATCTCCCCTCCTATTTACCATCAAGGCTTACATATGAATAATAGTCATTTGGGCAAAGTGCTTACCTAATGCCAATGGAACCTTATTTCAATAAGGATTCAACAACTTCATAAGAAGGTGGAGGAGGGCGGAGGGAAGGCAAAAATAATGAGAAAAAAGGTTGAGACTATTGGGTAGTGCAGTTGAGTAAACAATACCTGTACACCTCTGGAATAGTTTGTACTTTGTCCAAGTAATTATTATTAATGTGAAAACATTGAGAGTGAGCAATTTTGTGAACTCGTCTGTCCACACATATGCACATCCAGCACGGTCACTGGACAGTGATCAAAAGCAATTTTATTCGGGACTTTCCCAAAAGTAGTCACATAAAAGTTATTCCTTCTGTCTGCAGGAAACTAGCTTGGGTAGCTTTAATCCAGTTCCAGGTGCCCCAATTTAAACTATATTTGAAAGCTGAATTCAGGAGACTGAATATTGTCAGGATCCCAAAATCGGGACCCCTGTCCATATTGTCAGTGAACCCACCAGCACAGATTTCCAGGAGGCAGTCAATTAGGAGGCAACCTCCACACTCACCATCTCCTGAGGCTGCAGGTCCAATTACAGGGTCCACAACGATGTTGCGCTGGCAGCCTATGAGGAGAAGCTGACATTGATTGCCAAGGCAGGCGAAAACAAGAGCAAAGCTACCTCCACGAGGTGGCGCCCTCAGCTAACTGCATAGAAGAGACCAATTAAAGAGGCCCAAAGCTGGTAAGGGTTATTGGGTTGGAAGGATAGTCTACAGGACAGGGCTGTTGCCTTTCATCCCCCTAGCCCTGACCCCTGGGAGAGGGGGGGCGGCAGAGTGTGTCCCCAGCTCCGATGGCCACCCTGCTTCAAATGAGCTGGCAGCCTCTGCACACAGTTGGGTGGGGAGAGGCGGTCACTCCGACATCAGTAAAATAGTGGCACCGACGTAAAATGGCCCAGGGAAGCCATAGGGTTGCTGGAGTGCTAAGTCAAGAAATTTCACATTGGTGCAATAAGGGATAAACCTCTAAGCTTGAGGTGGAGGCACTTTGTTGGGGCTTGGTTGACAGAGCTTTACTCGGAATCTAACTACAGTATCATAGCTGACTGATGACGATCCCGCTCTTGGGTGCCTGAAATGAAAAGTGATCGGTTCCCTTGATTAACAGAAAAGCCACAAACATTTGAAGATAGTCGTGTGCAACCACTAGATAAACAGAAGCTCTACACAATAATTTTCAGCCTAAAGATTATTTGTACCTCATTCAATGCAGAATTTCAAAATAACACCAATTTACTTCTGATCCCAAGAAGACATGAAAAAAATCCTCATGTAAAATACTTCCCAATTGTCTTTTTTCTTTAAAATTCCCACAATCTATATCTGGGCTTAACTGAGCTACAACTGATCAGTCCTGTGTAACATGTATTAAATGCTTGATACTGCTTATATAGATTGGGTTGCTGCGTGAATAAGAATGCTGGGTATAGATTTACCAACAATCTATATTTTTCATGGAGTTGATTAAAATCCTGATCCAAGTTGAATCTTTTCAGACAAAATTACTTAGTAGATGTTAACTGTATTGAAGGAAATAGCTTCATTTTATGTTAGCCCTAGTGATTTAATTTCAATAAGACTTCAGTAGCAGGCTTTGTCAGCATCTATATTGGCCTATTATTTACAAGGGGTGGCAGTTTTGCAGGAAAGAAATATATTCATTCTTTTTGATCCTTGAGTTTTCTCCCACCCTGCCAAAGGTGAGAGTGCATGTTGGGATATGGTTCCATGACTGTTGGCAGGCTCCTTATATCCCACATCAAGTCTTCATCATTCACATGCTAGCTTGGATAGTGATTGCCGGCTGACATCTGATAACAGAGAGCTTAGGATTGAGCTGATCCTGCCTTCACTTAGTTCTCAATAGCAGGCTCAGAATAGAGTTCAAGAATAGAAACTCTGCCTAATTCTACCCCTCCCTCTTGTGGGAGCTGGTGGTGGTTGGGGATGGGGGGTGGGGAAGGGGAGGCGTGGGGCCTCCAAGGGAAGACGTGTCACTTAAATGAGTAATTTCAGATGTTAAGTATGATGAAATCAAAACAAGTTATATGCTTCCCTGAGTTTCTAAATCATGATGTACAGCCAAAAGACAAAGTCATGTCGAGCCAAGTACCTCCTCGCAGAGTGTGGAAAAATGCCAGGAAAAGGGGCAGGGCAAAGGTGGAAGGCAGTCAACATCCAGAAGCCAGATTGATAGTGGCATTGGCAGGAGTTTGGTTACTGTTCCCAGTCTTTAGTTATAACAAGTGAATATTTCAGGAGACAATGGTGCACAGAACACAACATGATGCAATATGATCCTTTCTGATGCAACCGGATCAAGCTGATCAAGATAAAAACAAAAAGCTGCAGATTCTGGAAATCCAAAACAAAAACAGAATTACCCGGAAAAACTCAGCAGGTCTGGCAGCATCGGCGGAGAAGAACAAAGTTGATGTTTCAAGTCCTCATGACCGTTCAACAGAACTGAGTAAAAATAGGAGATGGGTGAAATATAAGCTGGTTTAAGGTGGAGGGTGGGGCGGGAGGTGGGGGGTGGTGGTTGTAGGGTCAAGCCTAATTTGGTTGAGTTTTTCCAAGCTGATCAAGAGATGGGGAAAGGCAATAACAATTTGGATTTACACTGGGTCAAATATACATAATCCCAGGGAATCAGTGCACTGATTTCAAATAATGGGTCATCCAATTCACCAGACTTTTCACTGCCAAGGATCTGTAAATTATTGACAAGGTTATTTCCTCAAAACTAGAAGGGCTGATACTGTATTATGGTATACAGTGACTAGTTATTTTCCTGTGAAACTCTTTTACTATAGTAATGTCACATGATGCCATACACCCTCATGAAATCCCATCCACACTTATCACAGAAATTGTAATATAGAAGGACACCATTGGCCCATTGTACCTGTGTAAGCTCTTCATTATAATTTAACTTTAATTCTATTTCCACGTTGTGCTAATTACCTTCAGATCATATTCCCCTCCTGCTCCAAACTACAGTTCCCTTGAAGTTCAATGGCTGATTCAGCATCTTCTGACCTCCCTGCAAGGCCTTCAATGGTGTAAGTAAAATACTTTTTCTTTCAATGCTTCCAAAGACACAATGGGCTGGATTTTACTGGGTGTCGTGGTTCCCAAAGCCTCCCATTAGCTAAAAAAAAAGTTATCAGGATTGGGGGGGGAGGCCCACACAGCAGAAGAAAGGTGGCTTGCAGGCCACAGGTGGGGGTAGGTGACACTTTGAGCATCCACCGATGCACCCATGGGGCCCACTAAGGAGGCACCCCCTACCCCGCTCAGGGAAAGCTGCCAGGCTGGCTGCTTGGCGTGGATCTCTCCGGTTAAATCCCGGTGGCGGCAGGAAGAGGCCCTTAAGTGGGCATTAATTTTCCACTTAAGGGTCTCAATTGGCCAACTGTTGGGCAGGCCACCTGAGACCACCCCCCGCTGGTAAAACTGGTGGGGGCAGGGTAGGGCGAGTGCCCCCTGCCTTCAAACCTACTGGAGGGGGAGCATAAAATCCACTCCAACGGACCAATTTTCGTCTCCTTTTCCACTTGAGCACAAAGCAGGGGGAACAAAGGGCAGAGTAAATCGGCAGGTCATTGCTTCTTTGCACTTCATGTACATTTTCTGGGTTATTTTAAGAGGACTGATGGTGCCTGTGGGACTATGTCCAAGGACAAGTCAATACCTACAGGACAGTACACATGTAAATAGTGTGTACAGTAGCATAGTTGTTCAATTACTGGAATAGTCTGAAGTAGGCTTGGACTAATGGTCTGCAAATGTGAATTCAAATCCCACCACAGTAACTGGGGAATTTAAAGTTCAGTTAATTAAATAAATCTTGAATTAAAAAGCTCTTATCAATAACGGTGACCATGAATCTACCAGTTCACTAATGCTCTTTAGGAAAGGAAATCTGCTGTCCTTACCCAGTCTGACCTATATGCGACTTCAGAACCACAGCAAACGGTTGACTCATAACTGCTTTCTGAAAAGGCCTAGCAAACCATTCAACTGTGTTCAAGAAGCCAGCTCACCACTACCGTCTCAAGGGGCGCTAGAGGTGGGTGAGGAGTACTGGCCTTGCTAGCAATGCCCACATCCCATGAATGCATAAAAAAAGCAAAAGGCAAGAAGAAAAAAAAATAAAATCAGTATTTTTTTCTTGAAGAGAAGTGAACATTCACACTGAGTTTCAGGCTCTAATTAATTCTTAGCGTTCTACCTGACAGTCATATAATCAATCTGCAAAATAACTCAATGCTACCTATCACCCTACATCCATTACCCTGACAGATAAATTCCAGACATGAAATAGCTGAAGTTTATTTCTGCAATATATGTGTATCAACTGTGCTACTAATGTGATAGCACAGCCTACTGATTCTCGTATTGGAACTATAAATTATTGAAACAGGCTCTGTCGACAACTGCAGTAACGATGGAAAAACACCAGTAAGTCTCCAGCTACGATTGGAAAACCATGGACTTCTATTGTACTGTATAAGAGTACTCTAGCTTACTGGAAGTTGTTATTTTCTCCCCTCAGCTCCTCAGGGCAATGGTTCTTGCTTTTACAGGTATCAACAGTCTTTCACTAGCTCACCAAAAAGCCATTTGAGCACGAACATTGAGGACACTAGACTGCTTTGGCATGAGGGGGTATAATCATCCATTGTCTGAATACAGAAGTCTCCGGCAAAAATGACTAGACAACAATCCAGAGCACTGGAGTGGTCAAGACCAAGAACACTATTGTTCGTAGGAAAATTGAATAAATATTTAAAATAGAGCTGGATACAGAGTTATGAGGAGAAAATGCAGCAGTGAGATTAGTTTCGGATGACCCTAGTAGAGAACCAGCACAGATATGAAAGGCCTGTTTGTGTTGCTGTAAATTTTTATGGTTGCATGGTTCGCTCACACATTCAAGGAATTACAAGCCACATTTTCACTCCTGAAACAGGTAGCTCGAGTCAGGAAATTTCCCGGCTCAGTGTGCCCCGTTGGCGGGATATTTGCTCTGGGTGAGCAGGTAGAGGATGGAGTTAGGCCCATCGCTCCCATGGGTGTCAACTCCCTTTTCTTGTTCTTACTCCCAAAATGCATTTTCTCACCTTTCCATGTTAAATTACATCTACTATCTGCCTGACCGTTTACAGGTATTCCTCAAGTTTGTTCCTATATTTGTATATACATATATAAATATTTCTACATTTGTCCAGTGATTGAGTAACACTAAGGGGTCTATCTGTACCCTCTCTACCACAAAATCAAAAACAAAAAATGTGTTAGTCACCATCTGCGGAGAGAACATAAAAGGTAAAGTTTCAGGCATACGACCTTCATCAGACCAAAAGCCTATGCTTGAAATTGTAGCTTTTTTTTCTCTCTCCATTGATACTAAAGGACCTGCTGATTGTTTCCAGCATTTTGTTTTTACTTTACATATCTAACATCTTCAGTTTTTTGCACTTTGCAAGTACATTGCTATAGTCACCACAAAATCCTCTGGTATATTTATTGTGCTACAATCATTGGGTATTTTTCTAGAAATGTTCACCAAGTTTGCTATAAATAACCTGGTGCTGCCCTATGCTGGCACAAAAGTATACAGTTGTTATCATATGCAAAAGTTGTAAAAGTTAAGATCTACGCAACATGAAAATTCCTCAAGATTAAATCTTTGATCACAATTTGCACAGCAATGAACTGAAGTTTCAATTATGGAAATTCAGCTTTATTTGTCTTTGGGCCAATTATAAAATCATGGGATTTACGTCCCGAATTATTCTTTTTCAAAAAGATAAAGCCTGCTTGATGCTCCAACCTCACCTCAAACTGCAATTTTAAACTAAAAAACAGGTAGAGGGAAAGAGAACAGTTTGAAAAAAATGTAGATTAATGTGTCAATCTCAAATGACCCAGACTGACAGTGCTGTGCAAATATATGTAAACAATTTGAGTTGGTATATGAAAATATGATTCATTAAACAGATCACGGTTCAACACAATCTGTTCTGCTTTATTTTAGAAGTTGAGAACCTGAATTTAATGGGCTCATTTACAAGTGACTCGAGTTGCTCCTGCCAATCAAAGGTCCAAGGGTCACCTCTGCAGAATCCACCGTAAATATCTAAACAGTTTGCACTTCAAAAGCTCTTTTTTTCCCTTCTGAGTGATGTACTTTTATTCATTCATGGGATGTGGGCATCACTAGCTAGGCCAGTATTTATTGCCCATTCCTAATTGTCTTTGTTCAGAGGGCATTTTTAAGATTC
This sequence comes from Carcharodon carcharias, assembly GCF_017639515.1. Lineage (NCBI taxonomy): Eukaryota > Metazoa > Chordata > Chondrichthyes > Lamniformes > Lamnidae > Carcharodon > Carcharodon carcharias. The sequence continues at coordinate 221,880,797 of NC_054467.1, read as the reverse complement.
AACCAAATTGCTGTGAGTCTGGAGTCACATGGCCAGATTTCCTTCCCTAAAGGGCATTAGTGAACCAGATCGGCTTCTGCAACAATCAGCAATGGTTTCAGATTTATTTTTTATTGAATTTAAATTCAACCAGAATTGCTGGTAGTCCTTTAGTATTGAACCCAAGTTATCATTCTTTTATGGATGGACCAGACAGTAAGTGTCGACAAGCAGTTTGATGGGGCACCCATCGAGGCAAATGATGAGTATTTCACTGCACTCCTGACACTGCCCTGCTTCTTTAGTTATAATGTTGATACGGCTTGTCCAATTAAGTTTTGATCAGTGATGACCCCAAATTGTTGATGTATATTTATTGCTAATTCATTCCAAGCCCTTGGACAGCCTTAGAACTCTTCCACAACACCTCATACATAACCATAAAGTCAAGCTGCAATTTACAATCTAAAGCCTTGTTATACCTGCATCTTGAAAGGGCTTTACACATTAAATTATTCAAACATCAAACATGATCACATCCTTGCATCAAGGAGGGGCTTCAGGTTGAGAAAAATAACAGCTAACTGGCCACGTTATAGATGGATATTTCTCAATCACTTGCTGCATCAAATGGGGCTCAGGTACAAAATGCCTTCACTTCACTAAATGAAGAGGAACACGGTGTTGCAGCCTGATATGCAATGGGTGCAGGGCCTGACCTCTCAATCCTTTGATTTCTCATGAACCTATTGCACACCGGCTTTTTGGTTAATCTAGCCTACATTGTAAAAGAAAAACGCATACAGCGAGGAGAACATTTAAAGCTAATTTAAATAGTAAAAAGGTGGTAAAAGGAGGAATAGGGCCGATTAGGGACCTAAAAGGGAATTTACGCATGGACGAAGGGGCTATGGCTGAGGTATGAAATGAATACTTTTGCACCTGTCTTTACCAAGGAGGTAGATGCTACCCAGGCTACGGTGGCAGAGGAGGAAACTCTGTAACTAGAAGGGCTCAAAATTGATAAGGAGGAAGTGTTGAATGTCGGTACTTAAAGTTGACAAGGCACCAGGACCAGATGAGATGCATCCAAGGATATTGAAGGAAGTGAGAATAGAAATTGCTGTGGACACAACGTGGATACAAAATTGGCTGAAAAATAGGGAACAGAGAGTAATGGTCAATGGATATTTTTCAGGCTGGAGAAAGGTTTGTAGTGGAGTTCCCTCCCCAAGGGTCAGTATTGGGACCCTTGCTTTTCCTGATATATATTAATGATCTAGATCTTGGTGCACAGAGGCCAATTTCAAAGTTTGTGAATGATACAAAGCTTGGGAGTGTTGTTATCTGTGAGGAGTACGGTGTGGAACTTCAAGAGGACACAGACAAGTTGGGGGATTGGGCAGCTAAGCAGCATGTGAAGTTCAATGTGGAGAAGTGGTGATGCATTTTGGTAGGAAGAACATGGACAGACAACATAAAATAAGGGGTGAAATTTTGATGTGGGTGCAGGAGCAGAAAGACTTGGGTGTATATGTGTATAGATCATTGAAGGTGGTAGGACAGGTGGAGAGAGTAGTTAATAAGGCATATAGTATCCTGGGCTTTATTAACAGGGGCATAGAGTACAAGAGCAGGGAGGTTATGCTGAATTTATATAAGACACTCGTTAGACATCAGCTGGAATATTGTGGACAGTTCTAGGCACTATATTATAGGAAGGATGTTAACACATTGGAGAAAGTGCAGAAGAGATTTACAAGAATGATTCCAGGGATGAGAAACTCCATCTCTGAGGATAGATTGAAGATATTGGCACTGTTCTCCTTGGAAAGAAGGCGGCTGAGAGGGGATTTGATAGAGATGTTCAAAATCATGAGGAGGCTGGACAGAGTAGATAGTGAGAAGCTGTTCCCACACATAAAAGGATCAAGAACGAGAGGGCACAGATTTAAAGTGATTTGCAAAAGAAGCAAGTATGACCTGAGTAAAAACTTTTTCACACAACGAGTAGTTAGGGTCTGGAATGCACTGCCTGGAAGTGTGGTGGAGGCAGATTCAATCGAGGCGTTCAAGAGGACATTAGATGATTATCTAAACAGAAACAATGGGATTGGGTACGGCGTAAAGGCAGGGCAACGGCACTAGATCATAATGCTCATTTGGAGAGCTGGTGCAGACATGATGGACCGAATGGCCTTCTCCTGTGCCATTTAGATCATAGAATCACAGAATCTTATGTTCAAGTTCAGGCAATGGATATAAATTAGTGAAGTTTGGTCTGGCAGCACATCGTTTGGTCATGGGGTTAGATCACATCTATGTTGTGTATAGCCCTATTTCTCAATATTAGATTTTCACAAATGAAACACTAATGTCTGTGATACAGCCACTAACCAAACCCTTTCAGCAGGTTTTAACTGGAGTAAATGCTGTGTGTGACTTACAGCAATGCCGCAAGTGTCTGCATCTCTTTCAGACACGATTCCCACGTTTCCCAGGTGGAGAATTGAAGCTATTACTCTATAAATGTTCATCTGGTGTGCATCCTTTACACCTGAAGAAAATAAATGCATCATTAGCAACCTCAGAGCTTGGCCTAAATGGCCAAGTGGTTATGGTACTGGGTTTGTAACCCCAAAATCAAGAGTTCAAATCTCACAATGGCAAACTATGAATCCGCGGCTACGTTCGCTGCCGGATGTCCCTGGAGAAGGAGCACGCGGTGTCTGCTGGCACTCTCGAGGCCGTCCGTGCTCAGTGGGCACCGCGGGGACTGGGGTGTTTTGTTGACCCCTTTAATCACATTTTGATTTAAAATTTGTAAGTTTCCTTTAAACTTTGTTCTTGGTTTTACAGCTGACCTGAATTAGGGGCTGTGCCTGATTTATCCCAATTTTGTTGATTTGGTTTTCATTTAAAAGATTATCAAGAGATCAAGAGTTCAAATCTCACAATGGCAAACTATGAAACAATGTAACTTCATCTGAAACAGATGGAAACGGGTTTGTACTCGAAAGAGTTACAGATTAGCAACTTCAGTTGCAAGTATACAAAAATCTTTAAATCAGCAATTCCAAACACAGGGTTGTTTCACTTAAACTGCACTCTGAAGTTAAAACAATGCCTGGTGCCACTTTTTTCTTAACTAAAATTTTCCACACAAAATTCCAAACGCAAAAAGATTTTCAATCCAATTACTCACATGAGGCAAGTCTTCCACTTTTAACAAATACACACCTTTATCCATCATTCCTCCCACAATGGCATCAACTTTGGTTTATAGAATTTTGGTTCCCCAGATGTTAGCAATCCTCACTCAGGTAGCCATTCCTCATTTGTAAACAAGCAAATGCAAGCAAGCTTAAATTGGATTTAAGCCTGATCATGTCCTTGCCTGATAGCAATAGGAGTCACTGGGCAGTGACTGCGAGTGGAAATTCTACCAGATATTTTTCCCCTCCTTAGCCTGAGAATACCAAGATCAATTGCCATGCAACAACCTTCAAACACACACTTTCATTAAAGCATCACCACTTTAAAGCTACACCAAGTGCAATACCTTTGGAGACAAAATTAAATTGATTTCAACATTCGAAATTCCAGACCTTTGCCCTTACCAAGCAGCGTGAAGGCATTCCATGTCCTCTCAAAATCTTCAGCATCATTAACTCCATCTATTAATGTGTCACCGCCCTGTGTGGTATAAAAATAGTCTTCTGCACTACCTGAAAGACAGCAAAACTCCAGTTATTTATAATTACAGATTTGCAGCAGCTCAGGAGTGTATATTGTTCTATTCTGGAAGATAATGTTGTTGTGGCGTAGTCATTACAAGTTTATCAAGGTAACATTATATTGCCAGAAAATAAAAAGGTCATGGATTACAAATGAATTCATCTGCATAGTTAAAATAGAATTAAAAATCTAAAGGGATGGGACTTTTATTGCAATTTTACGATGATTTTAGATTACAATTAGTATCCTTACATATTTTACATAAAATTACAATAACACCCACCTCAAGTTAATTTGGTTCAAAATAGTTGCAGCCCACCCATATTAGTCATAGTTTCACTACAATCAAGATTATGCATTCCACAATTACTTACTCTTTCCTTGATGATTTTTGATTAATTACAATAAAGATTGGAATTCCTGACTAAAACAATAAGCATAAATGCTGAAGATTTAAGCAAAAAATGTCTGGGAATGTAGGGTGAGTCCATGATTCAGCCCACATCCGACAAAAATTGGACTTCCCCACCTCACCCCGCCATATCCTATTCACCTCCAGATCAGTTTTCAAAAGCAATGTCTTTTTTTGTACAGAAACTCATATTGTTCTTTGCTGACATGGGTTAATCTAGCCCAGGTAAAACAATTAACCTTAATTCAAGACAAGTCACTTGAGGTAGGACATGTTCAATGCCCGCCACATCCTCTCCTCACGGCAATCATGAGAAAAATACCACAACACTACATAGAATGGTGCAACAGAGTATTTGCTAGCTCTTTGAAAGAGCTATCCATTAGTCCCACTCATGCTCCTTCCCAAAGCCCTGCAATATTTTCCTCTCCAAGTATTTAATCCAGTTTCCTTTTGAAATCCATTATTTTATCTGCTCCCACCATGCTTTGTGGCAGTGCCCTGATCATAACAACCAAGTTGTGTAAAAATGCTTTCTCACATGTTGTCTCTAGTTCTTTTCCCAGTAGTCCTTAAGGGCAGAATATTACGCTGGGCATGCAGGCTCACACCCGACACGCCCAAGCGTAAAATGACACACAATGATGTCAGGCGTGCATCCCGACATCACTGCGCAGTCTCGTGATATTTCGTTCGGCAAGTGAGCATGGAGTTGGCTGCGCACCTGCCAGTAATTGAAAGGCTTATTAAGGCCATTAACAATCTAATTAGCTTCAAATTTACACTGCCCATTCAACCTAATGGTTGGTGGGCAGACAAAAAGGCCAAGCGGCCTTTCTATTTTTTAGGAAACCTCATCCACGAGTGGGATGAGGTTTCCTAAAGCAAATAAACATTAAATAAAACCTTTATTTTTGAATTAAAAACATATCCAAGCTCATGTGACAGTCACATGAGGGGACATATTTTATTACATTTTTATTCTCTTCATTTTTTTTTTACACAGGGCTTCAATCTCCCTGAGGCAGCTCAGTGCCTCAGGGAGATTGAAGTGCTCTTTCTCACGCATGCACGAACTGCACGCTAGGCCCGGCTCTCCCTCCTCCCCCCTCCTGCAGAGGCAGCACTCAGTGCTGCAGCTTGCAATCCACGCAGGGCGGGACCTTTATTGGCTTGTCTGCGTGAAATAGTGGAGTGGAGCCAACCACGGGTGGCAGCTGGCTTCCCAGCCGCCCCCACCAAGCACCCCAGCCAAGGGCAAAATCCTGCCCTAACTCCGTGTCCTCTGGTCACTGACTTTTCTCCCACAGAAAAGTGTTTCACTCATGTACTCTTATAAAAACCTTTCACCTTCCCTGAAACAAGAAGAACAACCCCAGCTTCTAGTTTAGCATAACTTCCACTCACAAATCTGGCAACAAAATATTAGCAGATGGACTGGAGAGAGAGTGCAGAGCTGATGTGAGGTAAGGAAACCTGGAAGAATGGGCTTCCCGAAAATTATACACAACACACAAAAGGTAGGGAAGATGCACTGCAGTACAAACATCAAATTCAGACTAATACAAACGGGGTCGAATGTTTAAATAAATTGCGTAGTTCTTTTCCATAAATCGTTATCATCTCAGTCCATGATGGCAAAAAAGTTAGGCTTACGGATCACCTGTGGCCCATGGCATGCATAGTAGTGTAGCAAAAAAGAAACTGAAGCCTACCAAGGGGACCCCAGATTATAAAGGTGATCTTCTGAAATTCAAACATGACTTGAGGCATATGTTACTGATCAATTTTTTTATCAAATTATTAACCAAAGCAACAACAATTTGCATTTACACCATAAACAAAGTAAAACTTCCTAAAACTGAAGCACTATCAAACAAAATGTGACATGAAAAAATGAAATAATCATTAAGACAGGTGGCCAAAATGTTGGACGGTGATACGTTTTAAGGAACATTTTAAAGGAGGAAAGTTGTGTAGAGAGATCTAGGGAGAAAGTAGATGAAGGAAAGGCCGTGGATGTTGTCTACATGGACTTTAGTAAGGCCTTTGACAAGGTCCCACATGGGAGGTTAGTTCAGAAGGTTCAGACACTTGGTATCCATGGAGAGGTTGTAAACTGGATTCGAAATTGGCTGTGTGGGAGAAGACAGAGAGTGGTAGTGGATGATTGCTTCTCAGACTGAAGGCCTGTGACTAGTGGTGTGCCTCAGGGATCTGTGCTGGGACCATTGTTGTTTGTTGTCTACATCAATGTTTTGGATGATAATGTGGTGCATTGGATCAGCAAGTTTACTGATGACACTAAGATTGGAGGCATTGTGGACAGCGAGGAAGGCTTTCAAAGCTTGCAGAGAGATCTGAACCAACTGGAAAAATGGGCCAGAAAATGGCAGATGGAATTTAATGCAGAAAAGTGTGAGGTGTTACATTTTGGAAGGTCAAACCAATGTAGCACATACACAGTAAATGGCAGGGTACTGAGGAGTGCGGAGGAACAAAGGGATCTGGGAGTTCAGATACATAGTTCCCTGAAAGTGGCGTCACAGGTAGACAAGGTTGTAAAGAAAGCTTTTGGCATACTGACCTTCATAAATCAAAGTACTGAGTATAGGAGTTGTTCTGCAAAGCAGTCACCCAGTCTGCGTTTGGTCTCTCCAATGTAGAGGAAACCGCATCGGGGGCAACGAATGCAGTAGACTAAATTGAGGGAAGTACAAGTGAAATACTGCTTCACTTGAAAGGAGTGTTTGGGCCCTTGGACGGTGAGGAGAGGGGGAGTAAAGGCTGCTGCACCTTCTGTGGTTGCATGGGAAGGTGCCGTAGGAGGGGATTGAGGTGTAGGGGGTGATGGAGGAGTGGACCAGGGTGTCCCGGAGGGAATGACTCCTGCAGAATGCCGCTGTGGGAGGTGAAGGGAAGATGTGTTTGGTGGTGGCATCATGCTGGAGTTGGCGGAGGATGATCCTTTGAATGTGGAGGCTGGTGGGGTGATAAGTGAGGACAAGGGGGACCCTATAATGAGTCTGGGAGGGAGAGGAAGGTGTGAGGGCGGATGCACGGGAGATGGGCCTTTTAGCCTGTTTTGATTCTTTCACCCCACCCCACCCCCACTAGGGCTATCTGTACCTTGCTTGTCCTGCTTTCTACCCTTAATTAGCACATTTCTTAGATAATATCACCACCTTCAACACCTCTTTGTCCTTTTGTCTGTGACATCTTTTGGCTATCTCCACCTATCACTGGCCCTCTATCCAGCTCTACCAACTCCCCCCACCCCTCCCTCCAAACCAGCTTATATTTCACCTCTTTTCTATTTTTACTTAGTTCTGTTGAAGAGTCATACGGACTCGAAACGTTAACTGTGCTCCTCTCCACAGATGCTGCCAGACCTGCTGAGTTTTTCCAGGTATTTTTATTTTTGTTTTAGATTTCCAGCATCCACAGTTTTTTGCTTTTATCTTAGGGGAGAATTTTAAATTTGAGGTGCTGGTGGATGAAGAGTTAATTTGGGTCAAAAAGATTGAGTCTAATACTTTACAATGGATTCTATAATTACTCATTGTTTGGTACAGAGTGCAATCTGCTTTAGGCAATTAATTGACAAGACAGAAACATTACAAGAATTACACTCCATCTGTCAAGATTTATGTATCAACAGAGTTTAAATTTCCAGTTACAGCTATCATTTAAAATCTTTCGGCAGTTTTAAAAAAAAGGAATAAAGAAAAACTTGCATTACATAGTATATTTCATGACCCTAGGACATGTGAAATGTGGTCACTGCTATAATGTAGGAAACGTGACAGCCAATTTGTGCACAGCAAGCTCTGACAAACAGCAATGTGATAATGACCAGATCATCAGTTTTAGTGATGTAAATTGAGGAAAAAACATTGGCCAGGTCGCTGGGGATAACCCCCCCTGCTCTTCTTTGAAGTATGTGATGGGGTCTTTCACATCCATCTGAAAGAGCAGATGGAGCCTTGGTTCAATGCTTCACCCAAAAGATGGCACCTCTAACATTGCAGCATTCCCTCAGAACTGCATGGAATGTCAGCCTAGATTTTCTGTTCCAACAAAGCCAACCATATACAGAAGATCCCTACTTCATGCCTAGCATTTCCGATGAGATTCTTTGTCAAGAATCACAAGATTGTGGCCAGAATGTGAAGGCCCTCAACCGCCTCATTTAAATGGCCTATTTTCATATATGAGCCTTCACAGCGGAATGAGCAGGATATTCACTGCAGACGCCACTACAGCAGAACCTGATCTCATCTTCATCCATTGTCTACACAAATATTCTTTCCATATGCATACGCTTTGCAGTAGGAGTCATGGATGACATTTGAGAGTCAGAACTCCGGTTTTTCTCCCTGTCCACCAACTGTACTGTCTCTAATCCTTTATTTTAAAGTTACAGACATATTACCAGGTAGTCAAAATTTATTGCCATTTTATCAGCTTTCTACCGATCATAAAAAACTACCAAAATTCGTAAGTCTCCTTTCAATGAAGTGGTGAGGCGGTACACGTAAAAAAAAAGTCACTTCAGTCATAAGGTTGCAAAGCAATCAGGGTGTCTGAACCGGTTTGTAAATCTGATGTGGATTGGTCGTTTGGGTTCAACAGCAACATGAGATTTACAATGAAATAGGATATTTTTACTAGCATGTCCTATTTTGCAAGTACATCACAGTTTACTTTACCGATCTGTTTGAACATGTGCTGTAAAGTATTAAGCAATCATGTTTTTGCAATGGACTATGAGCGTTATGGCAAAGAATTTCATTAAAACCCCTTAAAATATTAGAAATGTTTGTTCATTTTGAACTGATTCTGTTTAGTAATAAACAGGAAATGCTGGAAATACTCAGCAGGTCAGGCAGCATCTATGGAGAGAGAAACAGAGTTAACGTTTGAGGTCAATGACCCTTCATTGGAACACTAATTCAAAGATCATGGGTGACTTTAATCTACATGTAGGTTGGCAAATCAGATTGACAAAAGTAGACTGGCAAATGAGCTCCTAGAGTGTATCTGGGACAATTTCTTACGGCAGTATATTCTAGAGCCAACCAGGAATTAATCAGTGCCCTGATCAACTCCGTGGCGGGAAGGCACACAGACGGCCTTTTCGCCCTGCAGTCAATTGATGCTCTTAAGTGAGCAATTAATGCCCAATTACTTTAGGGCCTCATGCCACTGCTGCTGATGTTTGCCCAATGGTGGGCGGGGGAGGACTTGCCATGTGGAAAACCCAAAACTCTATTGGGTTGCTTGGGGTTCTGGGGGGACCGGCTCACTCAAAAGCACAGCGCCTGATCGAGGCATCGGAGAGGGGACGGGGCAAATCAGAGCTACCCCTTGCCCTTGCTGCCAACAGATCAGCAGCGGCTGTTGCTGATGCAATGCCCTTCCGATGTCTAGGATCACCGAGGGACCCAGGCCAAGGTAGGAGGTGGCAGGTTGACAGCAAGGACAGGTGGGTGGCTCTAAGCTGACCCTTCACCTTCCCAGTGCTGATTTCCTCCATCAGGCACTGAGTGGCTTTGAACAAGGGGCCACCCCACACCCCAGGGGAGCCCACCTGCAACCAAGACAGGGTGAATACCAGCGGCAGTGGCGGTGGCATGAGGCTGCTGAGTGGACATTAACTGCCTACCTAATTGCCTTTGTTGGCAGCCAGGGGACAAGGCTTCCTCCCAATTAAATGTCCTGTGCCTCCACCCAACACAACATAACATAACCACATTGACCTTGTTCAGAGGACATTAAGAGTTAACCACATTTCTGTGGATCTGGAGTCACAAGTAGGCCAGAGGCAGATTTCCTTCTCTAATAGGATATTAGTGAACCAGACAATGGTTTCATGGTCTTCAGCAGACTTTTAATTTCTGATTTTTTATTACATTCAGATTTCACCATCTGTCATGGTGGGATTTGAACCCAGGTTCCCTACAGAATTACCCTGGCTCTCTGGAATACTAGTCCTGTGTCAAAACCACTATGCCACTGTCTCCCCACAAAATATATCCTAGATGATTCCTCTACACTCTTGAACACAGATCCATAATCCTGTGAGAGATCAGCAAATTCTTTGAAGTGTAAGGCTGGGAAGTAAAATGCCAACAAATGAACGAACCATTGGAAATGCACTAAAAGCTCTCGAGGCTTTCAATGCTCAGCACATCAAAGATTAAAACTGTCACAACTGAATATGATTAAATTAATAATTAAATGTGCTGTGCTATTGAGAGTATCTCCAATGTAGTTTTCATTGACAATCAGAGAACATTGACATCTGTCCATGGTATTATTTGGGATTTGGCTCAAGTGAGAGACGAATCTCTCGAGCCCACATATCATTTGGCTGAAATCCATAAATGCCACAAATTAGTGCACTTGCAGAAAGACAGAATCACTTAGTATATTAGTTCCATCCAATTTGGGACTGAGGCAAGAATGATTGACGTTGGCCAAGTTCCAAACCACAGATATGCTGTCGAGGAAGATACAGAAAAGAGGCCCAGTGGAAAATTAGAGGGAAAGGGCTGTCAGATATCTGCTATTATAGATCCCAAAGTGATACGATAAAGCGATCCACCTGTTAGTTCTTCTAAGCAAAAATTGGTGCATTGCATGGTCAAGCCTTAACAGAAAAATAACACTGAGGAGAACTGTCCATCTGTCTCGCTCTCAACATTTGCCCAATTTTTAAAAACAAAAAACTATGGATGCTGGAAATCCAAAACAAAAACAGAATTACCTGAAAAAACTCAGCAGGTCTGGCAGCATCGGCGGAGAAGAAAAGAGTTGACGTTTCGAGTCCTCATGACCCTTCGACAGAACTAGGTGAATCCCAGGAAGGGGTGAAATATAAGCTGGTTTAAGGTGGTGGGGGGGGAGGTTGGGTGGGGGTAGAGAAGTGGAGCGGGGTGGTGTGGTTTCCAACGCAAACTGGAGGAACAACACCTCATCTTCCGACTAGGCACTTTACAGCCTTCCGGACTGAATATTGAACTCAACAACTTTAGGTCTTGACCTCCCTCCTCCATCCCCAACCCCTTTCTGTTTCTTCCCCTTTCCTTTTGTGTTTTTTCCAATAAATTATATAGATTTTTCTTTTTCCCACCTATTTCCATTATTTTAAAATATTTTTAAATCTTTTATGCTCCCCCCACCCCCACTAGAACTATACCTTGAGTGCCCTACCATCCATTCTTAATTAGCACATTCGTTTAGATAATATCACCAACTTTGACACCTATGTGTCCTTTTGTTCTGCTGTCTGTGACATCTTTTGATGATCTGCTTCTGCCTACAACCACACCACTCCCCTCCACTTCTCTCCCCACCCCCCCCCACCCCACCACCACCACCACCACCTTAAACCAGCTTATATTTCACCCCTTCCTGGGATTCACCTAGTTCTGTCGAAGGGTCATGAGGACTCGAAACGTCAACTCTTTTCTTCTCCACCGATGCTGTCAGACCTGCTGAGTTTTTCCAGGTAATTCTGTTTTTGTGTTGCCTAATTTTTAAGTTTTACAAAGCAATACTATGGTTTCTCTTTAAACTATTTCCAATAAGAATAAATTATACTCCTTTAGTTTCCCATTATAATTCAGTTGTCCAAACTTACAGCCCATTTTTGTTTCCTTTTTGAAAATGCCTCTATGTCCAGCACTGACTACCATGCTTAAAATATTCCATCAGTATTCCACAATATCACTATCATTTCCTTAGCTTCATATTCTAAGCTGCTACTCTTTTTTTGAGAGATTCATGATACATTATCGCTTGGACTTTGGTCAAATTGCATAATTCAGACATTTCTCATTAACTTAATATATCCATTCTTTGTATGCCACACAATGACAATGTTTCTCATTAGTTGCTATCAACAATTTAGCCCTCTTCTCTCCCTAGCACTGAGCTCTTTAAATTTTCTCTCCTCTTTTCAAAGCATCCAGTTCTCCCACACAACATGGAATGATTTTTTTCTTTTAATATTTGTTCATGGGACATGGGCATGGTGGGGCCAGCATTTATTGCCCATCCCTATTGCCCTTGTATAGAGGACAGTTAGTTGCCATCAACAATTTAGCCCTCTTCTCTCCTGAGCAATGAGCTCTTCAAATTTGCTGTGGGGGGCTAGGAGTCACATGCAGGCTAGACCAGGTGAGGGTGACAGATTTCCTTCCCTAAAGGGCATTAGTGAACCAGATGGGTTTTTACAACAATCAGCAATGGTTTCATGGTTATCATCAGACTTTTACTTTAATCGAATTCAAATTTCACCATCTGCTGTTGTGGGATTTGAACCCAGGTCCCGAGAGCATCACTCTGGGTCTCTGGAATATCAGTCCAGTGACAATACCACTACGCCACCACCTCCTCCACCTGGGCATTCAAATATTGCCCTTGGGATGGCATTGAAGTGGGTAAAGGTGAGTTACTGAAAGGCTGTCAGCAATTTAAATTGAGAGAAAAGGGGTTTATTTTCTTTGGAAAACAGGAGATGAATATAAATAGATTTTTGAAGATTGTGAAGGAGGCTGACAAAGATGTTCTAGAGAAATGAATTACTACAGGAACTGATTTCAACAACAGGTGACATGAAATGAGAATAAAGAAAGCATCTATATAAACCACAGGATTTATTAAAATTAAATAAGAACAATGTATAATCAGATCCTAAGAACGCAAAGAATCTGTGTGGCAGTCTCACTAGATCAGTGTTGAAGCCCGCAATCTCTGAACAATTGCAGGCGATGGTATCTAAAGTACAGCTTGTATCAGTTGAACATAAATTTGTTAATTCAGCCACCAAATACGACATGCTGCAGTTATACTTCTGCTTTAATTTTGGAAATTTAATCACCAAGTGAAAAACAGCCAACATCTATTTGTTTTGCTAGGTAAACACCACGTTCATATCGCTAATCAAAATATTCACGTGTCTTTTATCTCATAGATGTATTCCAGAAAACAGAATTACAAATTTCTACATTTTACAAATAGAGTCAGGGTCATTACAGCCCATTTTTCAACCAGTCCATGCCAGTTCTCCGTGGAGCAATCCAATCAGTCCTGTTCCCCCACTTTGTCCCATTCCCCCACTCTGTTCCATTCCACCACTCTGTCCTTGTAGCCCTGCAAGGCGATGGCGTAGCGGTAATGTAATTGGACTAGTAATCCAGTGACCCAGGGTAACGCTCAAAGGACCTGGATGTGAATCCCGCCACAGCAGAGGGTGGAATTTGAATTCAGAAATGCAAGCCTTGCAAAATTCTCCTTACTGACATCTGGGGGGCTACTGTCAAAATTGGGAGAGCTGTCTTGCAGACTAGTCAAGCAACAGCCAAGCCTGGCAGTCATTGTCATCGTCATCATCATCCTCCTCCTCCTCCTCCTCCTCACGGAATCACAGATAATGTCCCAGACACCAACATCGCCATCCCTGGGTATGTCCTGTCCCACCGGCAGGACAGACTGAGCAAAGGTGGCGGCACAGTGGCATACAGTCAGGAGGGAGTTGCGCTACCACTGTGCTAAATGGAGTAGATTTCAAACAGATCCAGTAACTCAAGACTGGGCATCCATGACTGCCAAGTCCTCAGCATCAACACAGGACCCTATGAAGTCTCATGGCATCAGGTCAAACTATGGGCAAGGAAACCTCCTGCTGATTACCACATACTCACTCTCTCAGCTGATGTATCAGTTGAACATCACTTGGAGGAAGCACTGAGGGTGGCAAGGGTGCAGAATGTTCTCTGGATGGGGGACTTCAATGTCCATGCCCAAGAGTGGCTCAGTAGCACCACTACAGGCCAAGTCCTAAATGACATAGCTGCTAGACTATTTATGAAGCCCAAGATCCTTTATGTTTTGTTAACCAATCTCTCAATACACCCTTCCACCTTCTAGCATTTGCTGCAGTGCATCTTATAGATGGTATACACTACTGCCACTGCCGGTGGTGGAAAGAATGAATGTTTAGTGTGGTGATTGGGGTGCCGATCAAGCTTTGTCCTGGACGGCGTTGAGCTTCGAGCATTATTGAAGCAGCATTCATGCAGGCAAAGAAGTGTATTCCATCACACACCTGACTTGTGCCTTGTAAATAGTGGACAGGCTTTGGGATTCAGGAAGTAAGTTAGTCACCTCGGAATTCCCAGCCCCTGACCTGCTCTTGCAGCCACAGTATTTATATGGCTGGTCCAGTTAAGTTTCTGGTTAATGATAACCCTCAGTATGTTGATAGTGAGGGGTTCAGCAATGGCAATGTTATTCAATATTAAGGGGAAATGGTTAGACTCTCTCTTGTTGGTGTTAGTCATGGCCTGGCACTTCTGTGGCATGAATGTTACTTGCCAGTTATCATTCCCAGCCTGAATGATGTCCACATCTTGCTGCATACAGTCATGGACTGCCTCAGTATCTGAGGAGTTGCAAATGGTACCGAACACTCTGTAATCATCAGCGAACATCCCCACTTCTGACCTTATGATGGAGGGAAGATCATTGATGAAGCAGGTGAAGATAGTTAGGTCTAGAACATTACCCTGAGAAACTCCTGTTTCTATGTCTAGGGGATGAGGTGACTGGCCTCTAACAACCACAGCCACCTTCCTCTGTGTTAGGTATAACATTAACCAGTGGAGAGATTTTCTTTATTTATTCATTCATGGGATGTGGATGTTGCTACCTAGGCCCATCCTTAACTGCCCTTGAGAAGGTAATGGTGAGATGCCTTCTTGAACCACTGTGGTCATGGGGCGTAGGTACACCTACAGTGCTGCAAGGAAGGGAGTTCCAGGGTTTTGACCCAACGACGGTGAAAGAACGGCAATATAGTTCTAAGTCAGGATAATATGTGGCTTGCAGGGGAACTCGTAGGTGGCGGCATTCCCGTGTATCTGCTGCCCTTGTCCTTCTAGGTGGTAGAGGTCACGGGTTTGGAAGGTGCTGTTGAAGGAGTCCTGGTAAGTTGCTACAGTGCATCTCACAGATGGTATACACTGCTGCTGGTGCACCAGTGGCGGAGGGAGTGAATGTATAAGGTGATGAATGAGGTGCCGATCAAATGGGCTGCTTTGTTCTGGATGATATCGAACTTCTTCAGTAGTGTTAGAGCTGCACTAATCCAGGCAAGTGGAGAGTACTCCATCACACTCCTGACTTGTGCCTTGCAGGTGGTGGACAGGCTTTGGGGAGTCAGGAGGTGCATTACTCTCTGCACAAAATTCTCAGCCTCTGACCTACTCTTGTAATCACAGTTTTTATATGGCTGGTCCAGTTCAGTATCTGGTCAATGGTAACCTCCAGGATGTTGATAGTTTCCCCACCTTGCCCACCGCCAATTCCCAGTAACATCAGTTTTGCTGGGGCTCCTTGATGCTGCACTTGGTCAAATGATGCCTTAATGGCAAGGGAAGTCACTCTCACTTCACCATTTGAATTCAGCTCTTTTGTCCATTTGGACCAAGGTTACAATGAGGTCTGGAGCAGAGTGGGGATGCTGCAGGATTGCAGAGCTTATATCTGATCTGTTGGTTGATTGATCACTTAGCTCTATTTATCACACGCTGCTTCTTCTTTTTGGCATGCACATACCCATGTTAAAGCTTCACCAAATTGACACCTCATTTTTAAGGGTATGCCTGGTGCTGTTCCTGTCATGTTCTCCTGAACAGCTCATTGAGCCACTGATCCCTGGCTTTTTGGTAATGGCTAAGTGAGGGATATGCCAGGCCATAAGCACCTCATAGATGCTCAGGTTTAAGCTGCTAAATCTGTTCTGGATCTATTTCATTTAGTACAGTGGTAGTGCCACACAACACAATGAAGGGCATCGTCGGTGTGAAGATGGGACTTATCTCCATAGGGACTGTACGGTGGCTACTCCTACCAATACGGTCACGGACAGATGCATTTGCAACAGGTAGATGGTCAAGGACGAGGCCAAGTAAGTTTTTTCCCTCTTGTTGGTTCCCTCACCACTTGCTGCAGACCCTGTCTGGCACATATGTACTTCGGGCCTCAGCCAGCTTGGTCAGTAGTGATGCTACCAAGTCACTTTTAC
The DNA here is from genome assembly GCF_017639515.1 of Carcharodon carcharias. NCBI lineage: Eukaryota > Metazoa > Chordata > Chondrichthyes > Lamniformes > Lamnidae > Carcharodon > Carcharodon carcharias. The sequence goes on along the minus strand of NC_054467.1, from coordinate 221,864,571 downwards.
TGATGGGCATTAAAGTCCTCCATTCAAGTACATTCTGTGCCCTGGCCACCTCTCAGTGTTTCTTCTAAATGGTGTTCAACATGGCGAATTATTGATCCATCAGCTGAGGGGTGGCGGTAGGTGATCATCAGAATGAGGTTTCCTTGTTGCTCAATATTAAGGGGAAATGGTTAGACTCTCTCTTGTTGGTGTTAGTCATGGCCTGGCACTTCTGTGGCATGAATGTTATTTGCCAGTTATCATTCCCAGCCTGAGGTTTCCTTGTCCGTGTTTGACCTTATGGCAAGTGGTTTCATGGGGTCCCGGGTCAAATATTGAGGACTCCCAGGGCAACTCTCCTGATTACAAGTATATACCATTGTGCCATCACCGCTGACGGAACGGAACACAGGGATGGTATTGGACGAGTCTGGGGCATTGGCTGTAGGGTATGGTTTGGTGAGTATGATTGTGTCAGGCTATTGCTTGACAAGTCTGTGCGACAGCTCTCAATTTTTGCATAAGTTCCCAATTGTTAGTGAGCAGGGCTTTGCAGGCTCAACAGGACAGGGTGTGCCTTTGTCATTCTGGATGCCTAGGTCGTTGTTTGGTGGACCATTCAATTTTATTCTATTGATTTTTCTGTAGCAGTTTGGTGCATGGAATGGCTTGCTTGGACCATTTCAAAGGGCAGTTAAGAGTCAATCACATTGCTATGGGTCTGGAGTCACATGTCAGCCAGACCAGATAAGTTCAGCACATTTCCTTCCCTAAAGGACATTGGTGGACCAGGTGGGCTTTCCCAACAATCCAGTAGTTTTATGGTCACTGTTATTGAGGGCAGAATTGTCCCAGATTTGCACTAAGTGTGGTAGTGGGCAGGGAAAATGATGTTTTACCCACCGACTGTAATGTCGGCTTCTCACGCCATATCGTTCCAATCCCACCACATTGATTATGCATTCTTGGGAAACACACCGTTTCAATGGTGGATGGGCTCTCATTCGCCTGCCACGCCATCACCTCACCGCTTCATCGTGCTAGGTGCAGCCGCGCACACACCTCAGTACTTCCAGCCCTTGACTGCTGCAAAGAAGACATGGCCCCGAAAGGCAAGACGACTGCAGAACCCCAGTTTAATAATGCTTCCCTTTTGGACGCAGTGGAGCCCCGCTGTGATGTTCTCTACCCCAGCTGTGGCCGCAGGATGGGCTGTATCACCAATCCAGCCTGGGAAGCAGTGGCAGCGGTGGTCAGCACCAATGCCCTCCAAAAGAGGACAGCCACCCAGTGCTGCAAGAGGATGAATGGTGTCATCTGTTCCGCCGGGTAACTCACTCTTCTCATCACTCTCAACTCACACATTCACAAACCCATCACACATCCACAAGGATCTCACGCCTCAAGGGACAACACCACTTGCTCTCACACACACCCTCACATCTTCCTCAGGCTCATATCCTCTGGAGATCAGGTCCTCATCCCTCACACTCAGGTCTTCACATTCTCTCCATCTGTTCTCATGTAGGAGAAGCTGGCTCATAGCAGCAGGGAGTGGCAAACATTAAGCTCCTCACTCACTTCGAGGAGTGTGCCATTGTGCTGACTAGTGAGGGTGTGGACCCTGCCTGTAGTGAGGATGATGTTGGCAGCAAATACCCTTGTGAGGATCCTGCACCACATCATCCCTCCCTCAACGGAAACATGAGTGCTCTTTACCCTGCTTTTGACTCTGCTGCCATGCACTAATTATCTCTACTATGGTTCACAGGGAGCTCTGACAAGCAACCTACACCCTCAGCCAGCCAGTCCCTCAACTCCATCCAGGTCCTCACCTCCATCCAAAAGGACACCTCCTCCATTGAACAGCTGGAAATAAGCAGCCTGGAACAGCACTTACCCACACCCTGCACCAGCGCAGAGGGACACACGACATTGGGAACTTGATCTAGAGTAGGCTCAGGTTCACAATCTGATGGACACTGCGTGGACATGTGTCCACAGCAGGAGAAGGCAGGTTTGGCCAAGCCCCCCCGGCACTAGGAAGATTGCTGGAGAAGAGACGTCTGTCAGGTCCAAGTAAGGTGAAGAGCCTCTTGATTTGGCCTTCCAACTCATCCTGGAGAGTCAGCAGAAGGCAAAGGAACATCACGCAGAGCTGCTGGAAGCCCTCAACAGAGTGGTACACGAATTGGAGGAGTGCATCTGCCTGCTCTCTGATGAAGTGGTGCCCAAATGTTCGTATTTGGAGGTCTCCATGGGGATGATGGCAGACATCATGGAGACCCTGGTTCAGCTGAGATTTGTGCAGACCTGCACTCCATCGCAACAACCACGGGTGAGTTCTTGCAGTGGCGACATGAGAGGGTACCAGAGCACCTCGATATCCTCCCAGGTGCTCCTTCCCCTCAAAGAGTCAGGCCAGGGCCCTTGGGCACCTGAAAGGAGGAGGAGCAGCAGCTGGACACCCCTGGGCCATCCACTCAGGAATCTCAGAGGCTGTCTGCACCCTCCGAGTCCCCTTTGCCTGTGATCCACTCAATCTCAGCCTGTGCCACCGTAAAGGGAACAGCTGGCCCACAGGAGGACAGCCAAAGCAAGCCCTCAGCTCTCCGGAGGACCCATGCCGAAGGCATGAGAGGCAACAGGGCCAACCATTGTGCAGGCTGTCTCTAGACCTGCTGCAGATGTCAGGGCAGCACCTAGAAGTTTAAGGCATTCAAAAGTTAAGAAATTCTGATCACAGTTGGTTGTATGGGTGAACACATTTTGTCACTTTACAATCTGGAAGTATATTCACTTTCACTTAATAATGTGTAAAGGAGTCTTTCAGTTTCATTGACAGGCTTCATGGATCTTCCCAATGCATCACCCCACAGCACCCACTCCCCAACCCCACCAAACTAGTCATTTGACTGCACGCAGCCTGCCCATGAGTGACTCTGGAGGGATAAGTGTGTGTGTGTGGCAGGGCCTTTCGGAGCCTCGCTCCACACACGCGGATCCTTCCCGTATCACACTCATCTCAATGGACAGAATTTAGCCCATGTCAGGCAGGAAGCCGACCACCATCCACAATCGAGGCCGGAAGGCGATTTCACGCTGGCGGGCCACCCAGTGTGAAACGTGAGCGGCAGCACTCGGCACTGCCTGTGCAGGCGGGAGGGGGGAGCGCGAGTGTGAACTTCGCCCTGAGACTAGCTTTTTATTCCAGTTTTATAAATTAATTGAAGTTAAAAGCTACCAGGCCTCTGGATTACTAGTCAGTAAGATTATTACTGTGCCACCATTCCCTAGGTGAAAATGCACCTTTTCAATAACCAGTTGGCTTTCCAGGAGTTTAATCTTTGTATTTGCTACACTGAAATGCTGAAATATGTCTTACTCCAATGCATAATGAATGCAAGACGTTCGTTGTAATTGTCCTCTGATCTTCTTTCAAATAACTACAGTAATTACATTACAAGACACTAAAAGAGATATAAGTTCATAAAAGAGAGAGTTAATTTGAGAAGAGACATACATCATGTTCATTACTGACAGCACACACTAGCACGATGAAGATCTATTGTTTTGCATAAGGTTTACCTAATCTTTTTGGCAAACCTTTTTAATCTGCAAATGTGTGGCACTGTTTCATGAATGTCCCTTTAAGTATCTTTTTCTGTAATTGTCTGGCATCAAGTACATAAATCATATAAACCACTCATGCTGGAGCAGTTAGTTATAAATATTTCTTGCTCACACTTCAGCATGCAAATGGATATGTACACATACTTTTAAAAAGTAACATACTGAGTTCAGGTTTATAATTTATTTGTGTAACTTTTACAAACAGTTTGAGTACCACCTTGAGAGACCAGGCCCCTGCTGTGCCCCAAGTTGATGAGGGGCCTCTAGATCATGCAGCAGAGGTTAGGGGAAATTGATTTCCCGCAGCTTTGCTGGGGGTATGGAGGAGTCCATGCATGCCATGAATTCTGCCATATCCTAGGCATTGGCGCACATGGCTTCATCCATGGAGAGGATGGTGGCCACCATGCACAGCCAGTTCAAGCATTCCATCCATGTGCGATCCAACCACCGCTCTAGCCATGAGCTCAGTGCAGCAGGGGCTAGGTGAGAGGGGAGATGAAGCACCTGGACCTCCCTCACACACCCCTTCTGTGCCCCTTCCCACACCATGATAGGAGGAGGAGAGACTGCCAGCTGCCCCGGGGCTTTCAGCTCAGGACACCCCAAGAGTTAGTGACGTTTCCTCATCTCCTTTACCAATGACCCTAATAGCTCCAGTAGGCGAGGCTGTGGGGATGTCCCTGCACCACTGCAGGAGAGCCCCCAGTAGGATGGAGGCCACACCTCCAGTGGACACCTGCCATGGTCATCCAAGTGAGCAGACTGCCTCCACTTCAGTTGATGTCATGGTAGCACTTAGCGGTAGTGGTAGGAAAAGAAAACTTTAAAAATTATAAGCATGTTTCAAGTCCATATGACTCTTCAAGCTCTGAAGAAGAGTTGAAATGTTAACTGTTTCTCTCTCCACAGATGCTGCCAGGTCAGCTGAGTTTTTCCAGCATTTTCGGTTTTTATTTCAGATTTCCGGCATCTGCAATATTTTAGTTTAGGTTTAGGGGTAATTCATCAAGACAGAACAGGGCTGGTTCTATACTGCAGGAAGGCGATGGAGCGACTGTCATGCAGAAACTTTGTTGTACGAATCTCATATTGATCAGGCTGTCCCTGGCATTCCTTGCACGTCTCTCCATGTACCTGGCATTCATGGAAGGCTCATTTGCATTCATGGGCTCCTCCTCAACCTCTGAAAAATCTTCCTCATTTGAAGATCTTTCTTGCACTCTTCTCATTGCAACATTTGCCTGCATTCCAGCTCCAGGTTGTGTAGCACACAGCAGACCACCATTATTTGTGACACCCTCTGGGATGCATATTGCAGTGCTGCACCAGACTGGTCAAATAGGCTGAAGCACATTTTAATAGCCCATTGGTGTGCTCGATGATGACTCTGGTGGAGTCATGAGCTTGATTGCAGCACTCCCCTACCTCCCTCTGGGGATGCCTCACTGATGTCATCAGCCAGGTAGGCAGGGGATAGCCCTGGTCACCGAGGATCCATTCATCAATTAACCTGGGCCCAGGCTTCAAAAAGCTCTGGGAGCCATCAGCTGTGTAGTATGTGTCATAACAGCTCCCCAGGAAATGAGCACAGACCTGCATTAGTCTTCTCCCGTGGTCACATGTCAGTTGTATGTTCAAGGAGTGAAACCCTTTGCAATTTACAAATGCAGCTGGCTGTTCCCATAGAGCTTTAATAGCCACATGAATGCCGTCGATGACATCTTGCACTTGAGAAAACCCATCGATGAGACCGAACATGGCTGCCCTTGTCTCCGGCTGTCTTCATCAGTGGTGAAGTGGATCATTGGCACAACTTAATAGGGCATCAGTCACCTCCTTTATGCAGCTATTTGTGGCAGCCTGTGAGATGCTACATTGGTCACCCGTGGCACCCTGGAAGCTCCCGCTGACATAGTAATTGAGCATTGCTGTAACCTTGAGAACCCCTGAATGGGGTTCTCACCGACACTCGTGGCTGCACATCTTGATAAACAATCTGACATCTCGGTGATCACTACCCAGGTCAACCTCAGGCGTCTGTGGCATAGTCTCTTGGACATCGCCTCTCTGACATCTGAAGGCAGTTAATTCTTGTCCTGTGGATGCATTGGCACGCTGTGCCAGTCTTCGCCAATACCTTCCCTGGATGTCTGCATCTGGACCAGCCTCTCCCTTTGCTGCTGCCCGTTGTTAGCCTTGCAGTCAGCAATAGCTTTCCTTCTTCGCATTCCCCTGGTTCCAAGGTCTGCATGAAAATTGGGTGAATGAGACCCATGGTTATGGAAATAATTGCATTGTGTGAAGAGGGCAGATATACAAGTGAGAGTTTGCTCCTCCATGGTTTTCAGCCATTTATCTAATTATTAGGGAGTCCCTTTAGTTGGCTAATTGTGCACAATATGAACTCCGCCCAAAATGTCCTTTCTCCCACTTCAATTGAGCTTATGTTCAGAGAAGCTGCGTTTGACATGAGGCTCTAAATGTATGGTGCATGTTACATTCCAAATCCGATCCCGTATCTTCTATCACCGCAAAGACACTGCTGACTTCATGGCTGCATCTCAAAACGCCTCAGAAAATCAAAACTTGGCTTCCCACCTAATTAAGTCAATCAGCACCACCACATTTCCCACCCCTGTGGTTTCCATTATATTCCAACCCCTGTCTCTGTTCTGCTGTTGTGCCACAATATGGCTGGTCCAATTAATTCCTGGTCAATGACGATCCCCAGGATTTGATGATAGGGATTTCAACAATAGCAATGCCACTGAATGTCACATGGAGGTGGTTAGACTCTATCTTGTTGGAGATGGTCGTTTTCTAGTACTTGTGTTGCGAGCATTTTACTTTCTACTTATCAGCCCAAGCCTAAATATTGTCCAGGTTTTGCTGCATGCACACACAGATTGCTTCAGTATCTGAAGGGCTGTGAATGGTACTGAGCACCGTGCGCTCAAAAATGAACATCCCTGCTCCTGACTTATGATGGATCATTGATGAAGCAGCTGTAATGAGGTCCGGAGTTGAGTGGCAGAATCCAAACTGAGCATTGTTAAGCAGGTTACTGACATTTATATAGGACGTCCCAAAGCATTTTAAAGTACTTTTAAAGTGCTTTATAGCACATGAAATGCAGTTGCCAATTTGAAACAGGAAGGTTCCACAAACAGTATTGTGAGAGTGGCCAAATAACCTGTTCATAGTGACAATGGTTGAGGGATAAATATTGGCCAGGACACTGGGGATAAAACACTTAACTTAGAAATGGTACCACCTTATATGTTTACCTGAGAGTTGATTGGGCCTCAGTATAACGTCCAATACAAAAGCTGGTATCTCCAACAGTGTAGCACCTCTCAGTCAGCCTGGATTGTCAGATTAGACTTGTGCTCAAATGGGATTTGCTAGAACAGTTTCAAAGTTGAGGATTACAGTTACATGGATAGACTGGATAAGCTGGGATTGTTTTCCCTAGAGAACACTAAACGGAAATTTAATAGAGATGTTTAAAATCATTAAGGTTTAGAGAGATAAAAAGGAGCTGTTTCCAATGGCTGAAGGGGCAGTAACCAGAGGTCACAGATTTCAGGTGATTGACAAAAAACGAGAGGCAACATGAGCCTTTCTCCGCAATAAGTGTTTAGGATTTGGAATACAGTGCTTGATAGTGTGGTGGATCCACATTCAATAGCAGCCTTCAAAAGGGAATTGGTTAACTACTTGAAGGAGATAAATTGCAGGGATAAGTGGAATGAGTGGAGGAGTGCAACTAACTGGATTGCTTTTTGAGCTTGTGCTCAAGTGGGACTTGAACCTAATGTTGTGGCTTAGAGGAGGGAATGCTATCCAGTAAGACACAGCTGACACTGTACTTCCTCCAATCTAATGCCTTCTGTCCATTGGGAAAACAAAATATATTTAAATAATCACACTGCCAAACTTATCTGTCTGTATACATGTATAATTTTAACCTCCTGTGAAACATCACATAAACAGTACTTTAAGTTCCCATAATAGCCCACTTTGTGCTGCCAAAGTCAAATTTCACCCCTATTACCATGGAATCAGAGAACAGCACAGATCAAATTTGCTTTGGTTCTTTCAAAAAGCAATCCAGTTAGTTGCACTCCTCCACTCATTCCACTTATCCCTGCAATTTCTCTCCTTCAAGTACTTAACTAATTCCCTTTTGAAGGCTGCTATTGAAAGTGGATCCATCACACTATTAGGCACTGTATTCCAAATCCTAAACACTTATTGCGGAGAAAGGCTTTTGCTCATGTTATCTCTCAATTTTTGTGTCAATCACCTTAAATCTGTGCCCTCTGGTTATTGGCCCTTCAGCCACTGGAAACAGTTCCCTTTTATCTCTCCGAACCTTCATGATTTTAAAAATCTCAATTAAATTTCCACTTAGTGTCCTCTAAGGAAAACAACCTCAGCTTCTCCAGTCCACGTAACTGTAATCCCTCATCCCTGGAACTGTTCTAGCAAATCTCTTCTCTAATGCCTATCCTAATGTGTGGTGCCCAGAATTTGACCTACTACTCCAGCTAGGGCCAAACTAGTGTTTTATTATAGATTTAGCATAACCTATTTGCTTCTATACTCAATACGTCTATTTATAAGACCCTGGATCCCATGTTTTATTAATTACTTTGTTAAACTGTCCTGCCAGCTTCAAAATTTGTGCATAACCACCTCCAGGTCTCTCTCTCTTTAAGCCAAGTAAGGTAATCTGAGGTGCCTGTAAAGTAAACATAAAAGAATTTGCAGTGCTATTTGGAAAAAGTGCAGGGAACCCTGTGGATGCCCTGGCCGTTGTTACTCCCTGGTGTTTATGGGACCTTGCTGTATACAAACTGCGTGGTTTATTGGGCTGCATAACAACAATGATAACAACAGAGGGCACAGGACAGCACTTCAAAAGTAACTAATTAGCTGCAAAGCACTTGAGATAATTCCCAGGGCATGCTATGACGCTATTTAAAAGTCCTTAATTTTATTCAGTAAAAACAACCGAGATAAAATTAAGTTGGTAGCGCATCATGAATCATCAGCAGCCAATATATGTCATCCCACACTAACATTTTGATTTCTAACACCAATGTGATTGCAGGAACATTCCCATGACAGTTGTTTTGCTGAGATTAAATTCAAATATCAAATGGAAAGTGAGTTTACAATTTTTCTATTAGTATAATAATAGTTGGACAAGCTAACTTACTTAGGTTCAGTTCTTTGAAATCAGGTCGATTGGCCGAGGCACACAGCTGGTAGAAAATGTGGTAGTTACGTTCATCTTCTGCCTAATGAGGACAAAAAGCACAACTAGTTTCTGTTGATGAGATTCTCCCTTCTTAAAATCTTTCTTTTCTCCCATTCCCATGATTCATTCCCATTTTACAGAGGAGATCTGTCATCTGTTTCTAGGATGACAACAATACTACACCAAAACAAGATTAGAATTGCTCAACTGAAGCCCAAGGCTAACTTTTCCCTCTGGTGGTCTTTCTTCTCCTGCGTAATGAAGTATTTAAACCATTCTCCACACAGCCTCACCTGTAATTAAAACTCAGTTGAGCTGTGCTCTTCTCTCCAGGAGGGGTTTTGGGGCTTCATTGCACTTCATAATTAGGCTGCAATGGGTTCACTTTTCTTTTTATTAATGCATCACTTTTTAAAAAAAAGTTCTTTGAATTTTAGGATTGTTAGGCCACAAACTATTTTACAGTATTTACTGGACCGCTGTCCTCTCTAAAGTGACGACAAGGCAATTCTAAACTATTAAAAAAGTATCTGGTTACAGTGGGTCCCATTTAATTGCCTAATATTTGTGATGGTTAAAAAGTAAAACAAGACTGTAAAGTGATTGTAAAATTTAGCTCATTAGATATAAGTGCTTTGGGTGTTCAGAATATGAATTAAAATGCTATTTAATCAGGTTGAGTGGGGACATGCAGTTGGCACCCTTCCTTCTTTCAGTCTCTGTGCAGCAGCTAGCTGAGAATGGATTATTAGTACTTAATATTTTGTGCTCTGTCAGCAGACGCTAGAAAGTTAACATGTGAGCCTAGTGACTCATTCCCCACTTTCTGGTTTTGCGCCCTCCTTCTTTGTCTATATAACAACAAAAGAAATAGGAGCAGGAGTATGTCATCTAGCCCCTTGAGCTATCTCCACCATTCAATACAATCATGGCTAATCTTCTACCTCAATTCCATTTTCACGCCTACTTCCTTATTCTCTCGAAAACCCGAGACCCCAAAAATCTGACTATTTCAGCTATTCAATGATCAAGCAGCAACAATCCTCTGGGACTGAGAATTCCAAAGATCCACAACCCTGTGAGTGAAGAAGTTCCTGCTCATCTCAGTCCCAAATGATTGGTCCTTTATCCTAAGACTGTGCCCTTGTGTTCTAGATTCCCCAGCCAGAGAAAACAACAATTGTTACAATTAGATCAGTTCTAATTCTCCTGAACTCCAGAGAGCATAGGTCCAATTTACTCAGCCTCACATTATAGGCCAACCCTTTCATCCCAGAAACCACGCTAGTGAGCCTTGGCTGTACCAAGGCAAGTGTATCCTTCCATGGAAATCAAAACAGCACATAGTACACCAATTTCCATTTCAACCTAATGATGTAGTTGAATTTGAAAATCCATTAATGACGGATTCTGGACATGTACCCACACTTTACCACTTTGTGGCACAGCATCATCCCAATGTAGTTAGGCAGCTTCAAAAGAAAGACATTTTTCCAATATCAATAGAGGTAAATTGGTACCAGCAATTCTCAATCATATAAGCAGAGTCACCCATTAATCAGTATTTTTGTATATAAGACAATCATTTCAGACCAATAATTATACTTGTTAAATAAAAATCCATCAGACAAGCTACATGTAATGATAATGGTACACTAATTGGTCATACAGATGACAAATGCCTACCAAAGTTGTCACTAGACAGATTAATAATTATAGTCATCATTCCGAACAGCTTAATGCACAAACAGAAGTGTAACATCTAGCTTCACCATAAGGTGGAAAAGTTTCATAATATTGGAAATAAATCACATAACATTCAAAAGTGAAACGACTATTTTCTCTATTTTGTTGGGCAGATGTACTTTCACTGTTCAGTGTAGCTAAACCCTGCCTCTGTTACATTCTTCCTCAACACATAGACACAACAGAAAGCAGATAAACATGCAGGAGAAAAAAGAAAGAGAAAATAAGGGGGAAACTAATCCGAGTGTCACAATATACTTTATCAAATGTGAAGCTTTGGGATTATCGATCTTGTAACAAAGGAGAATTTTTAAGTTAAGCTGAGTTGTGTTTTTGGGAATGTGGATTATAATTCAATACGTCAGTAATATGATTTGTGCATTCTCGTATATCACATCAGGTTGACACAATAAAAATGAACATCACATCCCAGACAGTAAATTTCATGTAATATATTTGAGTAGTTTCAATTATGCCAGCAACGCCCACTGTCTGAAAGGAGGCAGCCAGCTGATTTGGACATCAGCTGATCAAGCCCTGACCTAGAGCTAGGGAGAAATCAACGGTTATGTTTCTATCTTTCTATTCGGTTATAATGGTGTAAAAGCAAGGTCCAACAGTTGCTCCATTACCTCTCATTTTAAAGAGAATAATCAAAAGTTGATTTGTTATGATGTGGATGACACAATAAATTCTACTGCAAACATCTGTACTAACCTGGAAAACCACTCTGGACTTTTCGAGCAGATATGTTCGCATATTGGCACCAATTATATAATATTGTCGGTCAAAACCGATTTGGATGTATTTCCCAAAGCGGCTGCTGTTATCATTCCTTGTTGTTTTAGCATTACCAATGGCCTGTTAAGGAAAAAAAAAAACATGGAATTATTATAACCTGGTAATGATGTACTAACTTAGCCATGGTAATTTGTCAGGTGGCATTTGTCAGGCTGACCAAATCCCAAAGAAAAACTTGGTCATTCTGTCATAACAATTTGCAACTTGTATTCCTGGTGAGAAGGTTTGTGCACTGAAGCCAGAAGTCCACTACCACCTTTAGGAGTTTAAAAGACTAAATTAAAACAGTTATTAACAAAGGAAAAGAAAACTTAAACATGAAAGATTACAGTTACACTGTTACATTTAGAGCGGTAGCGTGCCGGATCCGAACGAGCGTAAAATGACGCACGATGATGTCAGGAGAGCGTCCCGACATCATCACGCATCCACGAGATATTTCAGCCGGCGGGCGCACAGGAGTCGGCAGCACACCCAGCAGCAATTAAGCGGCCTATTAAGGCCCTTAATCTACGAACTGTTTGGAATTTTTTTGCTGCCCTTCCGTTTGGTTGGCGGGCAGGCAAAAAGGCCAAGTGGCCTTTGCATTTTTGGCGAAACCTGGTCCATGGGCAGGATGAGGTTTTATCTCGTGAGTAAAAGAAAACAAAAATTTTTTGCACTCATATTGAATATGTCCCTGCTCAAGTGACAGAGTCACATGAGGGGACATGTTTTCGTTATTTTAAAGTTCTTTATTTTTATTGTTCAAAATCTTCAGCTCCCTGAGGCAGCTCTGTGTCTCAGGGAGCTATTACTGCGCGCACCCGTGTGCACGCACGAACTTAGGCACTTGCACTCCTCCCACTTCCCAACCGCTCTTGAGCCCACCTGCCGAGCCCACCCAATAATGGCAAAATTCTGCCTTTAGTTTTATAACAGTTCTCACAAGATGTCAATTTAACTAGACTCCCAACTACACACCCCTTTCAGGCAACAGTCCAAATAGATTCTTAATCTATAAAACATCCAGCAATATTACCACAAGCACCAACTGTTGCTATAAGAGAGATATTTCACAGCTTCTCTCTCTTGCACTCGACAATGAAACTCCAAAGGCTTTTAACACAACCTTGGGTACTGGAACTGTAGATGTCTCCAGGGTGGCTAGAGGCTTTTCCCACAAGTCTGTTTCATACAGTGAACCTTTCAAGATCTCAGACAGCCACATCACACACAGCTTTCCATCTTTCTTTCAATATGTTCTTCTTTTTGACCTGTAAGTCCCATTGTTTCACCCTTGCTTTGGAAGTTACTTTTCCCCAAAAATAAAAATCTTTTATGTTGTCATTATGGCCAGCACTTCCAGAAAAATAAACTTAATAACTTCGCCTTATTTACCTTGCCAGTTGTAAACAACATATCATGTCCCTTTGCAAATCAAACAACCTCACAGCTTATCAAAAAATGCAAATTCCATTCACTCCGTATCTGCTGAGACTTGATCCTAGCTTACCCATCTCCAATTCAAATGCCTGTTTTATATGTAACCCCTTTTGATGAGTCAAACCTTGCATTCTGACTGTCTCACATACACACGCTGCACATAAGGCTACTTCAGTATCCCACAGTATTATTATTACTGGCTTAATCTCAAACTGTTGCCAGGGAGAGGGACGGAGTTGGATTGGAGCATGGAGCGCAGATTGAAAACAATAGCTTCAGTCTTTCCAATATCTAACTGGAGGAAATTTCTGGTCATCCAACACTAGATGAAAGATAAGCAGTCTGATAATTTAGCAACACTGGAGGAGTCGAGAAAGGCAGTGGTGATATAGAGCTGGGTATCAAGAGCGTATACATGACAGCTAACACCATGCCTTCAAATTATGTCACTGTTGCCAAGGGGCGACATGTAAATCAGAAATAGGAGGGAGCCAAGGGCTGATCCTTGGGGGGCACCAGAGGTAACAGGAAGATAAGCCTTTGCAAGTGATTCTATGGTTAAGGTGAGATAGATAAGATTTGAACCATGTGAGAGCAGTCTCACCCAGCTGGATGACAGTAGAGAGGTGTTGGAAAAGGATGGTTATGGTCACAAGTGTCAAAGGCTGCAGACACGACGAGGAGGGAAAGTTTACCTTTGATACATTTGTGACTGTGATAAGAGCCGTTTCAGCACTGTGGCAGAGCGTAAACCTGATCAGGGGAATTCAAATATGGGCCAGGATGTGTTCAGTGACAAGCGGACAATATGGCGTGAATGGTTTCACGACAGCGTGAAACCGGTTCGCCGACAGCAGGCCGTGTTCCCCAACATCAGACATCAGGAACATCATTGTAATACATCCGCATATAATTATTAGGCCAGCCCCCCATGAATCGACCGCCCCCGCCGACATGTTTCACAACAGCACATAAAAGGCCTTCACTTGGCAGGCTGCACTTTGAAGGGAATTTGGAGGTGAGAACACAGCAACGTTGTGCAGCGCTTGCCAGGGTCGCCTGTTGGACTTCAAGCTTGAGGAGCTTGATATGAATGGAGTCAGGTCTCTAGCTTATCTGTCTACTCAAGCAACGTAGAGGCATCAAAGTGCCACCAAGTGCTCCAAAGCTTTTTACCTGCCTGGCACAGACTGCAAAGTCATGAGCGTTTTTGTGGACTGCAGAACAGTTGGACATCTCCACACGTTGTACAATCTCCTTGCTAAAGCTGGCCATGGAGCAGTCACTGCTGGAGGGGCTCACAGTGCCTTGCAACGTTAGCATCCCAGTTGGACCAGTCTCTCCCATGGTTCAAGCTAAAAGTGCAACCTCACACCACAGGTTAGGCGAATGCCTGCGCCTGAGCTAAGAGCACAGCAATGAGTAAATCTGCCACCAATTGGTCGGATGGAGTGGAGCAGAGGTGGGTGGGGTTTTGGGCAACCATGCAACGCTCTAATCTCTGGCCATCCAAGTAGTGGCCAGCACTCTCCGAGAAGCATTAAGGGGCCTTCACACTTAACCAGGACAGGTTCTTTGTACACCCATGTTAACTACGTATCTCCTTCTTTCATCCTGCAGGAGTACATCAGGATTATGGAACCTGGTGAACCAGTTGTATGCCTGATGGCCTACAGAGAGCAAAGATGACAGAGGAGAGAGCAACTGAGGCTCCTGGCTGTGCAGAGGCAGGAGCAGCAATCTCAGGAAGAAGGGGTGGCTTGGACTCCCATCCACGCCGCCGAAAAGCTGAGCCATAGTGAGCCATCGCTGGTCGGTGCCTAGCGACACCCAGGGTCTAAAGACACCACCTTTCATTCCTGCAAATGACCCAGACCCAGTGTTACCGAAGACTGCGCGTGTCTAGGGAACTGGTCGGTCACATCTGCCAATTACTGCAGGATTTAGCACCATTGGGACATGGAGGGCATCCACTGCCGGCGACCTTGAAAGTGACCGCAGCACTCAATTTCTATGCCAGTGGCCCCTTTCAGGGCTCCACAGATGACCTCTGTGGGATCTCACAAGCCCCTACCCACAAATACATCACGAATGGTCACGGTTACAACTTTGCGGGGCACACAGTTTTGTGCATTTCACCCGGGACCAGGGCAGCCAGAAATTGGATTCGCCCAGATCTCGGGTTTCCCACAGGTGCAGGGTGTGATCTGCTGCACTCACGTGATGCTCAGATTCCCATCGCAATATGCAGTGAATGACATCAACGGCAAGGGGTTCCACTCGCTGAAAGGTATCTAATACTCCTGCAACTCTTTCGAGTACAAACACGTTTCCATCTGTTCCTATTCAGATGAAGTTACATTATTTCAAAGTTTGCCATTGTGAGATTTGAACTCTTGATCTTGGGATTACAAACCCAGTACCATAGCCACTTGGCTATTTAGGCCAAGCCTCCACTCGCTGAACGTGCAGCTGATTTGCAACCACCACAAATACATCCTGCAGGTGCGTACACGGTTTCCAGGGAGTGTGCATGACTCCCACATCCTCAGTCGGTCACAGATCACTGAAGTCTTCCAGGGCTCACAGAGGCTGCAGGGATGGCTCTTCAGGCACAAGGGCTCCTGCAGAGGATGTGGCTGATGTCACCCATGCAGCAGCCTCAGACTGCGGCAGAGCAACGGTATAATGAGGATCATGCTGCAGCTTGCAACTTGCTGGAGCAGACCATCGGGATGACGTTATGGTGCTTGGACTGGCCTGGTGGAGCCCTGCAACACAGTCCACAGAGGATGTCATGCATTGTTGTCATCTGCTGCGACCTTTACAACCTGGTGCTGCAACAGTGTGACGAGCTGGCTGAGGAGGAGATGGAGGAGCTGGAGGTCTCCGACGAGGAGGATGCCGACGGGGTTGAGGGTGAGGAGGTCCTCGAAGGTGACGATGACAGGGATGAGGCCCTCGCACTGACCAGATGAGGCAGGCACGCTCGGGAGGCCACCATAGCTGCTAGATTTGTGGAGGATGATGACGACATGCAGTGAGATGACCCCATAGACCCTCACATTGCACCTGTGAATATCTGACTCCAGTCTGGCTTATGGCAGCCCCCTCTGTGAGAATGCTCCTGTCACGGAGACGAGTGAAGACCTTAATCATTGCTCTATTGCAGGATGATGATGTCACATGCAGCGAGGACACTCCATAAATCTTCACAAAGCCACTGAGAATGTCTGACTCCTGTCTGGCTGAGGGTAGTTCACTTGCGCGCTGTGATCAGGGTCATATCATAGAGGTGCAGTCATGAAACTTTAGAAGCATCTGATCCTTTGTCCACTTTCAGCACCTGACCCCTTCAGGAGCACAAGTGGTCAGTGGTCACAGATGCTGAAGAGATGAGGGCCAGACACAACTTAAAGGTGCTGACAGCACACAGATTGAAAGCTGAAACTCTGTGGCACCTGCCCACTGCATTCTGGCAGCAATGAGGAGCACCATCCAGGTGCAGGCATCAGAATGTGCCCAGGGAGTGAGAGGCTGGACCATCACTTTGGTCTGGAGACTGCACAGAGCACAGGGAAGAGGCCGTGATCTGAGACACCTGCCTTTATCTTGTGCAGAAAGATTTCACATTTGTGTGACAAGAACACTGCTCATCAGAATAAAGAGACATTCTTGGGAGTTTTTTAACAATAGTGAACAGTATGTACAAGTGATTAACTGTGCAACTAATTATTCTTAACTTTCCTAACCCTGCCGCTATGTCTTGGTGCTCCCTGGACATCCACAGTGGAGGCGCTGGCAGCCTGCTGACTGAAGACCCCTGTCTGTGATGATCTTGGCGGGTGTCCCCTGGAGGGCTGAGACTTTGGAGAACCCCAGCCTGCTTTCAGGGTCCCACCACATAGTAGTAGCACCCTTCTCAGCCGTAAAGCTGGAGCTGCTGAGGTCACAGGAAGAGGGGATTCAGATGGACCAGACACTCTCGGAGTAACCTGGATGGCTGGCCCCAGGTGTGCACCTGCTGATCCTCCTTACTATGGGTGCCCGAGGATCCCAGGCTGACTCCTTGAGGAGAAGGGGTAAAGATCGAGCTGCGCAGCACAGAGATGTATGTCTGCATTGGTGGAGAGTGTGGGTCAGCGCTGAACACTGTTAGAGGTCAACTATGGCATCAGCAATGGAGTTCAGCCCGCATAGTAGTGTAGAACCAATGCTCTGGACCAAGGTCTCTATGGCAGCTGCCATCCTACCAATGTTGACCTCGGTGCTTGGCATGCTGGTGCTATCACCTCAGAGTGAAGGCGGATGAACTCTTCCATTGTGCCTTGCAATCTGAGAAGGGCAGCCAGCATCCCTTCCTGAAGAACCCAAGCTTGTCTTTGCAACTCCAGCAACTGTGACATGGCCAAGTCCAGAGGCTCATCATCTGACTCAGACTGAGCAAACTTATGGCCTTCAGCAGTCCTCCAAGTGTCGGACACCTGGGAAGTCCCTGCCACCATCTGCTGTGGATCAGACAGTGCAACGTGCTCTCCAGGTTGTGATGCCGAGGCTATTCTAAAGATTGGTCCCACAGAGATGTATGTCTGCGCTGGTGGAGAGTGTGGGTCAGCGCTGACAACGGGACTTCAAGGAGGGTGTCTCCAGATTCCTCTTCAGAGGCTCCTTTGGGGCTTGATTGGAGGCCCTGGGTCATGGACTCCGTCGGCAGTTTCCCAGATGTGCCTGCGAAAGCAAGGGGAGGTGATTAGTGCATGGCAGTGGCCTGTGAATCAGGACACATCAGTCACAGCATGGCTGTCTGATGGATGTTGCACTGCTGGACCCTCACTTCATAGAGCACCGCTGACTGCACCATCAGCGCAGGACTGGTCCAGATCGTCAACGGCCAACTGGATGGCTCTGTTTTCAAAGTCTGTGAGGACCTCGATTTCATGTATTCCTCCAGCGGTCTGCAACCTTTCCCTGTTGTTCTATGTCAGCTTATCCTGCATGAACAGAGATGGAGAAAGTGTAAGCAGGACACCTGCCAAGCCAGATGATAAGTATGCCTGGCCAGTGTGGGTGGTGAGTGGTCCCATGGACGGGATGAGAACAATGAAGGTGTGTGACAGAGTGAATGGTGAAGTACCGTGAACCGGCAGTGAGTGAGTGATGTGTGATGGGGTAGTGAGTGTGTGAGTTGAGAGTGATGAGAAGAGTGACTTACCCTGGCGGAACAGAGGAGATCATTCATCCTCTTGCAGTGCTGGCTGGCTGTCCTCTTTTGAAGGGCGTTAGCACTGACCACTGCTTCCCAGGCCTGGTTGGTCACACCATTGTCCATCCTGTGGCCAAAATGGGAGTAGAGGACATTCTGGCAGGACTCCACGTCATCCAAAAGGCGTTCCAGTGACGCATCGCTGAATCTTCGGGCTGCAGTCTTTTAGTCTTTTATGGACATCTTCCCTGCAGCAGCCGTGGGCTGGAAGCACTGAGATGTGTGCGTGCAGCTGCACTTTAGCACCCAGCGTGATGAAGCGGCGAGGTGATGGCGGGTGAGAGAATGAGAACCCGCCTGTCATGGAAGCAGTGTGTTTCCCGGGAATGCATAAATAATGTGGCGGGCTTGGGATGATATGGCGTGAAAACCCGCCATGGCGGCCGGCAGGTAAAACATTGTTTTACACACCCGCTACTGCACTTAGTACAAATCTGGGATGATTCCGCCCATGGAGTTCCAGGGAAGATGGAAATGGATCTGGGGAGCAACAATACGTTCAAGGACTTTGGAGAGGAAAGGGAGGTTGGAGATGGCACAGTAGTTTAGTGGAGTCAGGGGCTGGAAGAGACTCCAGAATACTTACATATTTACCTTTGATTCCTCCGGTATAACAGTAACCACATTTTAAAAGTACCTCATTAGCTGTAATGCATTTTGGGACATCTGATGATCGTGAAAGATGTTATATAAATGCAAATCGTACTTTTGATGGTTTGCCTTTCTTAGCAGTTCCAATACCTTAGTATAAGGCACCTTCTGAACAATCTTCAAATATCTCTCTGCATTTTCCCCTGCAGACTTCAGTTACAATCCTGATCAGGTATTTAAAATTTAGTTGCAGTGGGGTTCTTTTGATTCTAATAAGTTGCCTTTAAGATACAGCTCAGGTTACATTTAACAGCAAGTTGACTGGCTGATACTTCTGAATAATCAATAACCCAATTTCTGTTCTTTTCTATCTTCACCTACAGACAACACACAATAATGCACATCTTTAATTTTTCCTACAATAGTGTCCTTATTCAGTGTGGATAACTTTATATCAATATCAACAGACATCTTTGTAAAGGTGAGCATCTAATCATTTTAAACTTCGGTTTTATCAAGTTGAAAAACAAGAGAGACAGACAGACAGACAGACAGAGGGAGACAAGGGATTGGATTTTCCCAGCCCTGCGGAAGTGCTTGGGGGTAGAGGTGGTCAGGAAAATAGCAGGGAGCACTCGCTAGGTCGGCTTCCCTATACTCCTGCTGCAAGGAAAGTTTCTCATGGGTGGACACAATTCCGATTGGCTGCCCACATTATAGAGGCAGGCAGGCAACTTACATAATTAAGGCAACAATTAGGGGCCATTTTGCCAGTAGCAGAGCAGCTCCACACAGGATGGGAAAGCTGTCATCTTACTGGAAACAGTCCCCCTGTAGTAATCTGGGGGCTGTTCATAGCCATATGGGCGGAATCATCCCAATTTTGCACCAAGTGCGGTAGCAGGCGTTTTTCTTTATATTCATTCATAGAATGTAGGCTTTCCTGGCTAGGTCAGCGTTTATTGCCCATCCCTAGTTGCCCCTGAGAAGGTGGGGGAGAGCTGCCTTCTTGAACCACTGTAGTCCATGTGGTTTAGTTACACTCACAGTGCTGTTCGGAAGGGAGTTCCAGGATTTTGACCCAGCAGCAGAGAAGGGACAGTGCTTTATTTCCAAGTCAGGATGGTGAGTGATTTAGAGCAAAGCTTCCAGGTGGTGGTGTTCCCATCTACCTGCTGCCCTGTCCTTCTAGATGGTAACGGTCATGGGTTTGGAAGGTGCTGTCTAAGGAGCCTCGATGAAATCCTGCAGTGCATCTTGTAGATAGTACACACTGCTGCTATTGTGCGTCGGTGATGGAAGGAATGAATGTTTATGGATGTGGTTCCAATCAAGTGGGCAGCTTTGTCCTGGACAGTGCCAAGCTATTTGAGTGCTGTGGGAGCTGCACTCTCCAGGCAAATAGGGAGTATTCCATCACACTGCTGACTTGTGCCTTGTAGAGGGTGGACAAGCTTTGGGGAATCAGGAGGCGAGTTACTCATCACACGATTCCTAGCCTCTGACCTGTTCTTGTAGCCACAGTATTTATATGGCTAGTCCGGTTCAATTTCTGGTCAATGGTAACCCCCAGGATGTTGCTAGTGGGGGATTAAATGATGGTAATGCCATTGAACATCAAGGACCGATGGCTAGATTCTCTCTTGTTGGAGATGGTAATTGCCTGGCACGTGTGGCACTTGTGTTACTTGCCACTTGTCAGCCCAAGCCTGGATATTGCCCAGGTCTTGCAGCATTTGGACATGGACTGCTTCAGTATCTGCAGAGTTGCGAATGGTGCTGAACATTGTGCAATCATCAGTGATCATCCCCACTTCTGACCTTAGGGTGGAAGGAAGGTCAATGATGAAGCAGCTGAAGATGGTTGGGCCGAGGACACTACCCTGAAGAACTCCTGTAGTGATGCCATGGAGCTGAGATGAGTGACCTCCAACAACCACAACCATCTTCCTTTAACAACGTTTTACCCACCAGCTGCAATGGCAGGTTTTCACGTCGTATCATCCACTTCACGCTTCATTAACTATGCAGCCACAGGAAACACTCCAACTCACTGGTGGGCGGCCTCTGAATCACCTGCCATGCCATTACCTCACCGTGTCCTCACTCTGGATGCAGCCATGCACAGAGTTCTCAGTGCTTGCAATCCAGGACTGCTCCAGTGAACACATGGCCCTGAAAGCCAAGAAGAATTCAGTGGCCCATCACTGGAATGCCTTTTGAAGGCCTGCCGTGATGTTCTCCACACCCACACTGGCTGCAGGATGTCTAGCAATCTCACCACTCGGGCTTGAGAGGCAGTGGCAATGGTGGTCAGCTAGCCGGTGACCATCCAGGTGTTATGATATGGCAGGTAGTGTTTGCCAGGCAATCAAATCCCAAAGGGAAATTTGGCCAAGCCATCACAATGATTTTGCAATTTGTATTTATTACAAGAAGGTTTGTGCACTGAAGTCAGAAGAGTCCATTACCACCTTTGGAGATTTTAAATATTAAATTAAAACATTTATTAACAAATGAAAAGAAAACTTAAAACACATAAGATTGCAGTCACACAGTTAAACTTAGTCTTATAACAGTTCCCAAAAGATTCCTGCTTAACCAGACTCCCAATTACACACCCCTACAACAATTGTCCAAATAGATTGTTAATCCATAAAACATCCAGCAATATTACCACAAGCACCCACCATTGCTATAAGGGAGGTCTTTCACAGCTTCTCTCTCGACAATAGAATTCCAAGGCTATTAAAAAAACACCTTGCTCCCTGGAACAAGCAAACACTTCTCTGGAGCGGCTAGAGACTGTTTTTTCACAGGTCCATTTCACACAATCCGCCTTCATGATCTCACATAGCGACTCCTGATACAGCTTTCTCTCTCACTTTAAATATATTGTCTCCCTTTCGATCTGTAAATGCCATTGTTTCACCCTTTCTTTGCAAGTTACTTTTCCCAGAATATTAAAATATTTCGTGTTATCATTATGGCCAGCACTTTCAGCAAAAATAAACTTAATAACTTTGCCTTATCTATTTTGCCAGTTGTAAAACATCTCATCATGTCCCTTTGAAAATCAATCCACCTCTCAACTTATCTACAAATGCAAATTCCATTCACATTGCATCTACTGGGACTTCACCTGAACTCACCCATCTCAATTTCTAAATGCCTGTCTTTTACACTTTACACCTTTGATGATTTAAACCTTGCAGTCTGACTGTCTACAGTTTAAGTAAATTAGTCACGCACACACAAAACACAGATCCACAAACATGTTTTAAAGTATCCCACAGAAACATTAGGAAAGAAATTATATTTCTTTTACACAGTACAGAAGGAAAATGAATGATCTCATCTGTGCCATCAGCATAAAGCAACCATCTCATCACTGTGAACACTCGCACTCACAAGCCCATCACACATTCACTAGCATCTCACTCACTGGCAGCTCAAGGGACATCACCACTCACTCTCTCACACACACAGCTCTCGCCCTGCAGCTTCTTCCCTTGCCTGAGGCCCCTTTCCCTCTTCCCCAAACAAGCTCTAGCCCTGCAGCCATTAAAAAGCCTTACAGCTGGTCTGGTAGGTAGAGACCAGCCCATGAGCCCCACTAAAATTGATGTGGTGCTGCCTGTGAAGCTTAACTCTGATGACCGCAAGTGCTGCCCAAAGCAAGGTAGGCAAACAAACCTTGAAGTCACGAGCCAAGTGCAGGTCGCCAGGTGCACGT
The DNA here is from genome assembly GCF_017639515.1 of Carcharodon carcharias. Taxonomy (NCBI): domain Eukaryota; kingdom Metazoa; phylum Chordata; class Chondrichthyes; order Lamniformes; family Lamnidae; genus Carcharodon; species Carcharodon carcharias. Next base: position 221,842,125 of record NC_054467.1, on the reverse strand, counting down.
CGCTTATGTACAGTTGTGAAACTCATCGGCATACAATCATGTCAATTTACCCAGATGATTCAGCATGGGGGGATGATTCCAGTGAGCAGGTTTTATACTGAGGTACTAATGTACTGAAATTAGGTTCCTGACATGCAGCAGGGGGAATCATAGTCCACCATTGATGTGTGGAGCGGACAATCACAAAATGGTTTCACGACGGTTTAAAACTGATTTTTGGCCTTCTCGCCATATTGTCTGTTCATGCCCGCCATGACACACGCACCAACAATAGGATTGGACAATTCCACCCATGGACTCCATCTCCCAAAGACGGGCCAGGGGCAGGAAAGGCAACCGCTGTGGCCCCAGTGAGCCATTCAGAGGGGTTTCCCTTTAAATTCAAGTAACTTACCGGCTTCCCTGCTTTGATTAATTTATTTAATTTTACACATCAGAGGATGCCTCCATATTGTTGTACCTTCACGGGCCCAGACCTGCCTCAGCAATGCCCACTGCTCCTGCTGGGGCTGCTGAGGCTTCAGAGCTATCGGCACCCTGATTGAGAATTCAGGAGAAGAGGCACCTGGGGTATACATGCACAAATAATTGAAGATGGCGGGGAAGATTGCGAGCTCTGTTAATAAAGCATATGGAATCTTATGTTTAATAAATCGAGGCATAGTGTACAAAAGCAAGGAAGTTATGATAGACCTAAATAAAACATTGATTTGGCCTCAACTGGAGTGTTACGTTCAGTTTTGGGCACCAAACATAAGGCAGGATGTGAAAGCATTAGAGAGGGTGCAGAAAAGATTCACAAGAATGGTGCTAGGGATGAGAAACTACAGTTACATGGACAGACTGGAGAAGTTGGGACTATTCTCCTTGGAGAAGAGAAGATTAAAAGGAAATTTGATAGAAGAGTTCAAAATCATGAGGGGTTTGGATAGAGTAGAGAGAGAGAGAAAGAAACTTTTCCCTTTCGTAGATGGATGGAGAACCAGAGGGCACAGATTTAAGGCAATTGGCAATGATGTTGACCCACCTTCCCCTCACGGTGAGCACCAAGTTACAGAACACGATAGATCACAGTTGACTTGGTTTTACCTGAGTTGCTCTAAGTGCTGCTTTGGGTGCACAGAGTGTAAAGTGGGAGTTTGGTGAGTGAGAAAGCTCAGTGGGGGGGGGAGGGGGGTGTTTCTTTCTTTTTCTACCTTCTTCAGCCTCCAATAATTGGCTCTTACTTTGATACAGGGGACAAAGCTGATTGATGAGTAACTAGAAAGTTATTCTACATATTCTGATTGTAATAAATATTTTTTAAAATTACAGTGTGCCAGGTCAGCTTGGCCCAGTGGAATGTATATCCTGCAGTATGTGGGAAGTCATGGATGCACCATGTGTCCTAGACAAACACATCTGCAGGAAGTGTCACTGGCTGCAGAAGCTTGAACTCAGAGTTTCGGAACTCGAGCCGCAGCTAGAATCATTGTTGTGCATCTGTGAGACAGAGAACTATGTGGATAGCATGTTTAGGGAGGTGGTCGCACCGCAGGTTAGAAGCATACATGCAGAGAGGGAATAGGTGACCGCCAGGAGGTCTAAGAGAATCAGGCAGGTAGTGCAGGAGTCCGAGTCTATTTTGCTTGCTAATCAGTTTTCCATTTTGGATAGCGGTGAAGGCAATGGTTCCTCAGAGAAGTGCAGCCACAGCCAAGCCCGTGGCACCACAGATGGCTCAGCTGCACAGGAAGAGAGGAAGAAGAATGGAAGAGCAATAGTGATAGGGGATTCGATAGCAGGGGATCAGCCAAGCAGAAACATGACTTCAAGATGGTGTGTTGCCTCCCTGGTGTCAGGGTCAAGGATTTCATGGAGTAGCTGCAAGATATCCTTATGGGGGAGAGTGAACAGTCAGAGGTCATGGTCCACATTGGCACCAATAACATGGATAGGAAAAGGGGTGAGGCCCTGAAAGCAGATTTTGAGGAGTTAGGAAGAAAATTAAAAAGCAGGACCTCAAGAGCAGTAATCTCAAGATTATTCCCAATGCCACATGCTAGTGATCAGAGGAATAGGAGGATTGCTCAATTGAACACACAACTGGAGAACAGGGAGAGCATCAGATTTCTGAGGCGCTGGGACTGGTTCTGAGGCATGTAGGACCTGTACAAGATGGACGGGTTACACCTTAACAGGACTGGGACTAATATCCTCACAGGGAGGTTTGCTAGTGTTGTTGGGGAGGGTTTAAACTAGCTTGTCAGGGGGATGGGAACCTTAAGGGTAGCTCAAATTAGAAGGAAGTAAAATTGGTAACAGGAAGTAGAAAAGTAGCAAGTGAAATTAGAAAGCAGGTAAAACAAAGAGGGTCATCAACTAAGCTTAGAATGCGTTATAGTGTAAAAAAGACAAAGTTAAGAGCACGCCACCTGAATGCACACAGCATTCACAACAAAATAAATGACTTAGAAGCACAAATAGAGGTAAATGGGTATGGTATAATTGCCATTATGGAAACATGGCTACAGGGTGACCAAGACTGGGAACTGAATATTCAACATTTAGGGAGGACAGGCAAAAAGGAAAAGGAGGTGGTTTTGCACTGATAATAAGGGATGGGATCAGCATGTTAGTCAGGGAGGATCTCAGATCAAAATAACAAAATGTGGAATTGGTTTGGGTGGAGCTAAGAAACAGCAAGGGGCAGTGAACATTGGTAGGAGTTGTTTATAGGCCACTAAACAGCCATAGTATTAATCAGGAGATTCAGAAGCATGTAGCATGGTAACACAGTAATCATGGGTGACTTCAATCTGCATATAGACTGGGTAAATCTAATGAGCACTAATGCTGTGGAGGACGAGTTTCTGGAGTGTATTAAGGATGGTCTTTTAGAGCAGTATGTTGAGGAACCAGAGAACAGGCTATTTTAGATCTAGTATTATGTTACGAGAAAGGGCTAATTAATAATCTTCTTGTAAAAGAACCTTTAGCGATAAGTGTCCACAATATGATAGAATTTTGTATTATGTTTGAAAATGAGGTAGTTCAATCTGAAGCCAGGGTATTAAATTTGAACAATGGAAATTACGAAGGTATGAGGGGCAAATTGGCTGAGGTGGATTGGGAAAATACATTAAAAATTGGTACAGCACAGAGGCAATGGGCAGTCTTTAAAGAATTATTACATAGTTTACAGCTACTATACATTTCTTCAAGGCACAAAAGCCAAAAAAGAAAAGTCAGTCAGCCTTGGCTAACAAAGGAAATTAAGGGTGTATAAGATTAAAAGAAAAGGCTCATGAAGTTCCAGAAATAGTAGTAAACCTAAGGATTGGGAAGGTTTTAGAATACAGCAAAGGGGGACCAAGAACCCAATTTAAAAAAAAGGAATAGAATATCAATGTAAACTAGCAAAAATCATAAAAACGGACTGTAAAAGCTTCTTGCGGTGTTTAGAAAGAAACTGCTTGGTTAAGACAAATATGGGTCTATTACAGGCAGAGTCAGGAGAATTTATAATAGGGAATATGAGAAATGGCAGAGAAGCTAAATGATTAGTTTGTGTCTGTCTTCACTGAGGGAGATACAAGAAATCTCCCAGAATTTGAGTTCCAAGAGACTAGGGAGAATGAGGAATTGAAGAAAATTAGTATTACTAAGAAGGTTTTATTGGAGAAATTAATGGGATTGATGGTTGATTAGTTCCTGGGGCCTGATATTTTACATCCCAGCATGTTGAAAGTGGTAGCTATGGAGAGCATGGATACTTTGGTGATCATCTTCAAAAATTCTAGATTCTGGAGCGGTTCCAGCAGATTGGAATAGAGCAAATGTCACCCCACTATTTAAGAAGGGAGGGAGAGAGAAAACAGGGAACTACAGGCCTGTTAGCCTTACATCAGTAGTAGGGAATTTGCTAGAATCTATTTCAAAGGATGTGATAAATGGACACTTAGGCCAAAATTTTTCGTTTGGCGGGCAGAACAGGAGCGGCCGCGGACCCAATTGGCGCCCGTGATTGGGTCCGTGCCATTTTGTGTGGGCGGGCCAATTAAGGCCCACCCAGCGCATTTCCAACTCCCGTGAATAATAGGAGTGTGCAGGCTGCGGCACGCGTGCACAGACCACCGGGTCCAATGGCGACCCAGCAGTCTGGTTAAAGGAAGGCCTGGCAGCCTCCTGTAGGCTGCTCACAATGGCCACTTGCAGGTCACACTGCAGGGGGTCTGCTGAGCAGGGCATGCTAGAGGGAAGGGCAGAGGAGCAGGGCAGGCTGCAGGGTCTGCCACAGGAGCAGGGTAGGCCAGCGGGAGGCCAATGTGTCCCTGACTTTTCTGATGACTGCCTTGTTGCCCTCCTTGGGGAGGTGGCAGCACGGCAGGAGGTGTTGATCCCACAGGATGGGGGGAGGTGGCGGAGGTGGTGAGCTCACCCGGCGTGGTGCGGCGCACCTGGATCCAGTGCCGTAAGCGCTTTGATGATTTGTTGCACTCTGGAAGGGTGAGTACCATGTTGGCATTGGGCATTTAACCCAGCAGGTAGCCTTAGCCTTTGAGGGCACCCCCCAACAAAGTCTTACTGTCGTGACTGCATTGAATCATGTTGGGCATTTCTCATACGCTGGGCGGGCAAGCAGATAGTGCCTATGCTTACATCAGCCTGAGTGGTTCATGAGGTGATGAGCTCTCCCCCACATCACCTGTTGCTCTAAGTCGTACATGACTAGTCTGGGAACAACCTGCAGGAAATGCAGCTAGGCGCATATTCAGAACTCCAACGCCTGTCCTATTCACGGTGATGACATTGTGGAAGGGGAGCCTCAAGGTCTGGTGGCCAAGAGCCATCTGCTTCCTTTGACGCTGCACGTAGTTGCGCCTCCTTGATATGGGAGCTAAAACCGTGCGTTTCCTAAAATGATGGACGCAGAATGTGTCTAAGGTGGCCGTGGGGCGGGGGGTGGAGTGGGGTTGAGAGTAGGTGTATTATCTTTGTGTGACTGCTCAGCAGTAGCGGGGATAGGAGGCACTGGAGGCCTGATATGGGCCACTGTGGTTGGGGTGCGGCGTGCGCGTGCAGAGTCCATGTGCGATTAGTCTTCTCTGTTTTTCAGGAGAAGAATGCTCACAATGCACGATGCATGTGAGCGTTCACGGACTGGAGGTGGCCAGGCCCAGCTCATGATTTTAAGCTGCTTTGAGCAGAAGGCCCTGGAGCTTGAAAGGCACCATGCGCACAGGTCCACAGGTGTCGGTGGAACGGCCTGGTATTTGAGGTCAACAGTGACATCTGCTCTGTCTTCCCACCATCCATAGCACTAATGATTGTTTGAATCGTTATTGTTGTAACATTGCTCATTCACAGACTGATAGAGTCAGACGTGTGGGTCATAGACAAAGGTCCCTCGGCCCTTCGAAGATGCGCGTGTCAAGCACCTTCCAAAGTCGCCTTATCCCATTTCCAACCACTACCCCCATGGCCTTGTATGCCATGGCATTGCAACTGCACATCGAAATACTTATTACTTGTCAGGAGGGTTTCTGCATCCACCACCCTTTCAGGCAGTGCATCCCACATTACTGTGTGCAAAAGTTCCTCATCGTCTCACCTGCCAACCTCATGTCCCTTACCTTAAATCAATGCCACCAGGTTACTCATCCCTCCACCAAGGGGAAAAATTCCTTTCTGTCGTCCCTATCTATGCCCCTCAATGTTATAAAGCTCAAGAATGTCACCCCTCAACCTCCTCTGTTCCAGGGGAAATAACCCCAGTCTATGCTTTACCTCCTCATAAGTCAAACTCTCCAGCCCAGCCAGCATCCTGGTCAATGACCTCTGCATTCTCCTCACTCCAGTCACATCCCTCCCATGAAGTGCATTTCAGAACTGCACGCAGAACTATAGCTGTGGCCTAGACAGTGATTTCTGCACTTGCAACATGACCTCCCTGTTCCTATATTCTATTCCTCGGCTAATAAAGGCAAGTGTGGCATTTACCTTCGTAAACACCTTATGTAGCTGTCCCGCTACCTTAACGGGCCTATCAACATGCCCAGCAAGGTCCCTCTGATCCTCCTTATTTTCCATGGTCCTACCATTCCCTGTGTTTTCCTGCACCTCGTTTCTCCTGCCCAAGTGCATCACCTCACACTTATCCAAATACCATTTCATTTGGCATTCCTTAGGCCATGTGACCAGCTCGTCTGTATCCGCCTGCAATGTTAGGATCTCCTCCTGACTATTTGCCACCCCACCAATATTCACCTCCATAGATTCTGGAAGGTTGAGGGCAGGGGGACAGAGATGAAGTGTGTCACTGTGTGCACACTAACTGATCCACTGTCCTTGTTGTTAATTGCAGCATCAGAGCCTGTTCACCAGGAGCAATTCCAGATGCCCCTTCTCACACCTGAGGGCCCTCAACTGTCACCTGCATCACACCATTTCTGCGAAGCAGGCGCCAGCGCAGATACTAGCACATCAGTGGGCTTAACAATATCAGCTAGTGTCCCAGGGCACAATGGAGAAGGCACCTCACAATCGCTGGAAGAGCTGGCAGAGACAGAGTTCCGATAGCGCCAGCAGTCGGAGGACTGCAGGGGACCAGGCACATGCTGAGTCGGTGTGTGATGATGTGCCTCTGGAGTCGTCCGCGACGCAGCAGCTGCAGGAAATGCGGCCGGGTGTGCAGGAGCATCTGAGAGTGTTGCATGAAACTGATGCTTCACTTGGTGTCTGTGGTGGAGGAGTCCATGCGGAGCATCAGTGATGCAATGAGCCTCATGGCAGAGCGTCATGCTTCCTCCATGGACACAGTGGCGACTCTCATGGAGAGGGGATTCCAGAAGAACAAGCAGGTTCTCCTGGGGTTGCGCTCGGACCTGCAAGCCAGTGGCCACAGCTGGTCATTGCCAATGTGGGAGATGGTGTGGGCTTCAAGCTTCCCAGCTTGTTGCTCATCCATCGACAGTCAGCAGGGAGGTCCAGGGTGACCTCACTTTGGTGGAGCAACTGCCTGTCATCTCTGTGGGCTCCTCTCAGGGCGCTCTGGATGAGGGCACCAGCTGCTCCGCCCCTTTCCCAGTGACCGCTTCATCGGGTGAGGCTGCAACAACTGGCGAAATGCCATCTGTGGACCTGGCAGATCCCTCCCAGGCGGGGCCAGCACAGGCTCCTCGGGCCAGAGGACGGCTGCCAAGGTCATCGAGGCCAACAGGACAACAGAGTCAGCAGGCTGTCTCAGATGCCACCCCGAATGATAGGGTGGCACCAAGACGTAGCACCCAGAAACATAAACATAAGGCACCTTAGGCACACCACAGGTTTATCGTGGTGCTTTTGTGTTAGCCCTAGATTAGGGAATTATTTTTATATGCTTGATAAATGTTTTGGTTGACTTTGTGTGACCTTATGATGGTGAAAATTAAAACCAGATGTGTTACCATGGCTGAGGGTGGCTCCTTTGTTCTGCATTTGTATGTTTTACCTACATGTCATGAGTGTTTGAGTGGACATTGAAGTTTATGTCCAAAGCCCTTAGTTGCAGCTGATGAAGTTGGCAGATGTAGCACTTAAGTGCCAAGTATGGAAGCTCCATGCAAGGCTGGTCCTCCTGATCCATTTGTCTGAAGCTAGCTGAAGGATCATTGGATCAAAGTCTCCTGGGCATCCCTGCCTCCTTGGTGTAGTCCCGGGGCAGTGTTTAGCCCCTCAGCATTCCCCTGTGTTTCCTCATCCTCAGAATCAGTGCTGGACTCGTCATGTGCAGCCGCATCCACTGCGTCAACGTCTTTATCGTCCACTGCGCCCCCCCTTTCCAGCGCAAGATCGTGGAGAGTGCAGCATGCAACCAGTATCACCGACACACGATCTGGGGGGTACTGGATTGCGCCCCGAGTGGTCCAGGTATCAGAAGTGCATCTTGAGAAGACCGATGGCTCTCTCCACCACAGCCCTTGTGGAGGCGTGGCGCCTATTGTACCGCTGCTCAGCTTCTGATATTGGATGGCGGAGAGGCGTCATGAGCCACCTTCCAAGGGGATAGCCCTTTCCACCCAGCAGCCATCCATCAAACGGAGCCAGAGTACTGAAGAGCCCCGGCACCTACTTGTATCTGAGGATGTTGGCGTCTTGGGAGCTGCTTGGGTACCTGGCACAGACTTGTAGAATCAGCATCCTGTGATCACACACTATCTGCATGTTAATGGAGTGGAATCCCTTCCTGTTGACAAAAGCACATGGCTCTCTTACTGGCGCCTGGATGGCCACATGTGTGCAGTCTATTGCACCCTGAACATGGGGGAAGCCAGCAATGGCCACGAAGCCTCTGGCTCACTGTGTCTGGCTTGCCTGGTCCCAGCGGAAGTGGATAAGGCCAATGCACGACTGAACTGAGCGTCTGTAACCTGCTTGACACAAGTGTGCACAGTTGATTGGGAAACACTGCAAAGATCACCCACCAAGCCCTGGAAGGAGCCAGAAGCATAGAAGTTGAGAGCAACTGTGACCTTCAGAGCCTCTGGCATGGGGTGTCCGCCCACACAGTTAGGAGAGATCTCAGGGCCAATCATCTGACAGGTGTAGTTGACTGTATCCATTGACATTGGAGCCTCCTTCAGCACTGCACTTGAATCATATTGAGGTAGCTGCTTTGCTACCTGTATACCCTGGCAGCAGGATAGTGGCATCTTCTGCGGCCCCTTCCACCTTGGACCACCTCTTGGCCCTGCGCCACTTGTGCCTGCACCTGTACTCCCAAAGGTGGCTCCCCTGGAGGCTAATTGTCCAGTCCTGGCCTCCTCCTTATTCTATCCTTCCCTTCCTACTCAGAGGAGCTGTCTCCAGTGGAGATGTCAGAACCCATACCCAGGCTAAAGGGAGTCCTCCGGAAAGCTGCAGGCCTGATAAAGATTCCTGACTGAAGAGTGCTGAGCTAAAGGTTCAAAATACACTGAAAGCTGCTGGAATTCATTCTGCACTGCTACAGATCACACAGGCAAGTTTAAAACACTCTCTGCAATAAATACTTCACATAACACGTTGACAACACCACTGAGCCCTCTTACCTGCCTGCCCGTTGCACCATACGCCGACCTGAAGATCGCACGGGCGCCTGAAAATTGGCGTCAATTGACAATTTAAGGGTCTTAACTAGCCCGTTAATTAGTGGCGGGCGCACATCAAACTTCATCGCGCGCCCACCCAGCAAAATATCGCGATGGCACGCAGTTGGGACGCTCGCCCGACATCACCGTGTGTCATTTTTCGCACTGACGTGCGGGGCCCACCTCCCCAGATGTCAAGCAGAAAATTCTGTCCTTGGATAATAATGATCTGATTGGGCATAGCAACATGGATTTATGAATGGAAAGTCATGTTTGAAGAACTTGGATGAGTTTTTTGAGGATGTTACCAACAGAATTAATAAAGGGGAATCAGTGGATGTAGTGTGCTTGGATTTTCAGATGGCTTTCGATAAATTCCCCCACAGGAAGTTGGTTATCAAAATTAAAGCACATGGGATAGGAGGTAATATACTGGCATGGATTAAGGATTGGTTAACAGGCAGAAAACAGAAAGTAGGAATAAACGGGCCATTCCCATTTACATTTGAAAATGAGGTAGTTCAATCTGAAGCCAGGATGTTAAATTTTAAATTATGATGGTATATGAGGGGCAAATTGGCTGAGGTGGATTGGGAAAATACATTAAAAGGTATTACAGCACAGAGGCAATGGGCAGTCTTTAAAGAATTATTACATTGTTTACAGCTACATTCCTTCAAGTCACAAAAACCCAAAAAGGAAAGTCAGTCAACCGTTTTCACCATGTCCACAAACATTCACCCTCTCCACCACCGACGCACAGTAGCAGCAGTGTGTACCATCTACAAGATGCACTGCAGGAATTCACCAAGGCTCCTTAGACAGCACCTTCAAAACCCACAGCCACTACCACCTAGAAGGACAAGGGCAACAGATAGATGAGAACACCACCAACTGGAAGTTCCCCATCCTGACATGGAAATATATTGCTGTTTCTTCACTGTCACTGGGTCAAAATCCTGGAACTCCCTCCCTAACAGAACTGTGGGTATACCTACATCACATGGACTACAGCGGTTCAAGAAGACAGCACACCACCACTTTCTCAAGGGCAACTAGGGATGGGCAATAAATGCTGGCCCTGCCAGAAAAACCCACATCCCATAAATGAAGAAAACAAAAAAAATCCCGCATTGGCAGGCTGCGACTTGTGAGGTACCGCAAGGATCAGTACTTGGGCCCCAGCTGTTCACAATATATATCAATGATTTGGACGTGGAGACCCAATGTAATATTTCCAAATTCGTAGGTGACACAAGGCGAGGTGAGAATGTTTGTTGTGAGGGAGATCCAAAGTGGCTTCATAGGGCTTTGGACAGACTTAATGAGTGGGCAAGAACATGGCAGGTGGAACATAACATGGAAAAATGTGAGGTTACCCACTTTGGTAGAAGGAACAGATATGCAAAACATTTCCTAAATGGTAAGAGATTAGAACTTGTAGTTGTACAAAGGGACCTGGGTGTCCTCATCAATAAGTCACTGAATGCCAGCATGCAGGCGCAGCAAGCAATTAGGAAGGCAAACGATATGTTAGCCTTTATCGCAAAAAGATTTGAATATAGGAGTAGCGAAGTCTTGTTTCAATTGGATAGAATTTTGGTTAGACTACACCTGAAGTATTGTGAGCAGTTTTGGTCCCCTTAACTTAGGAAGGATATTATTGCCATAGAGAGAGTACAACAAAGATTCACCAGACTTGTTCCCGGGATGGTGGAACTGTCTCATGAAGAGAAATAAGGCAAACTGGTCCTGTATTCTCTAGAATTTCGAAGAATGAGAGGTGATCTCATTGAAACCTACAAAATACTTAAATGAATAGATGGGGTAGATGCAGGTAAGATATTTTCCCTGGTTGGGGAGTCTAGAACTTGGGGACATAATTTCAAAATAAGGGGGAAGACACTTAGGACCAAGATGAGAAGAAATACTTTTACTCAGAGTTGTGAATCTTTGGAATTCTCTACCCCAGAGGATCATGGAAGCTCAGTCATTGAGTATTTTTAAAGAAGAGATTGACAGATTTCTAAATACCCAATGATACAAATGGATATGAGGATAGTGTAGGAAAAAGGCATTGAAGTGGATGACCAGCCATGATCGTAGTGAGTGGCGGAGCAGGTTCGGTGGGTTGAATGGCCTAATCCTGCTCCTACGTTTCTATGTTTCTTGTACAGAGAATGAGCAATTGAAGATACAGCAAAAGCTAATCAAGAAATCAAGATTAGAAAAGCAAAAAATAGAAATACTGCAAAACAATGATGTAGATCCATATTCCCATAAAATATTGATATCAATTTGATAGCAGTTTACTGATCACTGAACTTTTGGTAACCAAGGATATAATACCAATAAATATGTCAAAAATGCAAAATTGTATACCAGCTTGTCAGCTTTCAGAAATACACTAATGATACCAAGCTCTACACCATCACTCCTAGCCCTAAAGAGAGTTATCCAGTCTTGCATAAGCAGCAATATTCTCCAATTAAACATTGAATAGACTGCAGCAGTGATCTTGCGTTCTCACAAAAACTTCATAACCTCTCCACTGATTGTATTTGCTCCCTGGTCATTGCAAATTCTCAACTTCAACCTGAGACAATCTCCAATTCAACCATGAGCCAAGTTTCTGATCCCACATATTCCCCATCACAAGCAGCACTTACTTCCACATCTGTAATATCAACTCTGTGTAGCCTAACTACAAACATTCCCACTCTTTACAACCAGTTCCTGCTATCCACCACTGAAATTAACAAACATGTTTTGTCACTTCCAGACTCGCCAAAATCCAATGTTCTCCTCACCTGTATTCCATATTCCAACCTCTAAATTTCAGCTTATCTCAAACTCTGCTGTCTGTGTGCTGTGACCAATTCCCACTCACCTATCCCCATAGTTCTTCCTGACCTGCATAAGATACCAGACCCACAGCTTCCGATTTAAAATTCTTGTCCATGTTTAAATTCCTTTTGATTTGTCCTTTCCTATCTCTAGCCTCCAATGCCTGCACAACCACTAAACTCACCACTAGTCCCACCCATGAGCTCCACATTTCTGTGTCTCTGGCCTTTTGTGTATACCTCCAAACCACTGTCAGCACTGTGCCTCTCCACCTCCCTTCTTTTACTTGTGGTCATCCTTCATTGTTTTGGAATCATTTTTTGTCCAGATGGCCTCTTCCAAAGTGCCTTGGAATTTTTATTTTAAAGATTAAAAGTTCTCTAAAAATGCATACTTATGTTAATCTTGTAATAATTATCTCCACTCTTTACAACTAATTCCTGTCATTTGTTAAACTAGCAATTAGAAAAGCAAGAGAAGTGTGAAGCATAGAATTTGCTGTGTCGACCAACCACAGTTTATTATTCCAATCTGCTTAGAGTAACCTGATCTTCCTCATGAACAGGGACATCTATGAAACAGTGCCTCAAATAGTATCTTGACCCAATTCAAACAGGAATTGCTGTCATCAAATGGGAATACGATGTGCTAGAGTAACAACCCCTGTGTGATGGGTGACTACTCTCACACTTCTATATTAGACAGGTACCAACACAGTTCATCAAAATGAAAGGGGAACAAACCAAAATGGCAAATAGCCCAGGAACCACCCTTTCATACCTCTTAGTTCTATATTTTTTTGCAACTTGGAGAGGCCCAAGAGCAAGCTGTCAATTTGCTTTTGTGACTATGGATGGTCCATAGTACAAGAAGGCTGCGAGGGAGGAAAGGAAAGAAATTACTTTCTATTAAATACCTCACAGCAACTGGATTAAGAGGGGTTTACATTTCCTTTGCTGTTGAGAAAATAGCTCACTTACCTCCATAATTGGACTTGAGGCCAGTACTTTTTCTTCAACATTTGCTTCATTGGCTGATCCACCAACAGTAGCGAAATAACGCATGGCATACTTAGCAGACACTGTCTTCCCAGCTCCAGACTCCCCACTTACAATAATGGATTGGTTCTTCTCATCTCTGGCAAGAAGAAAAGAAATCATACACAACTTAGATTTGTCCCTCTCCATCACAATCTTCTCCATCCCTGTTTCACAACTGGAGTCATTATTCCTTTTAACTTTCCTCTCATTCTCCTGAAGCTCCAGTTCTGCCACCAGACATACTCTTTTTCCCTCACTGCATTTAAAAAACCAGAATTATTCACAAAGCATTCAATCATCTCCTTGATGCCTCTACCTTCCTACTGCTGATTTGCAGGTGCATTGTCAATGTCATTTATAAATATTTATAAGATAATTTCCATTGGTGGAAACCCAAATTTTTATGCATCCTGTGATGTATATTTAGAACAACCACCTCTTATTGTTGCCTGTTAAATGTCAATTCCTTATATTGCATAATGCCCAGTCCTACATTTATCACAATGTTCTGAGCATTAACAGGTGTTGAACTCCACGCAGAGCCTGGAACCAAGTCTAAATGAAGGGCAGTGGCACGTGGGTCAGTTTCGTCTCATTTGCCTAACATCAGGAATAAAAAGATAAGGGCACAAAATTTCCACAGATTTCTCCTGACCTCCAGCTGTAATTTTGGTTAGAAGACAGAGGAAATCCAGCAGAAACAGTAGTTAACACTCTTGTCACGAGAAAAGCAGTATGTTATTTCAATTGAGAGAGATTGCAGAACTCTGTGGTTTAGATGGATCTGGGTGTCCTGGAACGTGTTTCACAAAAAGTGAACTACATTCGAAGCAGTGCAGAGAAAGTTCGCTCAACTAATTCCTGGGATGAAGGGGTTATCTTATGAGAAAAGGTTGGACAGGTTGGGCCTGTATTCTTTGGATTTTATAAGAATGAGAGGTGATCTTATTGAAACACAAACTCTTGAGGGGACTTGACAGGGGATGCTGAGAGGGCGTTTCCCCTTGTGAGAGACTAGAACTAGGAGGCACGCTTTAAAAATAAGGGATTTCACATTTAAGACAGAGCTAAGGAGAAATTTTTTCTCAGATGGTCATTAGTCTGTGGAATTCTCCTTCCCAGAGAGCAGTGGAGGCAGAGTCATTGAAAATTTTTAAGGCTAAGTTAGATAGATTCTTGGCTGACAAGCGAGTCTAAGGGTATAGGGGTAGACAGGAAAGTGAGTTGAGGCCACAGTCAAATCAACCCTGATCTTATCAAATGGTGGAAGCGGTTGGAGGGGCCAAATGGCCTCCTCCTGCTCCTAATTCATGCATTTGTATGAAAGCATGTGCCGACTAAACCTCAGCCAAATTTACAGTGGTAGATGGGGAGCAACCCCAATGACATTCCTGGTAAGAAAACAAATCAATCTTTTGCTGTAATTGAACCAAAACACATAATCCAAAAATTAACCAAATACTCATTCCATTCTTTCATAAACTGTTAATCAATACAGGGATATTATTCAGATGAGACCCTCAGGAACAGCAAGGCAGCTAGACATTTCTTCCCAAAAAGAGAGTGTTCATATTTTTTATGGTTATGCCCTGTTTACCAGCACAGAGTGAGGTCCCTCTGGGGCTGCTAGTGTAGGCAAACAGTCTTGAAAATACACAAGAAAACAACACAAAAGAATTCCTGTAAAATACATAATTGGGCTGATAATCAGTATCACCTAGTCACTACCGCTGGACTTTTGAAGCTGTCTTTCCCACATCATTCAACCTTGGTGGTCCAGGCACTGGCCTTTGAACTAAAGTAGAACTACTTTTCTATAGGAAGTGCGTTCTACTAAATTGTCACATAATCCAAAAAGAGTGGAGCAGATCTCTCTGTTCGCCCAGCCTCATGCCTAACATTTATCATCACTAAAAAATACACTGACTAATTCAGTCATTTATCTCACTGTAGTGCACAAATTGGTTGGCATAATTACCAGCAGGAGAACTGTGACAACATATCAAATAATTCATTGGGTGCAAAGTGCTTTGGGACATGGTGAAAGGTTCTATGTAAATGTGTTCTTTCACCATTTCTTCAAGAAGTACAACCTAACTGCCTGTAGGAGGAATATATTATACCATATCAGACCAGTTGCTCTGGGGGCAATGCAGCTTGCTTGGCCCTTAATTCTGGTGTTAGCATTTGGGGTTGTGACGAGGAGTTCAAAGCTGATGATTCCGTTGGTCAGGGTTCATGTTCTATGAGGCTGGTGCATTAAACACTGCACTGAGGGAGTGGTTTGTGTTGAATGGATCTTCAAGATTGGGTCCCAGAACAACTAATAATACTTTCCCGAATCCACACAGAGACTATAAACATTACTCACTGCAACTGGTAGATATTGTACATGTGTTTGTTGTGGGTGGGATTGCGCTCTTCTACACAGTGAAGAAGAATTCACATTTCTGGTTTAAAAAGAGCTGGGGTGTTCTCCCAGATGTCCTGGCCAATGTTTATCCCTTTACTAACATCACAAGAACAGTTTAATTTGCCACTTATCTCATTGCTGTTTGTTGGAATTACTGTGTGCAATCTGCATTGCTGGATTTCCCTGTATTACAACAGCAGATCATTGGTTGTGACACACATTGTAACAGCCTGAAGTTGTCAAAATCACTATTATATAAAGGCAAGTGCTTTCCTCCTGGAGAACAAGATATTGCATCCATGAACACCAGTTCATTGGGACTGAGCAGTCAATTACATGAGTGATTCTTGACACACAAGAAATATGTGAGTAGAGCTCCAAAAAAATCATTCTCCTGCATCTGCAAATGGCTCAGAATATAGCATCCTTCACTATAAATGATGCACTAATTCAGTCAGTTTGAAGCACAAGTCAACACACAGATCACCAGATTTTCTTAAACAAATCCACATTGGAAAACTTAAGGAGGCAATTTTTGAAAGGAGGGTGGAAAGAGGACCCAGAGGCAGTAAACCACCACCTAGAAGACAGAGCAAAAGAGTGACCCAGAGACAAAACCTCCACTTGGAAGAGCCATCCAATCCAGTCCAGTCTGTAGCTTCAGAATGGAGTGGCCGCATTCTGAGGGAAATCAAAACGTGACACCACAGGAATACAGTTAAGTGATTGGTTGGTGAATGTTTTGCTCGTTCGTCTGCAAAGCTTGTCTAATTGATTAATAATTGTAAGGTTTTATTAGTTGTAGTAAGGTTTACTAGCAATAGTAAAAGCTATTGGGAATAGCAATGTTTATTAATTCTAAATTAGCTGCTTGATAGTATAAAATTTGAATATTGCTGAAAAAAGAGACATTTTGTTGAAGCTTTTTGTCTTACACTCATCAGGACAATTTGCAAGAATACAAATGTATGCTGTATGAGAAGAGACTACTGATTGTTTGGCAAGTGGACTCTGATTGGTAGAGGCACTGCTATGGAAAATGCACCAGTTGATGGTGACTGACAGTTAACTGTCAATCATTGTTTGAAATGTAAACAACGCAGCTTGACTCTGATTGGCCAAGGCATTGCCCTGAGAAATGAATCAGTGAATAGTTGTCACTTATTTTGTTTAGCTGAAACAGGCGTAATGTGTGTACATGTTCCTTCCGTCTGCGAAGAACAGCGCCATGTGTATTAATATATGTAGCTTCCAGAACACGCAAATGTACCACACCATGAGCCTGACTGACAATCTTACAATTGTTGTCAGAAAAATTCTTATCACACTGAGGGTTACTTAGCAAATATTGTCCAATTGCGAAATCAAATCCAATGTAATCACATCTAATATAAATTTGCTGTTTTCCCTTATATTGTATTCTTGCAAATTGCCCTGATGAGTGCAAGATGAAAAGCTTCGAAAAAATGTATTTTTTCAGCAATTATAAATTAATTAAGAATAAATTAATTAACACATAATAAAGATGGCAGGGCAGGTGGTGTTTTGAAACAGCAGAATGTGGGAGTTCCTGGACACCGAGGTGATCCAGGGTAAACACTTCTCCAGTGTCTGCAGCTTGAGGAGTTTTGGCTTGAGCCACTGAGCCGGAGGCCAAGCTGCAGACACTGCAATGCATCAGGGAGGGGGAAAGTTACCTGGACATTTTGTACCAGGATGCACTCACACCCCTTACAATAGGGCCTTCTGATATGGTCAGTGGTCAAGGACAGGAGGGTGTGACTACGAGTGAGGCAAGTATAGGGACCGAGAAGGTAAAATTGGAGGAGCCTCAGCCTTTGCAATTGCCCAACAGGTTCAAGACTCTTGCAGCCTGCATGGATAACAGCAATGGCTGCAGGATGGATGAGCAAATTGACCATGGCACTATGGTACAGGAAGTCATTCAGGTAGGGGGAGTTAATACGAATGTAGTAGTTGTTGGGGACAGTACCGTCAGGGGCATAGATGCAGTTCTCTGCAGCCAAGGACAGCAGTGTTGCCTGTCCTGTGCCAGGGTTCAGAACATCTGCTCTGGGCTGGAGAGGAACTTTCAGGGGGTGGATCCAGTGGTCATGGTCCACGTAGGTAGGGACTAGAAAAGGGGTTCTGCTAGAGTATGAGCAACTAGGGGATAAATTAAAAATCAGAACCTCAAAAGGTAATAATCTCTGAATTACTACCTGAGTCACGAGCAAATTGGTTTAGGGTAAATCAGATTGGTGTTAAGTGCATGGCTCAAAGATTGGTGTGGGAGAAATGGGTTTTGATTCATGTGGCACTGGCACCAGTACTGCGGAAAGTAGGAGCTGGACTGGTAGGATGATCTTCACCTGAACCACGCTGTGACAAATGTTCTGGCGAGTTGTATAACTAGGGCGGTAGAGAGGGCTTTAAACTAAATAGTGGGGGCAAGGGATCAAGTTTCGGAAGATATGATATATTAAATAGAGAAGAAAGGGCAAAAAAGCAAGATAGGAATAAGGGTAATGATGATCAGAATGCGGCAGGAAGGGACAGGGTGTACAAACCTAAGAGTGCACCAGCAGATAAGGCTAGAGGTTCCAAAAAAAGTAAAAAGAGAGAACCAAAGGTTCAGTATCTCAACCCATGGAGCATTTATAACAAAACAGATGAATCGACAGCATAAATAGAAATAAATATGTTATGATCAGAAAGCTATTAGAGACATGGCTGTATGATGACAAAGTATGGGGCCTGAATATTCAAGGGTACATGACATTTAGGGAGGACAAGAAGCTAGGAAAAGGTGGAGGGGTAGCTCCGTTAATTAAGGATGACACTGGTACATTAGAGAGAGATATCCCTAGTTCTGGCAATCAAGATGTAGAATCAGTCTAGGTAGAGATGAGAAATAGTAAAGGTAAGAAGTCACTTGCGGAAGTGGCTTATAGGCTCCCAAACAGTAACCACACTGTAGGGCAGGGTGTACAGGAATAAATAATGGGGATTTGTGATAAAGCTATGGTGATAATCATGGGTGATTTTAATTTACATACGGATTGGACAAATCAGGTTGGTAAAGACAGCCTGAAGGTTAAGTTCATAGTGTTTTCAGGACAGTTTCTTACAGCAGGACATTTTACCACCAACCAGAGAGCAGGTTATATTAAGTCTGGTAATGTGCAATGAAACAGGATTAATGACTTCACAGTGAAGGCTCCCCTAGGTAGCAGTGATCATTATATGATTGAATTTCACATTCAGTTTGAAGGGGAGAGGAGTGGATCTAAAACTAGTGTTTTAAACTAAAGTAAGGCTAATTATGAGGGCATGAAGACAGAACTGGCTAAAGTGTACTGGGAAATTAGGTTAAGCGCATAAGAACTAGGAGCAGGAGTAGGCAATTCAACCCCTCGAGCGTGCCCCGCCATTCAATACGATCATGGCTGATCTCATTTTGGCCTCAGCTCCAATTTCCTGCCCTCTCTCCATAACCTTTCAACCCATTACTAATTAAAAATCTGTCTGTCTATCCCCTCCTTAAATTTATTCAGCATCCTGGAACAGGTCAGTAGAGATGCTATGGCAGACATTTAAGGAGATATTTCAGAATACTCAGAAAAGATACATTCCAGTGAGAAAGAAAGATTCCAAGGGAAGGAAGCACCATCTGCGGCTAACTAAGGAAGTTAAAGATAGTAAAGAATAAGACTTTTAAAAAATAAAGAAAAAGTGTATAATACCGCAAAGATGAGTGACAGGCCAGAAGATTAGAGAGAGTATAAAAAACAGCAAAGAATGACTACAAGATTAACAAGGAGGGAGAACTTAGAGAATGTGAGAAGGCTAGCTAGAAATAGAAAAAAGTAAGAGTTTCTACAGGTATTTAAAAAGGAAAGCAGAAAGTAAAATGAGTGTTGGTCCTCTAGGGAGTAACAATGGGGAATTAATAATGGAAAATAAGGAAATAGCACATGAATTGAACAGATATTTTGCTTCTACCTTCACTGTAGAGGATACAAACAACATCCCAGGAATTATTGTGAATCAGGAGGTGAAAGGGAGGGAAGAGCGTAAAACAATTTCAATCACCAGGGAAAGGATGCTGAGAAAATTATTAGAACTAAGAGTTGACAAGTCCCCAAGAGCTGATGGATTTGATCCTAGGGTCTTAAAAGAAGTGACTGCTGAATTAGTGAGTGCATTGGTTTTAATTTTCCAAAATTCGCTAGATTCTGGAAAGGTCCCATCAGGTTGGAAAATAGTGAACATGACTCCTCTATTATAGAAAAGGAGACAGACAGAAAGCAGGAAACTACAGGCTAGTTAGCTTAACATCTGCCTTAGGGAAATTGCTGGAATCTATTAAGGAGGTTATAGCAGGTCACTTAGAAAATCTCAATGCAATCATGCAGAGTCAACATAGTTTTGTGAAAGGGAAATCCATGTTTGACTAATTTATTGGCGTTCTTTGAGGAAATAACAAGCAATGTGGTTAAAGGGGAACCCGTGGATTTGCTGTGCTTAGATTTCCAGAAGACATTTGACAAGGTGCCACACCAAAGGTTACTACATAAAATAAGAACTCATGGTGTAGGAGGTAACGTATTAGCATGGATAGAGATAAAAGCAAAAAAACTGCGGATGCTGGAAATCCAAAACAAAAACAAAAACAGAATTACCTGGAAAAACTCAGCAGGTCTGGCAGCATCGGCGGAGAAGAAAAGAGTTGACGTTTCAAGTCCTCATGACCCTTCGACAGAACTTGCGTTCGAGTCCAAGAAAGAGTTGAAATATAAACTGGTTTAAGGTGTGTGTGTGTGGGGGGCGGAGAGAGAGAGAGAGAGAGAGAAGTGGAGTGGGGGTGTGGTTGTAGGGACAAACAAGCAGTGATAGAAGCAGATCATCAAAAGATGTCAACAACAATAGAACAAAAGAACACATAGGTGTTAAAGTTAAAGTTGGTGATATTATCTAAACGAATGTGCTAATTAAGAATGGATGGTAGGGCACTCAAGGTATAGCTCTAGTGGGGGTGGGGAGAACATAAAAGATTTAAAAAATGTTTTTAAAATAATGGAAATAGGTGGGAAAAGGAAAATCTATATAATTTATTGGAAAAAAAAAGGAAGGGGGAAACAGAAGGGGGTGGGGATGGGGGAGGGAGCATGGATAGAGGATTCGTTAGCTAACAGGAAGCAGAGTGTAGGGATAAATAGGTCTTATGTGACAAGTGGAGTGCCACAGGGATCAGTGCTGGGGCCTCAACTATTTACAATTTATATCAATTGCCTTGGATGTACGGTTTGCTGATGACACAAAGATAGGTAGGAAAGTAAGTTGTGAAGAGGGCATAAGGATTCTGCAAAGGGACGTAGATAGGTTAAGTGAGGGGACAAAAATTTAGCAGATGGAGTATGAAGTGGGAAAATGTGAACTTGTCCACTTTGGTAAGAAGAACAGAAAAGCAACATATTATTTAAGTGGAGAGCGATTGCAGAACTCTGTAAACAGAGGGACCTGGGGGTGTCCAGGTACATGAATCAGGAGAAGGTAGTATACAGGTACAGCAAGTGATTAGGAAGGCAAGTGGAATATTGTTGTTTATTATAGGGGAATGGACCATTAAAGTAGGAATGTTTTGCTACAGTTCTACAGAGCGTTTGTGAGACCACAGCTAGAGTACTGTGTACAGTTTTGGTCTCCTTATTTATGGAAGAATATACAAAAATATATATTAGGGGCAGTTTAGAGGTTCACTCAATTGATAGCTAGGATGGGGGTTTATCTTATGATGAAAGGTTGGACAAGCTGGACCTGTATTAATTGGAGTTTAGATGATTGAGAGGTGATCTTATTGAAACATATAAGATCCTGAGGGGACTTGACAGGGTGGATGCTGAAAGGATATTTCCCTATGTGGGAGAGACTTGAACTAGGGAACAGAGTTTAAAAATAAGGGGTCTCCCATTTAAGACGGAGGTGAGAAGAATTTTTTTCCTCAGAGAAGGTTGTAAATCTTTGAAACTCTTCCTCAGAGCTTTGGAGGCAGAGTCAATGAGTATTTTTAAGGCAGAGGCAAGGTAGATTCTTGACTAACAAGGGAGTCAAAGGTTATTTGGGGGGCGGGGGGTAGGCAGAATGTGGAGTTGAGGCCACAATCAGATCAGCCATGATCTTACTGAATGGCAGAACAGGCTCGAGGGGCTGATGGGCCAACTCTTGTTCCTAATTTGTATGTTCGTATGTTTTCACTTTTGTTAAAAACCAATTCCTTGGCCGTGTGCTTCTGTCCAACTTGTTTTGTGTTTCTTTGATGTCTCTATCGCTTAATTAATTGATTTGGTCACAAACACAGAGACGTGCACACTAAAAGCAAAAAGAATTGACATGCTGATCACCAAACTACGACATTAACACATGCTTAAACAAATCACAGTAAATCGTACAGAACCCTGACAGATTCATTACCGACTCTTCAAAACTCTCCAACATTGGACAGCTGAATATAAATAAACTGCATGTTTAAAAAGAATATTCGACAGGCGGAACTTTCTCAATTTCTTCTTGCTTCACAGTAATATTTCTACAACTTAAAGCAGCTATATTGCTTTACATGATTATAAAACATATGGTCCAATTGAGGGGAATTTCCCCAAAAATGATAACATTCAATGGGACAAAGGGCCCTCACAAAATGTTACAATAGTTCTCATTCCGATTCTATCTGATCCACTTCATATTGCTGGCGTTTATATGTTTTACAATGTTGAACAGATCTTTCCTTCAAACTTAGTTCTTCTCATAACTGCAAAGAGAATATCACTATGCTGAACATTTCTTCTTTCATTCTGATTCAGACCATTGGGGGGTTTTCCACTTGCGAAACACTTTTAAACAGAAGCAGAAATTAACAGGGCCACATCCACAGAAGTGCAGCTGTCCTTAAACAACCACATGTTAAATGAGCAAGGGCAATGAATCATAGAATCACAGAATGATTACAGCACAGAGGTAGGTCATTCAGCCCTTTGTGTCTGCTTTGGCTGTCTGAAGGAGCAATTCACCTCATCCCACTCCCCCAACTTTTCCCTGTAGATCTGCAAATTATTTTGCTTCAGGTAATGGTCTCTTTTGAAACCTACGCTTGAATCTGCCTTCACCACTCTCAGGTGCAAACCACTCGCTACATAAAAAAGTTTTATCAAGTCGCCATTAATTCTTTTGCCAACTACATGAAATCTGTGTCCTCTTGTTCTCAATCCTTCCACCAATAGGAAGTTTCTCCCTTTCTACTCTGTCCAAACCCCTCATGTTTTTGAGCACCTCTATTAAATCTCCTCTCCACCATCCCTTCTCCACGGAAAAACAGCCCCAGCTTCTCCAATCTATCCACATAACTGAAGTTTCTCATCCTTGGAACCATTCTTGTGAATTCTTTCTGCACTCTGTCTAATGCCTTCCTAAAGCATGGTGCCCAGAACTGGACACAACACTGCAGTTGAGGCTGAAACAGTGTTTCATAAAGGCTCGTCATAACTTCCTTGCTTTTGTGCTCTATGGCCTGAATTTTATCTTTGGCGGGCACGCGCAATCAGCGGGCTTGGGAGCGTTCGGGAAACAGGCCCCCCAAACGCGATCGACCTCCGACCGCAATTTCACACTGGCTGGCCAATTAACGGCCAGCCAGCGTGGAACATGTGCTGAAAAGCTCAGCGCTGCCCGGGTGGGGGTGGGGGTGGGGACAGGCGCGGGTGAGCACTGCGAGAAAGCTCCCCGAAGGAATCCAGCTGCCTCAGGGAGCTGCAGACCTGAAAATTATCAAATAAAAGGTTTAAAAAGCTGCAAACAAAAAGCCCGTGCATCACAATCAAGTACCTGAAAACATGTCTCATAAAAATGCTGTCCACAGATATTTATTTTTATTTTATTTCAGAACGGAAATTTCATCTTGTCCTTGGATGAGGTTTGATGAAAGATGCAAAGGCCGCCTGGTCAATTTGGGTCCGCCAACCGTTAAGGTTGGAAGGGGCACGAAAAATCGGAGACAATTATGCCATTAATGGGCTTGATTGCCCTCTTAATTGTCGGCAGGCGCACTTACGACTTTTGCGTGCCCGCCAAGCGAAATATCGCGCGAGTACGCAATGACATTGGGATGCCTGCCCAACATCTTTTCGCGTGATTTTACACCTGCCTACCCGCCCATAGGATGTAAAATTCTGGCTATGCCTCTGTTTATAAAGAGCAGGATCTAGCATGCTTTACTAACCACACTTTCAACTTGCCCTATCAGCTTCAATGATTTATGCATATATATATATATATATATATATATATATATATATATATATACACCCCCATGTCTCCCTGCTCCTGCATCACCTTGAGAACTGTACCTTTCATTTTATATTGCCTCTCCTCGTCTTTCCCCCCAAAATGAATTACTTCACACTTCTCTGCATTAAGTTTCTCATCTGCCACTTGTCCACCTATTCCACCAGCCCGTCGATGTCCTCTTGAAATCTATCTCTATCCTCCTCACAGTTCAAAATACTTCCAAATTGTGTATCATTTGCAAATGTTGCACTTGTGCCCTGTACACCAAAGTTTAGGTCAGTATTATATATCAGGAATACATAGGACAGGATTTTCCCCTTGTCGGACGGGCGGGCCCATCTGGTAACGGCTGTGAGACTGACCGCAGGCTGCGATTTCATGCTGGCTGGCCAATGCCAATTATCAGCTTGAAAGGTGCACTAAGAGCCTCAGCCCTGCCGGGGTGAGGGCGGGAGGAGCGCGAGTGCTGAAGTGTGCACATGTGCGGGGGAGCACGCACCAACGGCTCCCTGAAGGCACAAAGCTGCCTCAGGGAGCTGAAGGATTTTAAAGTGAAAAATAAACTTTTTTTTATATATTACATAAACACGTCCCCACGTGTGACTCAGTCACATGAAGAAGAACCTCATCCCGCCTGTGAATGAGATTTTGTTAAAAACGCAAAGGCCACCTGGCCCATTTGCCTGCCCGCCAACTGAACGGTTGAGCGGGCAATGAAAGACGCAACTTAATTAATAACCTAAGGGCCTTAATAGGCCTCTTAATTGTCGGCGGGCACGTTGCCGCCTCTCGCGCGCGCGCCCACCGAACAAAATATCACGAGTGCGCGGTGACATCGGGACACTCGCCCAACGTCATCGCGCACTTTTTCAGTCCCGCTCGGGACGGATGTGCACCTGCCCACGGGATGAAAAATTCTGCCCATAGGTCCTAACACCAACGCTGGCGGACCCCACTATATACTTTCCTCCAGTACAAAAAACCATTCAACACCATTTCTCTGTTTCCTGTCACTCAGACAATGTTGTGTCCATGCTGCTACTGTCCCTTTTATTCCATGGGCTGAATCCATCCAGCAGCCAAAAACACCCCGACACAAGAGACGGGGAGGAATTTTTGGATAATTTTCTCCAAAGTACAATCTCAATGCAAAGGAAAACACAGCATTACAATGAGAGCCATGGGGAGTTAGAGAAGGGTGATCCTGCAGACACTAGTCTTCTCCAGCAGGTACAATATGCTTACTCTCTGTAAACATAAGAACAATTGAAATACGTGATTCTGCAGAAAGTCAGAATGCTAACGATGCCACCATGAAGCAGGAGGCAGTCCTGTTTAAATCTGTTCAAAAGAATGTTACAACATGCAGAATAATATTCCATTGCTTTTCCTGGTCATTCAAATGTCATGGAGAGATATTAATGAATATAACGTTACTGGAAATTATTTTAAATTGGACTTGTAGTGGTGTCTGTGTCTGTGTGTGTGTCTTAATTGGGTTAAAGCCAGCTAGTCTGGGTGCTTTGATGAATAGTTTTGAGATGTACATAGTAAGGTAGAGGGTACATTTGCATTTTGTTGAATAAGCCATTCAAAGACTGGGGGCGAATTCTTCCACCTAGCCAGGAGACACCAAGCAATATGTTTATATTACTAATAAAATTGGTACAATGGAAGGGGTTTTATTGTTAGAAGAGGTGGAGTTCAAAGGGCCAGGTAATAAAATGAGAATTTACATTCAAAGGGAGGCTAGGTATATACAGAAGAGTTTTGTATGTGGAAGTTGGGGGCATGTAAGAGGCATCCAAGCCACCTGTAAGCCCGACAACTGTCTGCAAAGCAAACAAATTGGAAGGAACCTCATTTTGAATTCCTAAGATAAAATGTGCTTTGCCTGGTGTCTGTTTAAAGTTTATGGGTTATTGTTGTCTTGGGGAAGATTACCTGAGAGTGATTAATTTGGGGATTTGTTTAATAGTTATTATGGTAGTAATTTGTAGATGTGTTTGTGTTTAATACCTTGTAAAATTAATAAATGTTAAATTTATATAAAAAAAACCTCTGGGGGCTTGGTGATTTCATTTCTGAATTCAGAGTTGCATCTCAAACATACCAATTGAAAATGCAGGTTATGACAGTTGTTTAAAATTTCCCTCTGGGATTTTAAATAACACAGCCTTTATCAACTGTTGTGTCATAACACAAAGCACTCTGCAAAGAATGGATCATAGTAGCTCTTTCGAGTACAAACACGTTTCCATCTGTTCCTATTCAGATGAAGTTATATTATTTCATAGTTTGCCATTGTGAGATTTGAACTCTTGATCTTGGGTTTACAAGCCCAGTACCATAACCACTTGGCTATTTAGGCCAAGCCCGAATGGTTCATAGTAGACCAACATTAGAGTCCCAGCTCTTAATCATTTTCAGCTGCTGCACAGGTCTTGACAACATTTGGGATTAAAAATAACCCAATAAAATAAGGTTCCCAATTTTGGTTGGATAAAGTCTCGCAGATATTGTCACATGACAATCCTGTCTCCAACAGCCACACATTCAGCACTGGTCGGGGGATATGGCCATCCTCAAGGAGCTTTGCCTTCCCATATCAATTGAAAAGCGAACAGACTTTCTTTTAGCTGATTGAATGATAGTCAAAAAATGCATGTAACCTCTTTTCGCCCCCGCCTCCAAAAAGTTTAAAACTAATAAGTAAATGTTCCAAGAGAATGAAGTAAAACATTTTAATGCCCCAATTAATTTTTCTCCAGGTTTGTTGTAAATTATTCCCAGGAGATCAATCTTTAATTTGTGGAGAATCCAGGATAATCCTGGACGGTTGGCAACCCTACGCTAAAATTATGTCACCAAACTCTTAAAAGACTATGTGTCCTGCTTGAGTTGAGTCTTTGTTAAAGGTTAGTGAAATGATTTTACATTCAGTATAACAAAGTAAATTATAAGATTGTTTTGAACCTCCAAGTGCACAATTTATGCTACACTTGGGTGAAGCCTCAATCGCTGTTAGAACACAGGAAATAATGTAAAATTCGAAACCAAATCCTTCAGAAACACACAACTACTTAATGGCTAGAATATGCATTATTTGCATTTGTTTGCTCCAAAGTCAAGGCTCTCATTACAGTTTAGTTACACTTTATCCCATTTGAGTAGAGTATGCAAATTAAACATTTTCTCCCCGTCAATAGTGTATGCAAAAGAAACTAAAGGGCTGCTTCCCTGAGTTCACATCGTTGACATCATAAACGCAGAAAATTATCCCAGATACACTATTCCATAATGCCTGGTTATCAATTGTTAAAAATTATGTAATGGAATTTATAGCACATTTAACTTTTTGATTACGAGGTTTTGGTTTTGGATTGCTCTAGCAAAGATTCAGCAACAACACAATGGGCTGTATGATGATTTGGCGTCAGCTACAGCTCAAGTGCTAGCATTCTCACTTCTGAATCACAAGATTGAGGGTTCAAATTCCACTCCAGAGACTTGAGCACATAATCCAAACTGACATCCCAGTGCAGTAGTGAGGGATAGTGCACTTCCATAGGTGCCATTTTTGTTTTAGGGACATTAAACCGAGGCCCCATCTGTCCTCTTCGGTAACTCAAAAGATTCCCCAGTATTATTTCGAAGAAGAGCACATGGAGTTCTCCCCAGTTTCCTGGCCAATTCATCCCTCAACTATTCTCACAAACAGATTATCTGGTCATTTTTTAATTGTTTGAGAGCACTTGCTCTGTACAAATTGGCTGTCACTTTTCCGACATTACACAAGTGATGACGCTTCAAAAGTACTTCATTGGCTGATACCATGAAAGGCACTATATAAATGTGCCCTAGAAAAGATTCAGCAACAAAATATTGGGCTATAGACCTGTCTGCAGCCTTTGACATGGTTGACCACACCATCCTCCTCCAGTGCCTCTCCGCTGTCGTCCAGTTAGATGGGACTGCTCTCACTTGGTTTCATTCTAATTGCAGCCAGAAAATCACTGGCAATGGCTTCTCTTCCTGCTCTGGCACAATTATCTCTGGTGTTCCCAAGGAGATGTCATTGTCCCCCTCGTATTTCTTATCTGCATGCTGCCCCTCAGCAACATCATTTTATGACCTGCATTCCCACCTTGCGTTCCCAACCATCAAGCTCTACTCTGCCAATGGAACCTTTGGAGTAAATTAATGCAGATTCTTTATTAATATGGCTCTAGTAAAATATATCTTTTAAAATTCATATCTTCATTACATTACTGTTGCTGAATACTATCCACACATGATGGCAGAGAATAAGCAAGTTCTTTGTAATCTTTTCAATATAGCCATTTTAGAAGTGCCCAGTCAGCAAGTCAATGTGGATGTTAAGATCTTCAAGCAGCCAAAGATGTTTTTCTTTTCCTTAAGTCTCTCATTGTTTGAAGTGAGCTGACCTAATCGATAAAATCAAAACTTTTAATTTGGCCTCCTGGAATGTTAGTGAAACAAAAAGATGAAGACAAATTCCAAATGTTCATCCAGATACGTGGAGGCTAAAATAGACCATAACTAAACAGCAACTTATTATATTGACCCGAAATAAGTCATTTAGTTAATGGAATTTTAGTGAAAAAAAGCAACTGTAGTCATTAGCTGTTAAAGACTTTGGGACATCCGGAGGCCATGAAAAGTGCTATATAAATGCAAGCTCTTTATTATAAGCTTTACCATGACCTGCACAATCATAACTAACTGCTCGATGGAAGCTTATTGTAGCTGTTGTACTTTCTGCAGCATCTGTGGATGGGAAGAGGCTTTGGTAAACATTACTATTAAAATATGGGCCTGACCATAATATTATCAAGTCAGTAACTTCTGAGCTTGAAGTAACTTCCACTTAATTACTGCAGTTAAACTGATTGATTATGAAGGGCTTCTAAAGCAGTACTCCCTGTCATGATGAATGACTTGTGCCTCAGAGCGCTTACTCCCTTAGATAAATTATTCCAGTATAGTTCTGACACCGGCATCAACTCAACAATGTGAAAGTTTGCTACAGTATGTCTCTTATCCACACAAATCTAACCCAGCCAATTCTCCTCCCATTAGCCTCCACGTAATCATCTGTAAATTCAAAGAAATTGTCACCAATAGTGTGGTCAAGCAACATTCATTCCTCAATGATCTGCTCACTGATGCTCAGAACCACTTGAAACCATGACCACATCACAAATTTGACCCAGACATAGACACGAGAGCTGAATGTCAGAGAAGAGGTGAAAGCAGGTGCTCCTGACATCAAGATGACATTCGGCAAAATATGGCACCAACAGCCCCAGCAAAATTGAAGCCAATGGGAATCAAATGGACCCCACCCCTCCCCCAACCCAGTGAATGAACCATACCTGATGCAAAGCAAGATGGCCTAGGCTGTTTGTGAAAGTTGTGTTATCATATCTTCCCTTGTGAACACTTATTATAGAACACTGTAATGTTACAGCAGTGATGATGTTTGTGTATAGAGATTAAACATATGGGTAGAAGGATCCACTCTGACTGCATGGTGAAAACTGCCTAAATTTGATCAATTAGAGTAATAGTCTCACAATGAGATAGAAGTTATATTAAGTGCTGTCAATGCAGCTTGTTCAGTTTATTTTGCTTCATGAGTGACCTACTTCTGAAGGGTAACTTTGAACTTGCTATTGTACATAGTTCTTACAGCTCAGTGGTGATGCATTCACATAAAAAGCCTTTTGTTCCGCCTTCAGAAGGTTCAAAGCTCCAGAACAAATGGGACTTCAATTAAGGATTTCATTTTTCACAGAAAATCAAACTGAATTGTGGAATGTGATCACAAAATACTGACATTATTCCAATGTAAATTTAAAAAAAAGTTTTTTTTAAACTTATATAGCTGCCATGAAGCAGAGCCTTTATTCAGAACTATTTTTAAGTTGTATATTGGTGTGAGAGTTCAAATTTCTATAGGGTCACCAGTTTTTTTTGAAGCAGTTCATCAGCATTTCCATATTTCATAGGTTGGTATGTATGCACACTATTGTTCACTCTGCAGCTGAAATGGGGCTCTGTTTAATTTTACTTGTCCCTTTAACAACTCAAAGTTTAACTGATGAGAATGACTATATCCCAGAAGTGGTAAGAAGTTAGTTTTGAGACACTTTGTGATTTTTGGAAGGACATATTCTCAGGATGTGGAAAACAGTGGCTAGGCTCCAATTACTGACCGCTCCTAGAGGCCAAGCAGAGACTGTTATGCTGAGCTATCCCCTTGAACCGCCTTGTGCTGATGCTGATGGTGCTCCCCCAAGAATTTTCAGGATTTTGATCCAATGACTATCAAGGAAGAACAATAATATTCACGTCAGGATGTGTGATACTCAGAAAGGAACTTGTAGACAAAGTTATTCCCATGATGGTGCTGCTCTTGTCCTCAATGGCAACAAGCCCTGCAATTGAGAAGTATTCTTGAAGTAAATATGCTGTGCTATTGCAGCACATCCTGTAGATATACAGCCACGGTGCACTGGTGATAGATAGCGTCCAGTGATGGAGTGGTCTTTTGAGGTTAATTAAAGGCTAATTTGATTTATTTCACACATTTTCCTTATGTTGCTGCTTGCTCATTATTTATATAGCAGTAAGCAGCTTCTGTGTTTTGAAGAATATGAGCCATGTGAGTTGCTTATAAAGATACTGAGGTGGGGATGTTGCATGGGCTGTGACATCCTGCAAAATTCCTAGACATGCCTCTGAACTCAAAAGAGCTACCAGTTCCTGAAGAACTACAAGATGGGTCAGTGCCTTCAAAATAAGTGGATAGAAAATTTTGGTGGCGGAGGATACAATGATGGAGAAAATAGTTCATTGAAAAGGGATGATATACGTTATACTTAATGGCTACAATCTGCCAAGAGCTACATCGGGATTTTGTTTCAGTCAGTCAATTTAAGTAATTTTTAAGTGGAAGGAGCACTGACCCTTAGCCTCTAATAATGCATCCCGAAACAGAAAAGACAGATTGCTGAATGCTCCATACTACTAAAAACTATAGTTCTCCATGGGGACTGTATTACATGTTTATGCTCCTTCTGTTTCTTGTATCATACAGATTATAGTTGTTCGTGAATTGCTGGAGGCACTCTTGTGACAAGACATCCCTTCTGCATTCAGGTTGGTCTTATATACTCAAACGATGGATCAACAAAGTAATAACCAATCTGTTGGAATTCTGTATAGAAAAAGTGTCACCACTGGCCAAAATTTCAACATTCTGCATATATAAACCAAGATAGAATTTGGCAAACAAGAGATGTAGTATAATACACTTTGGCTGCTAATCCTCTGTTAATTTCTTACCGACCATTTTGGCTCCTATGGTTTTATTTTTTTTTAAATACTTAACTTCGCTCATACAGTAAGCAAGGAGCTGCTGCCAAATTCCTTCTTCTTTGTCAAATGACTAGCAAATACACTAACCAATGGACAGCCACAAACTAGACCCCAAATCCCATCCTTGGTCTGTGCTTAGTGAGCTGATCAGAGTCAGGATTAGGATAGGGGCATTAGAAATGACCTCAGCACCCCAGGGCTGGGAGAGAAGATAAAGGAGGAGAAGTATCAGCCAGCTTTTAATTACAAACAGTGACCTTGCTCTTTGCTAGAAAGTGCATGTTTTTGTCGACTGATGAGAACAACATTAGGCTTATCTGTGATGTAGCCCTCACCTCTCCCAAAATGAAAAACCTGCCAACATTCACTCCCAATGCTCACATATAGAGGAATATCTCTGATGGCAAGTGGGCGAGACTGAGGAGAAGCCGTTGGCTAGGGACCCATAACACAGCAAAGCTTTCAGTGGAAGAAGGAGAAAAAACTAACTTGGAGGACAAAAATAAAACGCTGCCGTCTTAGAAATAATTAGAGTCTTCTCCAGTTTTCTGATGATTGATGTTACCAGGCATAAATCAGATGTTCATTTATGCAGGACAATTCAAGCCAGTGCCAATTACAACCTCCAGAACTTAACTAAATCAGACACTATTCTCTTGGTTTTTATTTTTTTCAAAATGCATGTATGTTTCCTAAGTGAATCTAGGCACTTCTTTTCTGCCTCCAAAGAAATGGAAGATGTGTGTGAAAATTACTGCAAAAGGGAGGCTCTGGACAAATAACTGCGGCAGTTCATTGGATTTAATCTGTTTTAAGCAGATATCACCAAATGAATTCACTATGTGATTCCATTAGACAGGCTGTACTGAAGATTTAAGCCCTCTGAGCTCTCCCTGTTAATCATTCCCAATAGATACACAACTAACGCAATGTAAACTATTGCTTCTTTGCCACCTATGGTTTGGTGTATTGCAGCAAAGGTGGGCGAAGAGTTTGAAAAATTAATAGCAGAGGACAGGTTTTGATTTGTAATCAGGCCAGAAACCTCGACAAGACAGAATGGAAAGTGGAAGAGAGAAACCTCTGTCATTAGGGCACCAATTTGGCTCTCTTTGGCTCTGCAATAGAACCATAGAAAAGTTACAGCACAGAAGGAGGCCATTCAGCCCATCTTGTCCATGCCAGCCCAATGACACCCAAGTGCCCTTTCTAATCCCACCTTCCTGCACTCGACCCATAGCCCTGCAGCTTACAGCACTTTAGGTGCAGATCCAGGTGCATTTTAAAAGAGTTTAGAGTTTCTGCCTCCACCACCAACTTGGGCAGTGAATTCCAGACACCAACTACCCTCTGTGTAAAAAAGTTCTTCCTCATGTCCCCCCTATACCTTCAGCCACTTATCTCGAATCTATGTCCCCTGGTTCTAGAATTCTCCATCAAGGGAAATAATTTTATCCTGTCCACTCTACCTATTCCCCTCATAATTTTGTACACCTCAATCAAGTCACCTCTCAGCCTTCTTTGTTCGAAGGAAAATAACCCCAACCTATCCAGTCTCTCCTCGTAGCTCCACTTTTCTAACCCTGGCAACATTCTTGTAAACCTCCTCTGCACTCTCTCCAGAGATTTATGTCCTTCCTGTAATGTGGTTACCAGAACTGCACACAATACTCCAGTTGTGGCCTCATCAGTGTTTTATACAATTCCAACATTATATCCTTACTTTTATATTCTATACCTCTGCCATTGAAGGAGAGCATTCCATATGCCTTCTTTACAACCTTGTCTACTTGAACTGCTGCCTTCAGGGACCTGTGTACTTGTACGCCAAGATCTCACGGTTCATCTACCCCTCTTAGTATATTCCCGTTTATTGTGTAATCCCTGTAACTGTTTGACCTCCCTAAATGTATGACCTCACACTTCTCTATGTTAAAATCCATCTGCCACTTTACCGCCCACTCCATTAACCCATCTATGCTTTAACAATCCTCAGTTCTCCTTTCTCTGTCTCCTCCGGAAATGGATCCAATTTTCTGTACTTCCTTAAACTTCCTGTCTTGTAATAACGTCCAGTTCCAAGCTTCTCCGGATTTCGGTGAAATTAACATTCTTTGGAGAAGTGTGAGACAGAAGTGGGAGGGGAGGGGAGGAGAAAAATTATTAAAAATAAAGAAATAGAAACGTGAGTGTGAATTAATAAATTCACAAAATAGTGGAAATCAGTATCCCACTGCCCCCATACTACAGTCAAACCATATTCACCAATCTACAATTCATATTAAGAAAATATTCTTGAACTTTCCGTGTGCAGCAAATTCTTCTCATACGTTAAGGCCAGGATTTTCCAGCTCCATCACAGGCAGGACCCGCCGCAGGCAAGGCGGTGCCCCAGCCAGAAGTCCATTGACTCGCGGCGGGACCAGGAGATCATGGTGGCGGGCGGCGGGGGGGCACAGAAAATCCTACCGGAAGTGCTGCCAGCAGATGAAAAGACAAAAAGAACTACAGCAAGAAGCACAGCCTCTTCCAGCTAAACCAAAACACACCACCAAGGCGGAACTCCGACTGTTACCAGAATACAGACAACATCACTGTGCACACCAGGGTGGTAGCCAGCTCCCATGGCACAACACTCCCCTCCGTACCCCCAACCCCAACAAAATCAATAAAAATCAATGGCAAGTTACTGGAAAATGTGGATCATTTTCCATATCATGGGAGTCTCCTCTCAACGTAGGCAGGCATTGATGACAAAATTCTTCACTGCCTCCAATGTGCCAGCTCAGCCTTCAGCTGACTGAGGAAAAGAATACTTGAAAATGAGAATCTCAAACTCGGGACCAAGGTCATGGTTTACAAGCAGCGGTGTTTCGCACCCTCCTATATGCTTCGGAGACTTGGACAACCTACAATGGACACCTCAGAGAACTGGAGAAGCACCAGCAGTGCTTTCACAAGATCCTCCAAATTCATTGACAAGAAAGACGGTCCAACAGCAGCATCCTCTCCCAAGCCAACATGCGTAGAATCGATGCGCCAATCACACAAAACCACTCACGGGCATGTCGTACACCGGACTCCCAAAGTAACTGCTCGACTTGGAACTTGGTCACAACAGGAGTCTCCTAGGAAAACAATGGAATCACTTTAGGGATGTCTTCAAGACATCCATGAAGAGGTCAAACATCCACGCTAACTCATGGGAGTCCTTGGTTTGTGACCAACCGAAATGGAGAAGGTTCATTCAGGAAGACACCAGTCCTTTGTCAGAAACATGCATAGGTGAAGCCAAGGCAACAGAGAGAGTGCACAAACCTCCCAAAAACTCATCTGTCCGACCCTTCAAGCACCTCCTGCCCCACATGTGGCAGAGTCTGCAGGTCACACACTGGACTTATCAGTCATCACAGAATCCATCAAGCCAGAGTGGATTCAATTCATCCTCACTCCAGAGGGACTGATGAAGTCACATTGGGTGGTAACCTTTATGTGACCCCATACTTTCAATAGAATGGAAATCAATTGGATTTTACATGAGGATAGTGAGCCAGGTTATTGCCCAGTTGTAAATTGCCTCTAGTATTCTTTTATAGCTTCAGGCATAATAAGGCAGCTTCATTTTCTTCCATTTCTAACAATGCCTTCAATTCTTAGATTGCAAAGCACCAGCAACACAGGAGTAGAACAGCAGTTTGATTACACACCTCACGTATTCAACCAGCACCTCACAATGTGTAGATTTTTGCACATGTATTAAAAATGTTTGATACTGGAATTTGTTTTTCCCACATTATTAGGTAAGAAAGTCAACAACAATTTGCATAAAACCACTCACCTAGCCATTTGTTTGTACGCTTCTTCGGCCACTGCGAAGATATGGGGGTCCATGTCCCCCATGTTCTGTCCACTATAAGCTTGAATGACATCTTCTCCATAAATTGGCAACTGTTCATAGGGATTGATAGCAACCAGCACAATACCTAGAAACATAGAACATCACTATAACACATCCAAAGATCAAGTGCACTATCATTTTCACTTCTGCAGTCTGCATGCAAATCTCATCCAGACCAATAAGCCAGACAGTCTCTGGCTGCTGGCTGGAATGATTTAAAGAGACAAGGGTTGGTGACACTAGGCACAAAAATGGATACAGAGATAAAAGCGAAGAACTGCGGATGCTGGAAATCCAAAACAAAAACAGAAACAGACATACCTGGAAAAACTCAGCATGTCTGGCAGCATCGGCGGAGAACAGCACAGTTGACATTTCGAGTCCTCATGACCCTTCAACAGAACTAAGTAAATATAGGAAAGGGGTGAAATATAAACTGGTTTAAGGAGGTGGGGGGGGGGGGGGGGGGGGGGGGGGGGGGGGGTGAGGGGGCAGGCGCGGTTGTTGGGACAAGAAGCCAGTAATAGGTGGAGATAACCAAACGATGTCACAGACAAAAGGACAAAGAGGTGTTGAAGGTGGTGATATTATCTAAAGGAATGTGATAATTAAGAGTAGAAAGCAGGACAAAATTAGGTACAGATAGACCGAGTGGGGGTGGGGTGGGGTGAAGGAATACAAAAAAGGCTAAAAGGTAGAGATAAACAATGGGTGGAAATACATTTAAAAATAATGGAAATAGGTGGGAAAAGAAAACTCTATATAAGTTATTGGAAAAAACAAAAAGAAGGGGAAAGAAACAGAAAGGGGGTGGGGATGGAGGAGAGAGTTCATGATCTAAAATTGTTGAACTCAATATTCAGTCCGGAAGGCTGCAAAGTGCCTAA
Organism: Carcharodon carcharias; assembly: GCF_017639515.1. Lineage (NCBI taxonomy): Eukaryota > Metazoa > Chordata > Chondrichthyes > Lamniformes > Lamnidae > Carcharodon > Carcharodon carcharias. Next base: position 221,806,201 of record NC_054467.1, on the reverse strand, counting down.
TCGGAAGATGAGGTGCTATTCCTCCAGTTTGCGTTGAGCTTCACTGGAACAATGCAACAAGCCAAAGACAGACATGTGGGCATGAGAGCAGAGTGGAGTGTTGAAATGGCAAGCGACAGGGAGGTCTGGGTAATGCAAGCTCCAACAACTCATCGACAACAACACCCATCCAGGACCCTCCACCCCTGCCTGTCCCTCTGTCCCCATCCCGTCTTCCAATCCCAGCCCCGGCCGTGTATTCACTATACCCCCTGACGTTCCCCTCTCCAACACTGAATGTTCAGTGCTCAGCAAAGGACTTAGTTTCATACCCTTATGCCCTCATCTCAATGAATTGCGGGCCCGGCATGATGCTGAACTCTTCTACCGCCGACTTCGTCTCCGTGCTCACTTCTTTGGGCAGGAGTCCTCTCCCCGTTCCACATTCAAAGGATCATCCTCCGCCATTTCCACCAACTCCAGCATGATGCCACCACCAAACACATCTTCCCTTCACCCCCCCTTGGCGGCATTCCGTAGGGATCATTCTATCCATGAAACCCTGATCCAGAACTCCACCACCCCCTACTCCTCAACCCCCTCCCACGACACCTTCCCATGCAACCGCAGAAGATGCAATACCTGCCCCTTCACTTCCTCTCTCCTCACTGTCCAAGGGCCCAAACACTCCTTTCAAGTGAAGCAGCATTTCACTTGCACTTCCCCCAACTTAGTCTACTGCATTCGTTGCTCCCAGTGCGGTTTCCTCTACATTGGAGAGACCAAACGCAGACTGGATGCCGCTTTGCAGAACACCTTCGGTCTGTCTGCAAGCATTACCCAGACCTCCCTGTCGCTTGCTATTTCAACACTCCACCCTGCTCTCTTGCCCACAGGTCTGTCCTTGGCTTGCTGCATTGTTCCAGTGAAGCTCAACGCAAACTGGAGGAACAGCACCTCATCTTCCGACTAAGCACTTTACAGCCTTCCGGACTGAATATTGAGTTCAACAATTTTCGATCATGAACTCTCTCCTCCATCCCCACCCCCTTTCCGTTTCTTCCCCCTCCTTTTTGTTTTTTCCAATAATTTATATAGATTTTTCTTTTCCCTATTTCCATTATTTTTAAATGTATTTCCACCCATTGTTTATCTCCACCTTTTAGCCTTTTTTGATTCTTTCACCCCACCCCCACTCGAGCTATCTGTACCTTGTTTGTCCTGCTTTCTACTCTTAATTAGCACATTCCTTTAGGTAATATCACCACCTTCAACACCTCTTTGTCCTTTTGTCTGTGACATCTTTTGGTTATCTCCACCTATTACTGGCTTCTTGTCCCAACAATCCCTCCCCCCCCACCTTAAACCAGCTTATATTTCACCCCTTTCCTATTTTTACTTAGTTCTGTTGAAGGGTCATGAGGACTCGAAACGTCAACTGTGCTCTTTTCCGCCGATGCTGCCAGACCTGCTGAGTTTTTCCAGGTATTTATGTTTCTGTTTTGGTTTTTGACAAAAATGGATAAATGTTTTATTTCCAGTAACAGCATCTGTACCCTTAATGGTTTAAAGTACTTTTTCCAGTAGAAGAAAATAACACATTGGCTGTAAATTTCTTAAATTGTTTTTGAGAAACCATTGTTATTGTTGCTATAGACATCCTTGAGTATGTTGCTTTTTGTGCAGCATTGGCAAGATCATTCTACATAGAAACAGAAAAAAAACAGGAGCAGGAATAGATCATTCGGCCCTTCGAACCTACTCCAACATTCAATATGATCATGGCTGATCCTGTATCTCAATGCCATTCTCTCACCCTCTCCCTATACCCCTTGATGCCTTTAGAGTCCAGAAATCTATCTATCTCTTTCTTAACTATATTCAGTGATACACAGCCTTCTGTGGTAGAGAATTCCACAGGTTCACCACCCTCGAGTGAAGAAGTTTCTCTTCATCTCAGCCCTAAATGGCAACCCTGTATTCTGAGATTGTGACCCCTTGTTCTAGACCCCTCAGCCAGAAGAAATATCATCCCTGCATCCAGTCTGTCCAGCCCTGTCAGAATTTTATACATTTCAATGAGGCCCCGTCTCATTTTCTAAACTCCAGTGAATACAGGCCCAGTTAATCCAATCTCTCTTCATACAACAATCCTACCATCCTAGCAATTGGTCTGGTGAATCTTTGTTGCACTCCCTCTACAGCAAGTATATACTCTCTTAGGTAAGGAGACCAAAACGGCACACAGTACTCCAGATGTGGTCTCACCAAGGCCCTGTACAGCTGCAGTAAGGGATCAAGCTTGGGTAAATGTGGCAAATCAAGGGATAAATTCAAGGCAGGAGACCATAATCGTAATATGGGAAATGAGGGTCATAGAATAGCAGGAAGGAACAGAGAGAGATAAAACATTGATGGTGCACATTTAAGTAAATAAATGCGATCTGATAGCCATTATGGAGACATGGCTGCAGGATGAGAAGGATTGGGTCCTGAACATTGAGGGATATATGACCTTCAAAAATAATAGGAAGCTGGGTAAAGGTGAAGGGGAATTCAAGGATTGCACTGGTGCAATTAGCTAGAAATGACCTTGGTTCAGGAGATCAGGATGTACAATCAGTTTCGGTGGAGATGAGAATAGTAGGGAAAAGAAGTCACTAGTGGGAGTGATCAACAGACTGCCTAACAGTAATGACAAAGTAGTACAAAGTATAGATGAAGAAATATTGAGTGCTTGTGATAAAAGGGACAGCAGAAATTATGGGTGATTTTCATCTACATGTAAACTGGATAAATCAGATTGGCAATAGTAGCTTGGTGAAGAGGTCATAGAATGCTTTCGAAGTAGTTTTTTTTTTAAGAGCAACACGTTCTAGAACCAACCAGAGAGCAGGTTATATTAGACTTGGTATTGTGTAATGTGATAAGGCATTGGTAGCAGCAGCCACAACATGCTTGAATTTTACATCCAGTTTGAAAGGGAAAAGAGTGGATCTAAGACTAGTAGTTTAAACCTAAATGAGGGCATCAATGTGGATAGGAAAGCTGAGCTAGCTGAAGTGAACTGGGATACTAGGCTAGAGAATAGATCAATAGAGAATCAATGAGAGACATTTAAGGGGATATTTCAGAATACTCAGAATAAGTACATTCCGACTATAAAGAAAAATTCTAAGGAGAGGACCCACCATCCAAGATTAACTAAAAAAGTTAAGGAAAGCATCAAACTTAAGGAAAAAGCAAATAACTTGAGCAAAATTGAGTGGCACATGATTGATCAGAATATAAAGAATGGCAGAGAATGATTAAAAGGTTAATCAGGGGAAAGAAATTAGAGTATGAGAGGAAGCTAGCTAGAAATGTAAAAGCGGATAGCAAGAGTTTCAACAGGTATTTAAAAAGGAAAAAGAGTAAGTAAAGTGAGTGTTGGTCCTCTAGAGAGTGACAGTGGGGAGTTAATAGTAGATAATAAGGAAATGGCGGATGAAATGAACAAATACTTTGTTTCTGACACAAAGATTGGCCGGGTGGTTAACAGTGAGGTTGAATGTCTTGGGCTACAGGAAGATATAGATGGGATGGTCAAATGGGCAGATAAGTGGCAGATGGAATTTAACTCTGAAAACTGTGAGGTGATACACTTTGGAAGGAGTAATTTGACAAGGAAGTATTCAATGAATGGCATGACGCTAGGAAGTTCTGAGGAACAAAGGGACCTTGGCATGTGTGTCTATAGATCTCTGAAGGCGGATGGGCATGTTAGTGGGGTGGTGAAAAAGGCATATCGGACACTTGCCTTTATCAATTGAGGCATTGATTACAAAAGTAGGGAGATCATGTTGGAGTTATATAGAACCTTGGTGAGACCACAGCTGGAGTACCGTGTGCAGTTCTGACCAACAGATTATGGGAAGGGTGTGATTGCACTGGAAGGGATGCAGAGGAGATTCACCATGATGTTGCCTGGGATGTAACATTTAAGTTATGAAGAGAGGTTGGATAGACTTGGGTTATTTTCGCTGGAGCAAAGAAGACTGAGGGGCGACCTGATTGAGGCGTACAAGATTATGAGGGACATGGAGAGGGTGGATAGGGAGCAGCTGTTTCCCTTAATTGAAGGGTCAGTCACGAGGGGACATAAGTTCAAGGTGAGGGGCAGAAGGTGTTGGGGAGGGGATGTGAGGAAAAACTTTTTTACCCATAGAGTGGTGATGGTCTGGAATGTGCTGCCTGGAAGGGTGGTGGAGGCGGGTTGCCTCACATTCTTTAAAAAGTACCCGGATGAGAACTTGGCACATCATAACATTCAAGGCAATGGGCCAAGTGCTGGTAAATGTGATTAGGTAGGTATGTCAGTTTCTCATGTGTTGGTGCAGACTCGATGGGTTGAAGGGCCTCTTCTGCACTGTGTGATTCTGTCTTCACAATAGAGGGTATAAAAAACTTTCCAGTAATAGCTGTAAAACAGGAGGTGGAAGGGAGAGGGGAACGGGGAACTTGGTGAAATTACAATCACTAAGGAAGCAGTACTGAGCAAACTGATGGAGTTGTGGGCTGACAAATCTTTGGGTACTGATGAACTTCATCCTAGATCTTAAGAGGTGGCTAATGAAGTAGTCGATGCATCAGTGTTCATTTTCCAAAATTCGCTAGATTCTCAAAAGGTTCCATCAGACTGGAAAGTAGAAAATATAATCCTTCTCTTCAAGAAGGGAAGGAGACAGAAAACAGGAAACTATAGGCCAGTTAGCTTAACGTCTGTTGTGGGGAAGGTGTTAGAATTGATCATTAAGGAGGTTATAGCTGGGCACTTAGAAAACTCATGGTAATCGGGAAGAGTCAGCATGGTTTTGTGAAAGGAAAATCATGTTTAACCAATTTATTTAAGTTTTTTGAAGGAGTAACGTGCACTGTGGTTAAAGGTGAGCCTATAGATGTGCTGTACTTGGATTTCCAGAAGGCATTTGATAAGGTGCCATATCAAAGGTTATCGCAGAAAATAAAAGCTCATAGTGTCGCGGGTAACATATTAGCCTGGACAGCAGATTGGCTGGCTGGCAAAAAAAAAACAGTATGCATAAATAGGTCTTTGTCTAATTAGCAGGATGTGATGCATGGAGTCCCATAGGGGTCTCTGCTTGGGCCTCAACTTTTTATAATTTACATCAATGACTTAGATGAGGGGAGCAATGGCATGGTAACTAAATTTGCAGACGACACAAAGATAGGTAGGAAAGTGTGTTATGAAGAAGACATAAGGAGTTTGCAGATGGATATAGATAAGTTGAGCGAATGGGAAAAAATTTGGCAGATGGAGTATAATGTGGGAAAATGTAAAGCTGTTCACTTAGGCAGGAAGAATATAAAAGCAGAGCATTACTTAAATGAACAAATGCTGCAAAATTCCGAGGTGCAGAGGGATCTAGGCATCCTCATACATGAGTCACAAGAAGTTAGTATGCAGGTACAGCATGTAATCAAGACTAATGGAATGCTATCCTTTATTTCAAGAGGAATAGATCATAAAAGTAAGGATATTATGCTTCAGTTGTACAAGGCATTGGCGAGACCGCATCTCGAATACTGTGTGCAGTTTAGTCTCCTAATTTAAGGAAGGATGTAAATGCATTGGAGGCTGTATAAAGGATGTTTACTAGGTTGAAACCTAGTTGAAAGCAGGTTGTCTTATGAGGGAAGGTTAGACAGACTGGGCTGTTTCCACTGGAGATTAGGAGAGTGAGGGGTAATTTGATTGAAGTATATTGAAGTATACAAGATCCTGACCAGTAAGATAAAAGCAAAATTCTGCGGATGCTGGAAATCTAGAACAAAAACAAAATACAAATATACCTGGAAAAACTCAGCAGGTCTGACAACATCTGCGGAGAGGGATACAGTTGACATTTCGAGTCCGTATGGCCCTTCATCAGAACTAACACATATAGAAATGTGATGAAATATAAGCTGGCACAAGTGGGTGGGACGGGAGAGCTCAATAGGGGGCCAGTGATAGGTGGAGGCCAAGAAGAGACTGCCAAAGACGTCATAGACAAAAGGACAAAGGGGTGTTGACAGTGGTGATAGTATCTAAAGGATGTGCTAATGGGGACATTAAGGGAAGCAAGCTAGTGGCAGCTGGTCCTAGTGAGGGTGGGGTGGGAGGAAGGGATCGAATTAGGCTAAAAGGTGGAGATGAAACAATAGATCGAAATAAATTTTAAAATAGTAGGGAAAAGAATAAAATATAGTGTAAAAAAAATTATAAATTATTGGAAAAGGGGGGGATCGGAAAGGGGGTGGGGATGGAGGAGAGAGTTCATGATCTGAAATTGTTGAACTCAATATTCAGTCCGGAAGGCTGCAAAGTGCCTAGTCAGAAGATGAGGTGCTGTTCCTCCAGTTTGCGTTGAGCTTCACTGGAACACTGCAGCAAGCCAAGGACAGACATGCGGGCATGAGAGCAGGATGGTGTGTTGAAATAGCAAGCGACAGGGAGGTCTGGGTCATGCTTGTGGACAGACCGAAGGTGTTCCACAAAGTGGTCACCCAGTCTGCATTTGGTGTCTCCGATGTAGAGGAGACCACATTGAGAGCAGCAAATGCGGTAGACTAAATTGAGGAAAGTGCAAGTGAAGTGCTGCTTCACCTGCCCCTTTACTTCCCCCCTCCTCACCATCCAAGGGCCCAAACACTCCTTTCAATAGTATACACAAGTAAGGATGGAATGTTTCCTTCCCATAAAGGACATCATTGAAATAGTTGGGCTTCTGTGACAAGTTGATAGTTTCATGATCAGTTGGCAGCTTTTTGTTTTAAAACCTCCGGATTTATTTGCGAAAACTAAATTCATGTTCTCAAACTGCCATTGTGGAATTTGATATTCCCTGGATTATTAATCCAAGTATGTGGATTACTAGTCCAGGAACATAACTGTTATGCTATATTATAAGCCTGGGTCTGCACTTGAAGTGCAGTAAACTGCAAGGCTACAGACCAGGTGCTGGAAAGTGGGATTAAAATGGCACAGCTAGTTTTTCTGTCTCTGTCTCTTTTTTGGCCAGTGTAGACATGATGGGCTGAATAACCTCTGTGCCATAACTATTCTATGATCCTATGAACCCTGATAGTGAATAGCAGCAAGCTATTTCACTATTAGTAACAGCACAGAAGAACCAATTGTGCCCTCACCCATAATCAACACCAGCCCACTTTAAAGCCTGAGTCACTTAATTGTAATTAGGAGTTGAAATACTACTCAATTTTTTCCTTCCTAACCCAAGACCAATTGGAAAGCTTTGAATACCATAGATGCAGGGTTGAACTAAGTCACCAGACAGCAGATTAAAATTTGTGAACTTTTTGGTAAACAATGGCTCACATATTTACAAGATAAACTCACTTGAGTCATTGGAGGGAGTGAAAAATAATTTACTTCTACTTGACTCCTCTGCCTGCCCTGCCCTGAGACAGTGCCAACTAAATTCATACATCAACAATTTGACATCTTGAACCAACATTTCACTTTTCCTGTCCGTGGCAGGAAGTGCCTCATCTTACTTGCACCAACAGGGAAGCCTACCTACCCGTCACTCTTGCTCTGATTACTATTTTTTTTACTCACCACAGTACGTGTATATGGCATTGGACTCGAGGAAGCGGACCTTTAAGTTATGGAGCACTGCAGGTTCATGTAGATAACTGAGAGCAGTCAGATCATTCTCACCAACCAGAATATCAGGATTGCGCAGGAAAGGTAACTGCTCTGCCTTTGAGTTGATGGGATACTCAAGCGGCTGCAGAAAAAGCAGGAAACAATGAAAGAACAAAAAGCACATTCAATAAAGAGACTTCACAGCCAGCAGAATACAATGATACATCAACCTTTTGTAACCTAGTAATATATCAATCGAGGCATAGATTACAAAAGTAGGAAGGTCATGTTGGGGTTGTATAGAACCTTGATGAGGCCACAGCTGGAGTACTGTGTGCAGTTCTGGGCGCCACATTATAGGAAGGGTGTGGTTGCACTGGAGGGGGTGCAGAGGAGATTCACCATGATGTTGCCTGGGATGAAACATTTAAGTTATGAAGAGAGGTTGGATAGACTTGGGTTATTTTCATTGGAGCAGAGGAGACTGAGAGGCGACCTGATCGAGGTGTACAAGATTAAGAAGGGTATGGACAGAGTGGATAGGGACTAGCTATTCCTCTTAGTAGAAGGGTCAGTCACGAGAGGACATAGGTTCAAGGTGATGGACATGAGGTCTAGGGGGGATGTGAGGAAAAACCTTTTTACTCAGAGGATTGTGATGATCTGGAATGCGCTGCCTGGGAGGGTGGAGGAAGTGGGTTGCCTCACATCCTTTAAAAAGTACTTGAATGAGCACTTGGCACCTCATAACGTTCAAGCCTATGGGCCACGTGCTGGTAAATGGGATTAAATAGGTAGGTCAGGTGTTTCTCACATGTCGGTGCAGACTTGATGGGCCAAAGGGCCTCTTCTGCACTGTGTGATTATGTGATATCGCTGCAACATCTTGGATGATCCAGATCTGCTGGAAGCCTAGTGCCAAGCCCTAACAACAGTGGTAATTTTAGAAGTGGATATACACTATATATGGAATTTATTTTCCAGGTGATACTTGAGGTAGCCTCTCTCCAAAAATGTTGATTTTTCACACCATTTGGAGCAGTTTTCTTCCCCCAGAAATAGTCATATTTTCTGATGTATGCTACTTTACAGTAATGAATATATACAGAAAACAATGGTATTGTTGAATTGTGTATTGTAGAAATCTATTTAGCAAAAGAGATCCCTTGTTCTATCCCTCCACCGCCACCATCCTTAACTTCACAGAGAGCACAATGCTAAGAGGGTTTCTCCAAATCATGTTGTGGATAAACTAGAAGCTTGTCCAATTTGGCCAAGATGAAAACCATCCTGTTCAGCTCCTGCCAAAACTTCAAACCCTGAACTCTTTCCAATCACCCTCACTGGCTATTCACTCAGACCAAGCCCAAAAGGTGCACAACCATGACCAAAATTGAACTGGACCAGCCATACAAATTCTGTGGCTACAAGAGTAGGTCAGAGGCTGGGAATTCTGCAGCGAGTAACTCACCTTCCAATTCCCCAAATCCTGTTACCATCGACAAGGCACAAATCAGGAGTGTGTTGGGATGCTCTCTACGTACCTGGGTGAGTACAGGTCCAACAACACTCAGGAAGCTTGACACCATCCTGGACAAAGCAGCCCATTTGATTGGCACCCAATCCACCATCGTCAACATTCACTCCTTCAATCATCGACATACAGTGACAACAGTGTGCACCGTCTACGAGATGCACTGAAACAACTCACCAGTGCTCCTTCAACAGCACCTTTCAAACCCGCGACCTCTACCACAAAGACATGGGACCATCATCACCTGCAAATTCCCCTCCAAACCACTCACCATCCTGACTTGGAAATATATCGCTGTTCCTTCACTGTTGCTGGGTCAAAATCCTAGAACTCCCTCCCTAACAGCACTGTGGGTGTACCTATACCACATGGACTGCGCCACCTTCTCAAGGTAATTAGGGATGGGCAATAAATACTGGCCCCTACCCCGTGAAGGAATGAAAATTAAACTTCAGTGCCTATTTGATTCACAGGGTTTCAAAACCCAAATCTTATACACCACCAAGATCAACTATTTTATCTCGATAACATTACCCTCATCCATCCTTGCCTCATCATCGCCACTGTTGAAAACCTCAACTACAACTTTGTCAGCACCAAACACAATGTTTTCAATGCTCTTCATGACACCACCAAGCACCACACAGAATAAAACTTAGCAGCCAGGGTCATGACTGAGACATTGGGGGAGGTGGTGGAGAAGCAGGAGGAAATTATTCCTTCAAAGAGGTTGTGCCAATTGGCAGATTGGGGAGCTAATACTCAGCACAGACAGCCAAGGGAGAAGTGGAGGTTATAAGGCAACCATTTGCTTTCCTCTCTCTGGAAGCAGGTTTGAGTCTGAAATAATTGAAATTATTGTGCCAAAGGCTAAAATTTGCATAATTTATTACTGTGATGCTACAAAGAGGAATAGAGGATTGACTGAATCTCACTAGAAAATTATGTTCTGTTAATTCTTTTATTTTATGTAAAAATAATTTAACTTGTTAATATAGAACTGGCTTTATATCACTAGCGTGCACATCAGTCTGCCTCCCAAAAGATAGAAGAAAAGTACACGGCAGCAAATCTAAAATCACATTATCCAGTACACAAGAGGAATCTGGTTGTTACAGTCCACAAGCTATGTTAACTAGATACTTAGCGATAAAGTAACTCTGCAGGTCATAGAGTTTGCAAGACCAGCTTATGGGAGTGAATCTGAGAATGGGCAGTGGTCCCAAAATTGGAACAAGTTCACACAAATATGTGAATGATAAGTTGATGAGATCCAAGCATAATTCATCCCTTCATAGTAAATGAGTGGAAAATGTAGCCCATTAATTTGTTCAACTCTGTCACATATCTCAGCCTCCTAACAAGAAGTATAATCTCCACTGCATAGAACCATAGAAAAGTTACAGCACAGAAGGAGGCCATTCGGCCCATCTTGTCCATGCCAGCCCGAGGATACCCAGGTGCCCTTTCTAATTCCACCTTCCTGCACCTGGCCCATAGCCCTGCAGTTTACAGCACTTTACGTGCAGATCCAGGTACTTCTTAAAAAAGTTTAAAGTTTCTGCCTCTACCACCAACTTAGGCAGCAAATTCCAGACACCCACTACCCTTTGCGTAAAAAAGTTCTTCCTCATGTCCCCTCCTACACCTTCTGCCACTTATCTTAAATCTATGTCCCCTGGTTCTAGAATTCTCCAACAAGGGAAACAATTTTATCCTGTCTATCTATCTATTCCCCTCATAATTTTGTACACCTCAATCAAGTCACCTCTCAGCCTTCTTTGTTCGAAGGAAAATAACCCCAACCTATCCAATCTCTCCTCATAGCTACTCTTTTCTAACCCTGGCAACATTCTTGTAAACCTCCTCTGCACTCTCTCCAGAGCTATTACGTCCTTCCTGTAATGTGGTGACCAGAACTGCACACAATGCTCCAGTTGTGGCCTCACCAGTGTTCTATACAATTCCAACATTATATCCTTACTTTTATATTCTATACCTCTGCCAATGAAGAAGAGCATTCCATATGCCTTCTTTACCACCTTGTCTACTTGAACTGCTGCCTTCAGGGATCTGTGTACTTGTATGCCAATATCTCTCACTTCATCTACCCCTCTTAGTATATTCCCATTTATTTTGTAATCCCTGTAACTGTCTGACCTCCATAAATGCTTGACCTCACCCTTCTCTATGTTAAAATCCATCTGTCACTTTACCGCCCACTCCACTAACCCATCTATATCGTTTTGGAGATTATGGCTATCCTCTGCACTATCCACTACTCGGTCATTCTTTGTGTCATCTGCAAATTTCCCAATTGATCACGTCCAAATCATTAATATATATCACAAACAGCAAGAGTCCCAACACCGAACCCCGTGGAACATCACTTGAGATAACTTTCCATTCGCAAGGACATCCATCGACCATTACCCTATGTTTCCTGTTACAAAGCCAACCTTTTATCCAGTTTGCCACATTACCCTGAATCCCATGGGCTTTCACTTTCCTAACCAATTTGCTATGTGGGACCCTGTCAAATGCCTTGCTAAAATCCATGTACACAACATCCACTGCGCTACCTTCATCAGCCCTTTTTGTCACTTCTTCAAAGAATTCAATCAAATTTGTGAGGCAAGAGCTTCCTTTAACAAATGCATGCTGACCATCCCTGACTAGTCCATGCCTTTCCACATGACAGTTAATCCTATCTCTCAGGATTGATTCTACTAATTTGCTCACCACCGATGTAAGACTAACTGGCCTACAATTGTTTGGCATTTCCTTTGATCCCTTTTTAAACAATGGAACTATGTTTGCATTTCTCCAGTCCTCCGGTACCTTGGAAAATCATCCTCAGAGCATCTGCTATCTCCTCCCTGACTTCCTTCAGCAGCCTCGGAAACAATCCATCTAGCCCTGGTGACCCTTCCCACAGCCTCCGCATCTACATACAAGTTTTCATCTTCATCTCTGATAGGTCCCACTTTTTCCTTAACTAACCTTTTAGCATTAATGTATTGGTAAAACATCTTTGGGTTATCTTTAACTTTACTTGCTAATCTTTTTTCATGCCCTCTCTTTGAATTTCTTATTTCCTTTTTTACTTCATACCTGCACTTCCTATATTCGTCTAGGCTATCTGCAGTGCTTAGTTCTTTGTGCCTATTGTACGCCTTCTTTTTCTGTTTGATCTTCACCTGTATTCCTCTAGACAACCAGGGAAGTCTAGATTTGACAGTACCACTCTTATTTTTGTAGAGGGCATGTCTACGTTGTATAATTAGGATCTCGGTTTTTAGTGCTTCCCACTGTTTTATCCTCCAACAGTGCTGTCCAGTCCACCTCAGCCAAGACCCTTCTCATTTCTGCAACATTTGCCTTCCCCCAGTTCAAGACTTTTACTCCTGCCTTATCTCTGTCTTTTTCCATGGTAATGCTAAATCTAACTGAATTGTGATCACTGTCCCCGATATGGTCGCCAACTGTCACTTCACCCACTTGCCCTTCTTCGTTCCCCAAGACTAGGTCTAGAATTGCATCTCGTCTCGTTGGGTTTGTCACTAATTGGTTGAAAAAGTTTTCCTGGACACACTGCATGAATTTTTCTCCCTCAGTGCCCCTTATATCGTTTGAATCCCAATTGATTTTAGGATAGTTGAAGTCTCCCACTATTTTGCCCCCTAGTTCTTACAAGCAGAAATTTGCCTACATATATTTGTTCTTCTATCTCCCTTTCACTATTTGGGGGTCTGTAGTATACTCCCAGTAACTGTCCCTTTTTCATTTCTAAGCTCAATCCATAAAGCCTCATTTGCTGACCCATTTAATATATCAACATTCCTGATGGTCAGCATTCAGCTGGCATGTTGTATTTATATATAATCAAAAAGTGAAAGATGGGTTGGGAAATGAAACGCTTCCTCAATTGCATCAAGCATGCGAGGCCAGTCCTGCAGACTCCTTACTCTGCCTCAATAATGTGTCTCAACTCCAACCTTTGAAGAGTACACCCTCTGGACCCATGTAATAATCATATATCTACATTATCAATCTTATTTGTCTTTCTAACTGCAACTGACAACTTATCAGTAGTCCTGTACTGTGGACTGATACGCATTAGGAACTGGACTGAGACCACCAGAGCTCCTTCTCATGTAGAACTTGACACTCAGAGAACAGATTGTCTGCATTGGACTTAAACCTAGGTCCTAGAGTTGAAAGGACAGTATGAAAACTAGCATGTCTTTACTTCCCCTTTAAAGCCATAAAAAATGTCCACTTCACAACTTTTATGGCAAAACAAGCAACTGTCAAATGTGAGACTTAATTTCTGCTCTGTATTTTTAAAATTATAGCTCACAAACCATTCTTCCCAAGTGCTGGACTGCTGAGTCAATAAAGCTGCGAACTGATTTTTAACCAGCACTTGTAAGAGCGGTTTGAATCACAGACCTCAACACTTTCAAATATCAATAAGAGGCAAAGGCCAAACATATAAGGACAGACTCAGATTCTGCAATAACCTAGAACACTGAGCTCCTAAAGCTCAGTTACAAAATTGCGACACTGACATGAAACTATTCCAAAAGTTTAAAAGAAAAACTAAGCGATGGACATATAAAATCTAAGGAAATGGCAGCAATTAATTAACATGTAATGTAGAAGGATAAATTAATATTTGTTTGAGATCATTCATCAGACTCCCACCTATTTTTGTTCAGCGTCCTCCCACCTATTTTTGTAACTCTCTGTTATGATGGATTTCATTTTCCTGGCACCCATTGACTCAGTTTCAACATAGACAGACATTCAAATACTATACACTTCTATCCCTTCTACAAGTTGGTCTCCAGACTCTACACTTCTTTATTTCTTCATTAATTAGACGACCTCTATCTACCTTCCTGGCTTGGCTGAATTTATGTTCATCCTAAAGTTTCTCAATTACATGCCTCCTGAATTTTCGACCGAAGGGCTACATCTGAAAAATTAACCCATCTTTCTCCTCATGCTGATCAGTCAGTCTGCATTTTTAAATATTCCCATCATTTTCTATTTTTATTACAAGACCTTACAAGTTTTTGGTTTAAGATTTTTTATCTTAAAGCAATTCTTTTTGTCAAAAATTATCCACCTTCTCAAATCCATCTGGCCTTCACACTAATGCTTCAAGAGAAAAGAAAAAAGAATTTGCATTGATATAGTGCCTTTCATAATCCCATGACGTCTTAAAGTTTTTCATCGACAATAAATCTATTACTGTTATTATGCAAGCAAATGGTGCAGCTAAGTACTACAACTCTTTTTGGTGGTGTTGCAAGAGAGAAGTGCTGGCCAGAACACAGAGAACTATTTTCTCATCTTCAAAAAGTGATCGATCGGCATTAATTGCACTTGCCAGGGCATGCAGATGGGGCTTTGAATTAAAGTAATCTTGCCATACAGCAATCCCTGGAATGGAACCTGAAACCCATCAGACAGAACATTACCAACTACGCCAAATAGCAGGTTAGCAGATGTCCAAGCCTGGGCATTGGTCACCATAAATGTCACGCTGCAGATATTTGCACCTATCAGGAAGCAGTGCACGTCATTTCAGATGTGACTCTTCCTTTCAGTTCTCATCCTGCATGCTACCCTACCCCTCAAAGAACTAGATTGTTCCCTATGTTGTACCAGCCAAAAATTGTGTTGAGGGCTGAGATAAAGACTATGCTCATCCCACAGGATGTTCAAATACTTAGATATATTTTGTAAAAGTTTTATGGGTGATGATGATCTTTGCTTTGATGTTCATTTGTCCCATTGCACAGTCATTTCACTTTTTACCCTCCTCTGCACACAAATATGGAACCTCCTGTGTACAACTTGTGGTGTTTTAGTCATTTGACAATGACATTGTTGTGTTGCAGATATTGTTCAGCTTCCCTCCCTCTTGAAAGGTAAAACTTAGCCAAATTTAGAACCAAGTGCAGTATGTTCAACCTCCAACATATGGCACTGACAGTAAATATTCCTTCTCCTTCCATCACCTCCCTCCAAAGCCAAAGACATACGGACCATTTCATCTTCCAGTTTGAGGTGAAGGATTGCATCATCTTCTTTGTAATCCTTGGTGACTTCTGCTGATCTCCAAACATCCTCTGGATCAGGAATCCAAACCTTTGTGTACTGCAAATAAAATTCAGGCAGATTAGTGTACAAAAAGCATCAAATTACAGGGAGTACTGTGGGTACTCCCACATCACAGTAACCAGGATTGCCTTTTCTGTTAGACTGAAATATAATACAAAGATGATTCTTGTCTGTTTGATCTAACAGAGTGACTACATTCACCGCTGAAGAAAATCTAAATACTAACCAGTCACCCCTTGTGATTTGGCAGCATCTGCGGAGAGGAACACAGTTAACGTTTCGAGTCCATATGACTCTTCAACAGAACTCTTCTGTTGAAGAGTCATACGGACTCGAAACGCTAACTGTGTTCCTCTCCACAAATGCTGCCAGACCTGCTGAGTTTTTCCAGGTATTTTTATTTTTGGATTTCCAGCATCCACAGTTTTTTGCTTTCACCCCTTGTGATTTACCTGGTTTGCTTATCAATGGATTTTTAGAAGAATATATTCTGAGAAAAACCTTGTTGGAATGAGAATTCACACTACCCAAGTATCTCTATGCCCAGGGCTATCTATGGGATCAGCACTTCATTAGTTAAAACAGCTTTCTGCTGATCATGGGGTGCATTGTGTAAACAGGCTTAAGGCAAGGATATCTTCAGGCACGAAGAGGTTTTTGGAATGGTCAAGCCATGTCTGAAATGGTCGGGAATATGTTAATTTGGTCATGTGTGTTCATGGTAATAAAATGGAAAAAATTATGAGGATAATATAACTAAGGTAATAAAATGACTGGAAGAGATGGAGAAGTGGCAGACGCACTTGGCTGGCTCCGTTGTTGTTCTGTTTTATGTATCTTTAATGTATTATGATTTGTTGATGGTATGTGTGGAATGTAGCGATTAAGATATGATATATGAGACATGAGCGAACCATTACAAAGCAACATTCATCCTGGAATCGTGAAGCATGATTTCTCAATAAAAGAAGTCATACGGCATTTTGTGTGTGTGTGCTGTGTGTATGTGTACCTACTCTGATGTTTGAAGTAACAAGAAAGCAGCCCAACACCTTCCTCCATTTCATTTGAAGAAATGTTGGCGAGAAAGTGCTGACACAAAACAGAGAATGTAGAACTTCACTACTCTCTGCCCCACCAAACAGATCTCTCTTCATTAGTCAGCACTCTCTGCTTTACATTTTCAATCCAGCTGATGATTTCATTAACTTTCTTATTTTATACATACACACATACACATATTATACACAAACTCATGCACACAACATGGACACACACAATTCCCTAGTTTTTCTAATTTTTTCATGAAATGTGGGTGTCACTGGCAAATTTGTTGAACTGAGTGGTTTGCTAGGCCATTTCAGAGGGCAGTTTAGAGTCAACCACATTGCTGTGGGTTTGGAGTCAATTGTAGGCCAGACCAAGGAAAGATGGCAGATTTCCTCCCCTGAAGATATTAGGTTTTTAATGGCAATTGATGATAGTTATCATGGCCACCATTACTGAGATTAACTTTATATTCCAGATTAAATTCAATTAATAAAAATAAATTCCACCAGCTGTCATGGTGGGAATTTGAAACCGTGTGCCCAGAGCATTAGTCTGGGCCTCTGGATTACTAGCCCATTAGTTCTTCAATCACTCCTTTTCTTATCGAGTTCAGGTCACTTTCAAGTCCTCAATTTCATTTATGGAGCACCTGAAAATGATTACTTGCTCATTTCTGGAAAGATTGTAGGGTCTAGTTCAGATGACCTGTGGATATTTAAAGCTTTTTCAAAATCAAATGCTTTACTGCCCTTGGAGTGTGATGGATTTTTGAGCTAGTGTAACTTTAGAATAATAGCTAAATGACACTAAAGTAAAAGCATACTTTGTAGGGCAAGACGACCACTTCACTTGTCAAGCTGACTCTACCCAGAGTCCATGTATGATCACCGATGTATAATATAATGATTGTAGACATTTCCTACTACCACTGCCTGTCAATCCCCAAGGTACATTTAATTTCTTCTCCTACAAAGCACGAAAATAAATCAAGCTGTGTCATTAATATCTCTATAACCCTCCATCACCCCACTCAACAAATATTGATCCAGGTCTCTTTTAAAGATGTCAATTAACTCAATGAACTACTTTTTCTGAGTATTTAGTCCACTGTCCTCGAAGGGGAAACAATGGCCAGAATCTTCTGGTCGGCGAGCGGAGGCAGGCCCTGCTCACCAATGCATAAAATGACGCACGGTGACATCGGCTCGTCACTCAGATCTTCAGTTCAGCAGGCGCGCACCGGAGTCGGCTGCACGCCCGCCAAATTGTCAAAGGCCTATTAAGGCCATTTAAATATCAGTTAAAATAATTAACAGAGCTGCCTGTCCAACCTTAAGGTTGGCGGCAGGTGAAGAGCCCGGGCAGCCTTCACATTTATCATGAAACCTCATCCATGGGAGGGATGAGGTTTCATGAAAGTTTTTAAACTTTAATAAAAAATTTTAATAAAATTCATAGACATGTCCCAGCTCATGTGACATTGTCACACGAGGGGGCATGTCTTAATTTTTTTTCCTTTATTTAGATTTTTAACAATCAAACTGATCTCATTGAAGCAGCTCTATGCCTGCGAAAGAGTGCAGGCCTCGACTCTCCTGTCTCCCCCCCGCCCGCACAAGTAGCGCTCAGAGCTTCCAGGTACGTGTCACACTCGGTGTGCCTTAATTGACCCGCCCACGTAAAATGACGGCACGTAGCCAATCGCGGGTGGCAATTGGCTGCGCCCTCATCTGCGCACACTCCCACCCAGCCTCCCCGACGGAGAGAAAATTCTCCCCAATGCTTTTCTCTAATCTTGCTGATTTACCCAAGCTGTTCTGATGACATCATAAGCTTCAAAAGCGATAGATGAAAAACAAGGTCCGTGAAATTCTTGGGAAGACAGTTTTCCTGAGTAATGGTAATGTGGCCGGATTTAGGACAAAAACAGAAACTTTCTTGAACCCGTCAAAAATAAAGTCACTTTTAGTTGCCACCCATATTACACCTGCTCACAAATGGGGAAGTGTATTATGATACCATGCCACACATTTCATTCATTAGCAGGTGATACGCAAGAATCTCTAGAACCACCTTGCTAGGGACAATGTTGGGCGGGGGTGGGGGGGGGGGGGGGCAGTGGCGGAGGTTGAAATCTCTAAAAATCTCTAAATTCAAGAGCAGATCAACGGTACTGCCAAAATTGGCAGAAGTAGACACCAGACAATTTTTAAAATTCATATGAACCCTCGCTGAGGTCTGTGGGTCCAATTACATTGCAGGAAGATATTGCAGAGAAATTCCTCCCCCAAGCTCGGATGTCAGAATTGCTATGATCGCCTGTCAAATGTACTTTAAACTGGCCTGGCCCTGGGCGGGTGAAGCTTGACTCCACACATCCGCATTGTGATTTTCAGTGCCAAGGCTTCAGCAAGGAATGAAAGAGGCCTATTTGGCCATTAAGCTCTTTGTTTACACAGTATGTATCCAATTTAGCTTCATCATCAAACTAATTTATTTAATTGCAGTTGTTGTCACTAGGTTTATTTAACATAATATTGATATTAATATGTTAGTGGGGGGGTGCAAAAGAAAAACTTTTATTTAGTCTGCTAAATTGGACTGCAGTTTCGTGTGCATCAGCAACCTTCCAGTACCTTGGCAAGTGGCTATGTTTGCATCCAGGCAGCGAGGGTTGGAAAGCCAGACTATTCACTGCAGGCTGATCCTGCCTTCGCCTTCATCAATATTGATACCATTTCTGGCACAGGTGGCAGGGTAACAATCAGAAGCTGCTATCCCAAGATTTTCTTTCACCCGAGCCATTGGCATCAACGCCAGCTGTTATCAGCCAACTCAGCATAAGCTGAATTTTAGTGTGATGTTTGAAATACAACTGCCCAATAAAAAGATATTGGCATTCCCAAGTCTAAACCATAAACACAGCTTTTCCTCAATGCTTGAAAAAGTCATAATTCATCTCTTCCTTGGTAATGACACATGAAGAATAGGATAAGCTATAGGGTTGTAACCAACCACCATTTTTGCTTTGGGGAACAGAACTGCAGTGCACCATTTATGTTACTGTAACATTAGATACAAGTGACACTGGGAAGTGTTACATCGCTGAACCTTGTGTTGCCCAACATGTTTCATGAAGACAGTGACCATTTAACAAAAAACCTTTTTGGTAGACAAAAGTCATGGTTGTATGACCTTGATGAAATGTATAAAAAGAAACACCAGGCAGCAGAAGGATACTGTGACAAATACCTTGTCAGCACTTGAATACTTATTTCTTGGAAATATAAATCTTCTATTCATGGTTTAGTGCTACAGTGGGGTAAATTCTCTCTCTTCTACCCCACCCTATTACACAGATGCTTTGAATTACTGATACGACTACAACAATAATGGCTATGGCTCTCAAATAATGGACTGGAAACGAAATAACTCACATATTCTGCATTCCATAACAAACCATACAGTATATCTTTAGACAAAAGAATGAGGGGGATGATGGGAACAAGAGGAGGCCCATTCAGCCTATCGAGCACTTTCCAAGCCTATGACCACTACCATCTAGAAGGACAAGGGCAGAAGATACATGCGAACACTACCACCTGGATGTTCCCCTCCAAGTCACTCACCATCCTGACTTGGAAATATATCGTCGTTCCTTCACTGTTGCAGGGTCAAAATCCTGGAACTCCCTCCCTAACAGCACTGTGGGTGTACCAATACCAAATGGACTGCAGTGGTTCAAGGCGGCAGCTCACTGCCACCTTCTCAAGGCCAACTAGGGCAATAATTGCTTGCCCAGCCAGCGAAGCCCACATCCCTTGAATTAATTTTTAAAAATTAATTAGATCATGGCTAATCTGTACCTTAATTCCACCTACTGACTAATTCATTTAACATCAGCTGTCACTAGGATTATTTAGTATGCAAGAGCCGAATCCGCTAAATTGGAACACAGTTCCATGGGCACCTGCAGCCTTTCAGTACTTTGCCAAGTGGCCATGTGTGCGCCACATGACAACATATGGTGTATAGACACACTGGTTAAAGAAACTTGCATGCCAAAATAATTATTATTGTTGTAATTTCCTCCACTTGTCTCCTGGAGTTGCTTTTTTTAAAAAATTAATTCACAGGATGTGGGCTTCATTGGCTGGGATGGCATTTATTGCTCATCCCTAGTTGTGCTTGAGAAGGCAGTGGTGAACTGCCTTCTTGAACTGCTGCAGTCCCTGTGGTGTCGGTACACTCGTGCTGGAGGGCAGTTCCATTGTTCTTCAGTTTTTCCACAAAGGGCCAGTATTCACAAATGAGCTGAAATAGAGAGTTGGCAGGCAATTTCATCACAGAGTTACCACAAGTGGGAATGTTGTTAATCTCAGCTGATGGCTATTCCATGCACATTGTCACCATACAATAATCAGGAACCATAAAAATTTAAGAGCACAGAAATTTGCTATCCTGCTCATCATGTGTGCCAGCTGTTTGTGAGAATATTAGAGTATTTTTCCCTTCTCCTCCAACCAAGGATGACAAGGTCAATAGCTGTCAAAGCCAAGATAATCAAACTCAAAAATAGACAGAATCATTCTGAGGTTGTCAGCTATGTATGGCTTTCTAGTGCACTGAGGAGTGCCTTTCCCAACCAGGTGTTCTAAGAGAGCCATTTCAAATAAATTTGCAGAGCACATGTTATAGAATCATTTACAGCAGAAAAGGAGGCCATCTGGCTCATCGAGTCCATGCTGCCTCCCCACACAGCAATCCAGTCAGTCCCACTCATGTGCTTGGTACACATAATCCTGCAAGTTTATTTGCTTCAATTTCCTTTTGAAATCATTGATTGTTTCACCTCTCTAGTGGCAACGAGTTCCAGATCATTCCACTCGCTGCATAAAAAATGTTCTCTCTCTCTCTCTCTCTCAGTCCCCCTGCATCTCTTGCCTAAAATCTCAAATCTGTGTCCCCTGGTCCTTGTACCCTCAGCTAATGGGAACAATTGAAGCCTGTCATAATCTTTTACACCTTGATCAAATCTCCCCTCAATCCAGGGAAAACAACCCCTTTCTAACCATAAAAATTTAAGAGCACAGAAATTTGCTATCCTGCTCATCATGTGTGCCATGAAAACTCAGCATGTCTGGCAGCATCTGTGGAGAGAGAAACAGGACTAAGGTTTTGAAGAAGTCATATGGACTTGAACCGTTAACTCCATTTCTCTCTCCCCAGATGCTACCAAACTTGCTGAGTTTTTCCAGCATTTTCTGTTTTTATTTCAGATTTCCAAACTTTGCAGTATTTCGCCCTTTCTAACCTAACCTTGTAACTAAATTCTCCCCAACCCCGGTCCCCACAAGCATTCTGTTAAATTTCTTCTGCATCATCTCAAGGACCTTCACATCTTTCTTAAAGTCTGGTGAGCAGAACTGGCACAATACTCCAGTTAGGGAACAACCGGAGCTTTATAAAAGGTTCAGCATAACTTCCCAGCTTTTGTACTTAATGCCTCTATTTATGAAGCTTAAGATCCCATAAGCTTCGCTAACCTCTCTCTCAATAAGTCCTACCACCTGTAAAGATCGATGCACATGCGCCCCCATGTCCCTCTGCTCGTCCACACTTCTTCCTCCATCCCTTCTGACAATATGCATCACATTACACTTCTCTATATTAAATTCTATCTGTTACTTGCCTGCGCATTCTAATAACCTATCCATGTCCTGTTGCAGGCAATTTATATCACCGTTTGCCAGTCCTTCAAGTTTGGTACAATCAGCAAATTTTGAAATTTTACTCCACATTCCAAGATCCAAGTCATTTGTATGGCATAAAAAAAGCAATGGTCCTGGCACTGACCCTTGGGCAGCACCACTACGCACAACCCTCCAGTCTGAAAAACAACCATTGGCCACAACTTGCTGCTTTCTGTCCTTAAGCCAATTTTTTATTTAGTTACACACTGGCCCTCCTCTTCCAAGAGCCTCGAATTTGTAACAGCATGTCCTAATTCTATTGTCTCTTGCTCAATTGCTCAATACAGTGATTTAAAAAAACAAGCCTTCACCGAGAAAATGAAAGCCTTATATTTCAAAACTGCAGGTGTGTCCCAGGTATGAGTAATCTGCAGCAGCTTTGATGATATATAGGAACAATGAGTCAGCTGTCTTCTTTTCCCAATGCCTAGTTTATAACGTCATTATACTGTAGGCAACTCTTATCACCTGATCCAGGTGCTGTCCATTTAGGTCATAAGCCTGCAGCATTTAGCCTATAGTAGTTCAGATCATTACTTCACAAATCTGGGGGTAGGGAGGGGCAGATGGTGGGGGTGGGGGTGGGGGTGGGGCAGATGGTGATGCAGTCACGGATTAAGTCAAGCAAATCCCAAAATATCTATCTATCTGTGTCACTTCGGAGCAGTAAGTATGCCAAGTTGCACAGGCATTGGTACATTTACTTTTCTCCATGTCTACAACCACAATTTGGCTTGGGTGGTGGGGCAGGAAGGAATAACCTTCTCCTTCTTTGTAACCTTATTAAATTCTGCCAAGAGGAGCAAAAATCTAGGTCTACAAATCTGCCAGTGAGTTAACACCTTTGGATTTATCAGAATGTATGTTGGACATCAGCTCACTGATGCTGTTCCCTTCGGATTAGAATTAGAATAGGCCCATCATGAAAATAACTACTAATATCACCTGTTACAAAAATAAGTAACTTTCCTGCTTATTTTCCAAGGGCTTGTACAACCTAAAACTTGAATGCTTCCTCACAAACAGCAATTTGTCTCAATTTACTTGGTCAAGCCCTTTCGAAACGTTGGAAATTTGACATGGGATATTGCAACCTTTCCTCTTTTGAAAGAAAACAAGTGAACTGCCTGAATGTTTTTTCATAACTTAAAGAAATTACTAAGGTGAGCAACAAAAGATAATTGAGTCTGGGGAATTTTAAGGGTGGAGGTGTAACCAGAGGGAAAGTCACTCAATTAGTTTAATGAATAAATACAGTGTGATTAGCAAATACATGGATATAGGCCCTCTACTCATTCAGAAAATGGGGACATCTATGCAAGAAAACCAAACTGAGACACATAGGGTGTTGACATTTCAAACTGCTGCAACAGTGTGGGTAAAATGTCAACTTATATTCATGACTTCCTTCACAGTGCCATATCATTAGATTAGGTGCTATAAAACTGAACAGGAGTTTCAGTATTCTCACATGTACCAGCTCCAGTCACAAACCTACGAAGGTAAAAACCAGGAGAGTAGTTCAGTAGTTTTTCACAATCAGCAAAGCCATTTTTTGTGGATGAGAGTGGATCAGAATGGAGAGGCTAAAAAAGCAGTTACTGATGCTG
The DNA here is from genome assembly GCF_017639515.1 of Carcharodon carcharias. Taxonomy (NCBI): domain Eukaryota; kingdom Metazoa; phylum Chordata; class Chondrichthyes; order Lamniformes; family Lamnidae; genus Carcharodon; species Carcharodon carcharias. The sequence goes on along the minus strand of NC_054467.1, from coordinate 221,782,483 downwards.
ACATGTAGTTCAATGGATACAAACAGCCATCCAAATTTGTGCCTGATTCACTATTCTTAAGAGATGAGCCAAGGGATGGGGAATATCAATTCAAGCTCAATTCCTTAAAAGCCTGTAAGCGATTCAGAATCTTCAGATTGTGCTCAGCTGCCTCAGATCCAGTTGAGTTTTGTCCTCTCTAGCCGGAGAGCTTATGAGGCATTTTGTACAATTCTGACTGGCACTTAAATCATTTTCTTGTAGCTTAGTCACATCCACAACAGCATTTACCGAATAAAAAAGGGGAAGAGGCTATTTTTTCATTCCTGGTGACCAATGCTTTGTTCGTAGCAAGTTTAGGAACACTAATGATTTTACAAAGCATTAATAACCTGTTTCACAAAACAGCTTTCACCTACATCTCACACAGACTGCGGCAGATATGTACTGTGGCATTTAGTAGACCACTGTTCAGTACTCATCTAGACAAATGATGGAGAGGATATCACAAATGCTTCATTTATTTCCTAAGATAAGAAGAATCACAGAATTGTTACAGCGCAGGAGGAGGCCATTCAGCCCATTGTGTCTGCACCAGCACTCCAAATGAGCATTATGCCTCAGTGCCATTCTCCTGCCTTTTCCCCATAACTTTGCACATTGTTTCCATTTAAATAATGATCTAATGCCCTCTTGAATGCCTCGATTAAACCTGCCTCCACCACACTTCCAGGTAGTGCATTCCAGACTCGAACCACTCACTCTGTGAAAAAGTTTTTTCTCATATCACATTTGCTTCTTTTGAAAATCACTTTAAATCTGTGCCCTCTCGTTCTTGATCCTTTTTATGCGTGGGAACAGCTTCTCCCTATCTACTCTATCCAAGCCCCTCCTGATTTTGAGTACCTCTATCAAATTTCCACTTAGCCTTCTTCTCTCCAAGGAGAACAGTCCTAACCTTTCCAATCTATCCTCATATCTGCAGTTTCTCATTCCTGGAACCATTTTTGTGAACCTCTTTTGCACTCTCTCCAATGCATTCACATCCTTCCTAAAGTGTGGTGCCAGAACTGTGCACAATACTCCAGCTGAGGTTTAACTAGTGTACTATACAAGTTCAGCATAACCTCCTTGCTGTTGTACTCTATGCCCTTATTGATAAAGCCTAGGATACTGTATGCTTTATTAACTGCTCTCACCACCTGTCCCACCATCTTTAATGACTCAGACACATATACACCCAAGCCCCTCTGTTCCTGCACATCCTTTAGAATAGTATCCCTTATTTTATGTTGTCTCTCCATGCTCCTCCTACCACATTGAATCACCTCACACTTCTGTGCATTGAACATCATCTGCCACATATCTGCCCGTTCCACAAATTTGTCTATGCCTTTTTGAAGTTCTAAACTATCCTCCTCACAAGATCTGTATCACCTGCAAACTTTGAAATTGTCCCCTGCACACCAAGATCTAGATCATTAATGCATATCAAGAAAAACAAGGATCCCAATACCGACTCCACTACAAACCTTCCTCCAGCCCGAAAAATATCCTTTAATCATTACTCACTGTTCCCTATTACTCAGCCAATTTTGTATGCACGTTGCTACTTCCCTTTTATTCCAAGAGCTAAAACTTTTCTCACAAGTCATTCATGTGGCACTGTATCAAACGCCTTTTGAAAGTCCACGTAAACCACATCAACAGCATTGGCCGCATCAATCCTTTCTGCTGCCTCTTCAAAAAACTCCAACAAATTAGTTAAACATGATATTCCCTTAAGAAATCCATGCTGGCTCTTCCTTATCAACCCACATTCTTCCATGTGGCTATTAATTCTATCCTGAATAAATGTTTCTAGTTTCCACTGCCTCCCCAGAAAGAAGTTTATTTTTTATTATTGCAGCAGAAGTGAAATTTGTGTGGGGAAAGGGAGTGCTAGTGATGTCAAAATGAAAGCTGTGAAACTAACCAGGAACATGACTAACAACTGGGGCTTAATATTATGCTCCCCACCGGCGGATTTGCAGGCGTGGGTTGGGGGTGGGGGGAGTGCTCACTAAATTACCCAGATCACCTCCCCACCACCCTCCCACCTCAGCCAACCAGTCTGCAATTTAATGTGGGACGGGCAAAGCCTAGGCCTTGCCCCAATTGAGGCCCATAAGTGGGCAACTAATGACCACTTAAGCACTGATTCCTATCCGGCCTCAATTTTCAGGCTGGCAGAGGGGTTCAGGAGCAGGAGGGAGCCAAGAAAGTCACCCTGCTCAGGCCCTGTGAGGGAAGCAGGGGGCATGCTTCCTTCAAAGGCCTTCTTTCCACATCAGGCACATTCCCTCCTACAAGGTCTGCTCCCTGTAGGTGCTCCCCACCCAACCCCTCGGTCTCTTCATCAAAACCCCCATGCCCCTTGGGCCTCACCTTCCCTCCCCAACCATGAGACAACCCACATTTACCTGATCCTGGGCTCCGGGACTTGGAATCTGGGTTGACTTGTAGTCCCAGTCCTGGCCAATGCACTGCAGGGACTACAGAGCTCAGATGTTTGAGGTGGGACTTACTCCCAAGTTGATTTTTTAAAATTCTTTCACAGGTCATGGGCATCGCTGGCTAGGCCAGCATTGTTATTGTTCACCCCTAACCACCCTCGAGAAGGTGGTGGTGAGCTGCCCTCTTAAACCGCTGCCGTCCATGTTGTGTAGGCACACCTACAGTGGGAGTTCCAAGATTTTGACCCAGCGACAGTGAAGGAATAGTGATATAGTTCCAAGTCAGCATGGTGTGCAGCTTGGAGGAGAACTTGCAGGTGGTGATATTCGCATACATCCTTCTACCCTTGTCCTTCTAGGTGGTAGAGATAATGGGTTTGTAAGGGTTTGTCAAAGGAGGCTTGGTGAGTTGCTACAGTGCATCTTGTACATTGTACATACTGCTGCCACTGTGCATCGATGATGGAGGGAGTGGAAGTTGAAGATGGTGGATGGGGTGCCAATCAAGCACACCGCTTCATCCTGGATGGTGTTGAGCTTCTTGAGTGTTGTTGGAGCTGTACTCATCAAGGCAAGTGGGGAGTATTCCATCACACTTCTGACTTGTGCCTCGTAGAGGGCGGACAGGCTTTGGGGAGTCAGGAGGCGAATTACTCTCTGCAGAATTCCCAGTCTCGAATCTGGTCTTGTAGCCACAGCATTTATATTGTTAGTCCAGTTCAGTTTCTGGTCAATGGTAACCTCCAGTACGTTTTGGTGAATAGAGCAATGGAGCTCCTGCAGTGAGGCCCTGGGACTGAGATGATTGACCTCCAACAACCACAACCATCTTCAACAAGTGGAGAGTTTTCCCTCCCGATTTCCATTGACTCCAAATTTGTTAATGCTCCTCGATGCCATACTTCAGTTCAGCTCATTTGTCCATATTTGTACTAAGGCTATAATGAGGTCAGGAACTGGGCCTGGAGGAATCCAAACTAAGCATTGTGAGCAAGTTATTGCTGAGTAAATGCCACTCGATAGCATCATCAACCATCCCTTCCATCTCTTTGCTGATGATCGGGAGTGGACTGATGAGACGGTAATTAGCTGGGTTGGATTTGTCCTGCTTTTTGTGGACAGGACATATCTGGGCAGTTTTCCACATTGCCAGGTAGATGTCAGTGTTGCAGCTGTACTGGAACAGCTTGGTTAAGGGCGTAGCTAGTTCTGGAGCACAAGTCTTCAGTACTCCTGCCGGAATATGGTCAAGGCCCATAGCCTTTGCATATCCAATGCCTTTAGCCATTTCTTGCTATCACATGGAGTGAATCAAATTGGCTGAAGACTGGCATTTCTGATGCTAGGGACCTCAGGAGGGGGCTGAGATGGATCATCCACTGGCACTTCTGGCTGAAGATGGTTGCAAATGCTTCAACCTTGTCTTAAGCACTGATGTGCTGGGCTCCTCCATCATTGAGGACAGAGATAATTGTGGGGCCTCCTCCTCCTGTGAGTTGTTTAATTGTTCACCACCATTCACAACTGAATATGGCAGGACTGCAGAGCTTAGATCTGATCCGTTGGTTGTGGCATCTGTGAGCTCTGTCTATTGTATGCTACTTTCACTGTTTCACATGTAAGTAATCCTGTGTTGTAGCTTCACCAGGTTGACACCTCATTTTTATGTATGCCTGGTACTGCTCCGGGCCTCCCCTCCTGCTCTCTTCATTGACCCAGGGTTGATCCCCTGGTGCGATTGCAATGGTAGAGTGGGGGTTATGCCAGGCCATGTGGTTGAGTACAATTCTGCTACTGCTGATGGCCTAGAGTGCCTCATGGATGCACAAGATCTGTTCAAAATCTATCCCATTTAGGACAGTGGTAGCGAAGGACAACAAGATATACATTATCCTCACTGTGAAGACAGGACTTGATCCCCAGCCAATTAATGCTCCTTGGGCCATTATGTGGCAGCAGGATAGCTGGTATCAGTGGGGGATATGTTCCCCGCTGGGGGATAGAAACTTCACCATCTGAAAAATTCTACCTGTGAATATAGTCAGTCAGTCAAGATTATGCTTTGTATTTCACATTTAAAAAGAAAATGAAAATACCTCAAAATGCAATACCTCAGCAAAAGGCAGTGATGTGTATTTGTGTAGATTCCACCTACTTTTAATGATTTAAACTCCTCACTCTCTGAATGCTTCACTAATCTTTAATGTATTAGTGCTTTAATAAGCATGCAAATGTCAGTGGAGCATTCTTGGCTATTTAAAAGTATGTTGTAACATACCAACATCTTAAGCAGTGCTGCTGACTCGGCCAATTCAGTCAATCAAGCCAATACAATGATCGGCTGACAATACATTCAGAATCAAGCCTGTGCCAATTCTGCAATTCAATCAATAGTAATTATAAAAAAGAATAAAAGGGACAAACAAATGGAAATTGTTGGATTGACTTGAAATTAAACAAGATCTTACACTCGTCCGTTTCAATCTCTTCAAGAAAGTTGGCCAACGCCATCACCATCACAAGAGGACTTTGAAATGATATATGAGTACTTTATTAACTCTTGGAGAAATCATTGTTGGAAACAAAAACACACTAGAAAGCATCTTTAATGCAGTCGTAATAATAGTAACAACAATGGCAAATCCCAGTATGGCAGTTTAGAATTTATATTCAATTAACGAAAGCTAGTCCAGAAACTGTAAAACTATCATTGATTGTCATAAAAACCCATCTGGCTCACTAATGAGCTTTAGGAAAGGAAATTTGCTATTCTACATGGGATTCCAGCTCCATAAAAATATGGTTGACTCCTAATTATCCTCTGAAATGGACAAGCAAGCCATTCAGTTCAAGGGCAATTAGGGATGGACAACAAATGTTGGCCTAGCCAGCAAAGTCCTCATTCCATGAAAGAGTAATTTTTTTAAAAACTTACATTTTTATAGCGCATTTAACTTGGAAAAATATTTCCACTGATTGGAGGCATAATAAAAGAAGAGTATGCCAAGACAAAGGATATAGTAGGAGGGCAGATCAAAAGGTTGTTCAAAGTAGTAAGTTTAAAAGGAAGGTCTTAAAAAGAGGAGAGAGAGGCAGAAGACCAGAGGTATTTCAGGGAGGGATTTCAACAGGGCAAGACCAAGCTGGCTGAAAGAATGGTTGTTAACCATAGGACTACGGGTGGGGGGGTGGTGTGCAAGAAGTTGGAGTCAGAGGAAAAGGCAGATAAAGGGGCAGATTATGCAGTGGGGAATTGTAGAAATGGTGCAGGTTACACTGAGAGGGAAGGCCAAGGTCATGAAGGGTTTTAAACATAAGTATGTACATTTTAAATTTGTGGCAATGGGGGTTCAGCAGCCAATAAATGGAGAGGTAGATGAGTGGGACTTGGGTAGGGTACATTGAATGAAGCTTGGATCAGTTGATTGAACAGGCAGTGAATGAGAGATTGGTCAGGAGAGTATTGGAATAGTTGAATCTGGAGGTGAAGGGAGTGTGAATTTTTTTAATTCATTTTTTTTTAACCAGATGTGGGCTTTGCTGACTAGGCCAGCATTTATTGCTCATCCCTAACTGCACTTGAGAAGGTGGTGGTGAGCTGTCTTCTTGAACTGCTGCAGTTCATGTGGTGTAGGTACACCAACAGTGCTGTTAGGGAGTTCCAGGATTTTGACCCAGCGACAGTGAAGGAATGACAATATATTTCCAAGTCAGGATGGTGAGTGGCTTGGAGGGGAACTTCCAGGTGATGGTGTTCCCATGTATTTGCTGCCCTTGTTGTTTCCAGATGTAGTGAATGTGGGTTTGGATGGTACTGCCTAAGGAGCCTTGGTGAGTTTCCGCGTGCATCTTGTAGACGGTAAACACTGCTGCCAATGTGCGTCAGTGGTGGAGGGGGTGAATGTTTGTGGAAGGGGTGCCAATCAAGTGAGCCACTTTGTCCTGGATGGTGTTAAACTTCTTGAGTGTTGTTGGAGCAGCACTCATCCAGGCAAGTGGAGAGTATTCCATCACACTCCTGACTTGTGCCTTTTAAATGGTGGACGGGCTTTGGGGAGTTGGGAGGTGAGTTACTCGCCACAGGATTGCCAGCATTTCACCTGCTCTTGTAGCCACAGTACTTATATGGCTAGACTAGTTCAGTTTCTGGTTAATGGTAACCCCCATGAAGTTGATAGTGGGGGATTCAAGGATAATAATACCCTTGAATGTCAAGGGGCGATGATTAGATTCTCTCATGTCGGAGATGGTCATTGCTTGGCACCCGTGTGACACAAATGTTACTTGCCACTTGTCAGCCCAAGCCTGGATATTATCCAGGTCTTGCTGCATTTGGACGTGGGCTGCTTCAGTATCTGAGGAGTCGCGAATGGTGCTGAACATTGTGCAAACATCAGCAAACATCCCCACTTCTGACCTTATGATGGAAGGAAGGTAATTGATGAAGCAGCTGAAGATGTTGGGCCTAGGACAATACCCTGAGGAACTCCTAAAGTAACGTCCTGGAACTGAGATGATTGACCTCCAATGAGGATTTCAGAATAACACAGCGGATACAGAGGCCGAGACAGATGATGTTACAGGGGTGAAGTAGGAGGTCTTTATGACAGGATGGATATGGGGTAGATGCGCAATCAGGATCAAATAGTTCTTCAAGCATGCAGTTTGGTTCAAGTGGAGACTATGACTTAAGGCGGGCAGGGGTTGGGAAAACTTAAATAATTCAAGTCATCCTAAAGAGCACAGAATTTGTGGCAAGGGCTAACGTCTTCACAATGTTTAGATGGAAGAGACTTCAGCTCAAGCCTTCCCTCCTGACACAGATTCTATGCCCCCACCTCCTCCCCTCAACCCATGCTGCCTCCCAAGGCACAATCTTCTGCTTTCACTGGTGGCGAGCTTGGAGGCAGGAAGGGCATGTAACTAGGAGGGATGATGGCGTACCGGAACCGAGAAAGAGTCAGCCAGCAGGCGAGACCCCCAATGCTTCAACAAGGTTTCGCCCCCAGACTCCAGCTCTCCCAGAAATTCAGCCCAGTTTCTCTTCTATCCTCAACAACTCCTAACTGACTTCTACCCGCTAATTAAAGAGAAGAACAAATTTAGTTGAAATCATATTCAAATAGTTTGCTCATTCAATGGGCACCTCATCTCACTGTATAAGGAAAGAATGTACAACTGCATGGATTATACGCTTAATGACTCCTGTGGGTTTCAATTATATACCAGATTTGGCATAGCATGATTAGTACTAAAGCACACCCTCGATATTACTCAATTACTGGCACCAACCGATACTCATTAACTGAGGAACGAACACATTAAGACAAAGCCTGACAAGTTGTTCATGGAGCAGAGTATCAACATATTACTAATAAGGGTATTAAGCAAATCTTAATCAAGGAGTGGGGTCAGTTCCATGTCAGCTTAAGCTCTCCAACAGAAAGCCAACTCCTTCACTGAAAAACATTAATTGTTGAGAGATAAAAGCAAAGCTAAAAGCAAAATACTGAGGATACTGGAAACCTGAAACAAAAACAGAAAATGCTGGAAAAACTCAGCAGGTCTAACAGCATCTGGGGAGAGAAAAACACAGTTAAACTCTCTGAAGTGGAGTTAACTGTTTTTCTCTCCACAGATGATGTTTGACCTGCTGAGGTTTTCCAACATTTTCTGTTTTTCTTTAATTGTTGAGAGACTGGTTGATCTCTCGTGGTATCCCATAGAAACAAAAGTATGCCTCACTTCTTGCAACTGTGTTCTGATTTTGTTCCATTCTTCAATTAAGGCTGACTGGAGGTGTATTAACTGCTGTAGATAAGGGAGAAACTTGAGTAAACACTCAGGCTAAGAATAAGAATGGATAGATGAAAGGTAGAAAAGACTTGCATTTTATACCTTTCGTGATCTCAGGAAGTCCTAAAGAGCTTCACCGCCAATATAGATTTTTCCCCCTTAACGGGATGTGATCATTAGTCTCTCATCTCTAGTTGCCCTGACAAGGCGATGATAAAACAGAGTTTCCTGCTAGGCCATTGCAGGGGGCAGTGCCAACTCAATCTCAATGGTGAGAATCTAAAGTCATATAGGGCCAGACTGGTAAAGACAGCAATTTTTGGTATCACAGTGTAGCAGGAAGCCATTCGGCCTATCAAGTCTGCACTGGCTCTCTGAAAGAGTATTCCACCTAGTCCCTGTAACCTTGCACATTCTCTATTTTCAGGCAGCAATCCAATTCCCTTTTGAATGCCTCAATCAAACCTGCCTCTAGCACCCTTTCAGGAAGTTTGTTCCAGACTCCAACCATCCTGTGGGTGAAAAACCTTTTCCTCACATCACATTTACTCCTTTTGCCAATTATTTTGAATCTTGCCCTCTAGTTCTTGATGTCCTCTTGAGTGGGAACAGTTTCTCACTATTTATCCTGTCCATACCCCTCGGATCTTGAATACCTCTATCAAGTCTCCTCAAAGCCTTCTTTTCTCCACGAAAAATAGTCCCACCCTTTCCAATCTATTCTCATTGCTACAGTTCTTCATCCTGGGAATCATTCTTGTGAATCTCCTCTGTATTCTTTCCAATGCCTTCACGTCCTTCCTTAAGTTTGGTGCTCAGAACTGGATGCAGTACTCCAGATGAAGCCTAAGTAGTGTCTTATACAAGTTCAACATGACCTCCTTACTCTTGTATTCACTGCCCTATTAATAAAGCATAAGACACTATATGTTTTATGAACTGCTCTTTCAACATGCCCTGCCATCTTCGATGAAACATGTATGTATACACCAAGGTCCCTCTGTTCCGGCACTTCCTTTAGAGGCTTTCCCTTTATTTTACACTGTTTCATTATATTTTTCCTGCCAAAATGAATTACCTCACACTTCTCTGCATTGAACTTCATCTGCCACTTGTCTGCCCAATCCGCCAACATGTCTATGTCCTTTTGAAGTTCAAGACTATCCCACACTTGACAACATTTCCAATCTTTGTAGCATCTGCAAGTTTTGAATACATGCCCTGCACATCACAGTCTAGGTCATTCATTTATATAATCAGGAAGAGCAATTGTCCAAACACTGACCCCATGGGGAACTCCACTACAAACCTTTCTCCAATGTGAAAAACAACCAGTTATCACTACTGTTTCCTATCACTCAGCCAATTTCTTTTCCAAGTGCCTACTTTCCCTTTTATTCCGTAACTAAAATTTTGCTCACAAGTCTGTTGCATGGCACTGTATCAAATGCCTTTTGAAAATCCACACACACCACGTCAGCATCATTTCCCATCAACAGTGTTTCCCTTAACAATCTACTCTGTTACATCCTCAAAAAATTCCAGCAGGTCAGTTAAACATGAACTTCCCTTAATGCTTCCATGCTGGCTTTCCTTAATTATCTTGCACTTGCCTAAGGGACTATTGATTTTATCCTGTACTATAGCTTCCAGAAGTTTCCCTACCACTGAGGTCAAACTGACTGGCCTGTAGTTGCCAGTTTTATCCTTGCACCCCTTTTTGAACAAGGGTGTAACATTTGCAACTCTCCAGTCCTCTGGCACCTCCCCTGTGTCTGCAATTTCCACTCTCACTTCCCTCAGTACCCTTGGCTGCATCTCATCTGGTCCTGGTACTTTATCTATGTTAAGTAAAGATAGCCTTTCCAACATCCCCTTCCTCTCGATCGTAATTACCTCCTCTGTCACCTCGGCCCGGATAGGATCCTCTTCCTTTGTAAAGGCAGATGCAAAGTTCGACACCTGCGCTATTGCTCCAGCCTCCACATGCCAGTCTCCTTTTTTGTCCCTAATTGGCCCTACTCTTTCTTTTACCACCCTTTTATTATTTACATGCTTATAGAAGATCTGAGGATTCCTTTTTATGTTCGCTGCCAGCCTCCTTTCATGCTCTCTCCTTACTTTTCTTATTAGTTTCTTCAATTGTCCTCTGGTCCTTCTATATTCAGCTTGATTCTCCATTGTATTTTCTACCTGACATATGTTGTATGCGCACTTCTTTCTTTTCATCTTTACCTCTATCTCTCTCGTCATCCAGGGTGCTGTGGATTTATTTGTCCTACCCTTCTCCCTCAGGGGAATATACCTGGACATTGCTTGCAATACTTTTTATTTGAATGTGGCCCATTGTTCAGCCACTGTCTTTTCCGCCAGCACTTGATTCAAACTCACTCGACTTAGATGCATTCACATCCCAACGAAGTTGGCTTTCCCCCAATTAATTATCCCTGCTCTGGATTACTCCCTGTTCTCTTCCGTGATTAACCTAAACTTTATGATACAATGGTCATTGTCCCCTAGAGGCTCTGCCACTGATATTTGATCCACTTGGGCCAATTCATTCCCCAGAACCAGGTTCAAAAGTGCACATCCTCTCGTTGGACTGAAAACATACTGCTGCAGAAAATTATTTGAACATATTCCAGGAACTCTCACCCCTCTTGCCCCTTTGTACTATTCCTATCCCACTCTATATCTGTATAATTGACGTCCCCATTATGATTACTCTATAATTCTTGCACCTCTCTGTAATCTCTTTGCAAATTTGTTTCTCCACACCCCTTCCACTGGAACTGGAATGAACCAGCTGGGGTCCTGCAACAATGTGACAGCTTCATGGTCACATTTTTCTAACGGATATGAGTAATTAATTTCCAAAGTTAATGAAAATGATTAATTCTCAAAGAGAATTGTTCTTGAAACTTGAAGTCGCTCTTTGTATTAATCTATTAGGCATCTAGATAAATATCCTCTACACTTACATTTGCTGTATGCAATCAGATAAATGGCCAGATAATCATTTTTTGTCGTATTGATTGATCGATAAATGTTGGCCAGGACAACAGGGAAAACTCCCCTACTCTTCTTTGAAAAGTGCCATGGGGTCTTTTATATCCACCTAAAGGAAGATAAGGCCTCAGTTTAATGTCTCCTCTTAAAAAAATCCACCCCTCTAACAGTGCAGACTGCTGCACTGAAGTGTCAGCTTAGATTAAGCACTTGCCAACCAATCACCACTCGCTTTTCATACAGCAGAAATATGTCATTTCCCCTGACATTGGTATTTTCTTGCCAATTGTACTGATGAGTGCAAGATGAGAAGTTTCAACAAAAAAATCTTTTTTCAGCAATACTGAAGGTGTGCAAGATGGGCAAAGTGGAGGATTAACTGAAGGGGAATGGGGACCTATCATGGCAACAGAAGGCAGCCTGACAATGTCTTACCAATAGCCTTATGAAGCAATATTAACCAAATGATATCACAGACTAAATCAACACTGTTGCATGCGGAGCACAATCTTACAATATTACAAAACACAATAAACAGATATATTCATTGTGAAGCAAAAAAAATAGCTGAATGAAATTTTTCTAAAGTTCTTCATCTAAAAACTAAAACTTTCCTAACACGTGATGCAAAAGTTATGCAGAGTTCAAATTCAGCCTCTGGCAAATTTACTGAAAAGCATTTTTGAACACTGGAGAAATGTAATCTTCAGAAAACACCATATAATGTATTGACCAAAATATTTTAACAAAAAAGCATTTTTGTGGCCCTGATGGCTTTGAAAGTAAATGCACCACCCAGTGAAGTACTGTCATATCAAACCAATAAAGCAAATAAGGATTTAATCAGTAAGGCAGTGAGGATTTGATCGCCTGTTCATGCTGAGTTAGCAGATTTCAGCCAGTACGGCCTCACCACTCCGCATTGAGGAAAAAATAATAAATCAGTTACTTTCCCATCAAGCTGCAGGTTGATCGGCTTCTAATAGCATCCTCACAGTCCTAGTAGTGGTTCTGATGCACTTAATTCGGAGGCTATCTTAGCTTCTACCATCATTAAAAGTCAAGCTCAAACAGCAACAACCCTAGTCTTCAGTACTATCGAGCAACGCCTAACAAACAGTATACTGGTGAGGTGATGAGGAATGGCTTGGGCTCAGCCCATATAATTCAACACCTCGCCAACATTCACTGCCCAGGCTTAAATATGATTAAGTGTTTGTGGTATCATTGGAAAACACTGGAATAGCATTGATCCATGCATAAAAATGTGGTTGACTCTTAAAATGCCTACTGAACAAGGGCACTTAGGGATGGGCAATAAATGTTGGCCTAGCCAGCGACGCCCACATCCCATGAACGAATGAAAAGAAGGGAATGGAGTATGGGAAGGAGGCAAAATTAAAGAGGGAAAACCTTTGAAAATGAACTGAAAATGACAATGGTCAATGTGCTAAATGTGACTGGTGAAGTGATGCATCATAAATACCAGTAATTCATCATTCCCTGAAAAACAACATAAGACAATTTGCAGTGATGTCAGTGCAACTTTAACTCAATTATCCTCGCAATGTAACAGTACAGGTTGGCTCGTGTGACCATCTGTTTAATAACTTAACAGAGGATTTGTCTTTCTAAAGGATTTGCCATTATCCAATTCAACAACCATGAAGGGGAAGTGGCTGCGAATGGCACAATGGTTAAATTTTTTTTTTAAATAAATCAACCCAATCTCATCTGAAGGTAATGCAAATCCTTTAATGCAACACCCTATGTAACAAAGACCTAACTGCTAGTCCTTAAAGGAGGTTGGCTTTCAGAGTTCAAGTGTTTATTCTTTCACCTAAACCCAGATCAGAGATCGAATCAAAGTAATTGACGTCTGCTCAGCATTTTAAGTGAGACAAGCTCATGCAATCTGCCAGTATAAACATCAAATGAATCCTTCCAAAACGGTTAAGCAATCATACCCAGCGACTCCCTAAACATAAATGCTATGGGGCTACAAAAATGTGAATGGGAGGAGGGAATATGCGAGATTGAGTAACTTGTGGGCAGAAAACCACTCCACCTCTCTTTCCTCCTTAAAGATGTTCTTACCTACCTCTTCAGACAAGCTTTTGGTCAACTGTCTTAATATCCCCATATGTAGCTCAGTATCAAATTTTGTTTGATAATCCTCCTGCAAATCGCCTAAGGATGTTTTATTTTGTTAAAGGAACTGTTTAAACATGAGTTAAATGTTGTTGTTGTTAAGTATGTGTATAGAGGAAATTTGAAGTTAGAGCAACTGGTCAGAACTTCTCATTTGTTTTATTGATACAAATGGATTGGAAACTGGGGGGACATTGCCTGATGATAGGTTAGTACAGAAGAAATGGAAGGTGATTTAACCTGTGCTAGACTTATAGGAATTCTTTGATCTCAAGGGTGAAACAGTATTTCACTTTGCATCACTTTACTTGCTGAGACACAAGAAAAAGTGGTTGAACGGGGAATCCTGTCACACCTGAACATTTGCTCTCTTCCTCCATGTGCGCCAAAGAGCTTGAGATTGGTAGAATTTACTTAAGTGTCAGCAAATAATAGCATTGTTTGCTTTAGCTTGGTATGGCGACACAGGGTGGAGTTGAAGTGCTTGAATAGCTGGACTAATTGAACTAGTTATTCAACCTCATTATGTCAGAGCAAATTAGAGAAAAGATGTGGAACAGCAGCTTGTTTACTGCGGTTCACTGTCTTCTGACTTCACAGAATTACCCTTATTTTAGTCAATAAATGAGCTAAATTTCTTGCTACAGTACTCATTTTGTGATGTCATGCATACTGTAAAAGAACCAAGATGCAGATACTGTGTAAAGTTATTTTCAATAATTATTTTAATCTGCAGTGTGCATTGCAAATTCAGACTACTCAAAAGTAGATTCTCATCTTTATGGACAAAGTTTTGAGCCAGGGTAGTAATGGGCCTTAGCGTCCCTGGACTTTGCATTGCCGGTCCTCTTGTGCCTCACTCATTGTTCACACGAGGCTGGGTAACGGCCAGTAAATTATTTCAATATGGGTGCCATCAAAATGGAGTTTGACCCTATCTCCACCCAGTGGGAAAAGACTGAAGGAATATAGGCAGATAGTCCATAAACCTGGTTAGAAATATTTGCTTCCATGAAGGGTAAATTACAGCATAGACTGGTCGGGTTGAATATTTGAAATGAATGGCCCATTTCCCATGTTGTAATTTCTTTGTAATATCTAGGTACTTTGCATCAGGGCCGCTGAGGCAGATGCAGCAATCACAATGGAAGAGATTCACTAACTCAGCACATTCCAGGGACCTAGCTAAGGGCATTCCTCAACTCAAAGGATTGATTTGGCACAAGACCTTATCTTGGAGTATATTTCTTGAACAATACTCTACTAAACTGGATTTCAAAAACAAAAATATTTGAGGATACATTAACAGTTCTCAACTGTAAAGAGCATTGTTCATGCCTGGGAGGGTTTTAATTTTCACATAGCATGGTCACAAAGCATAAAAAATGACCAGATAATATGTGTTTGAATAAAAGACAGAAAGGGGAATAAGGAAAGTGATAGACAGAGAAATCAAGGGCAAGAATCAAAAGGGGCCTCAGTGAAAAATAGTGGGAACAGGACAATTAATGTTAAAAAGATAAGCCTTAAGGCTTTGTGCCTTAACGCGAGGAGCATTCACAATAAAGTGGATGAATTAACCGTGCAAATAGATGTAAACAGGTATGATATAGTCGGGATTACAGAGACATGGCTGCAGGGTGAATACTGAATATCCAGGGACATTCAGTATTTAGGAAGAACAGACAAAAAGGAAAAGGTGGTGAAGTTGCATTGCTGGTTAAAGAGGAAATTAACGCAATAGTGAGGAAAGATATTAGCTCCGACGATGTGGAATCTGTATGTAGAGCTGAGAAACATTAAGGGACAAAAAATGTTAGTGGGAGTTGTATATAGACTGCAGTGGTGATGTTGGGAATGGCATTAAAGAGGAAATTAGAGACACATGCAATAAAGGAACATCTGTTATTATGGGTGACCTTAACCTTCATATAGATTGGGCAAATCAAATTAGTAACAATACCGTAGAGGAGGAATTCCTGGAGTGTAAACGGGATGGTTTTCTGGACCAATACATTGAGGAACCAACAAGAGAACAAGCCATCTTAGGCTGGGTATTGTGTAATGAGAAAGGAATAATTGGCAATCTAGTTGTGCGAGGTCCCTTGGGGATGAGCGATCATAATATGATAGAATTCTTCATCATGACGGAGAGTGACTTAATTGACTCTGAGACTAATCCTGAATCGTAATAAAGGAAACGGTGATGATATGAGGCGCGAGTTGGCTATGATGAATTGGGAAACGTTACTTAAAGGATGACGGTGGATAGGCAATGGCAAACATTCAAAGAGCGCATGGATGAACTGCAACAATTGTTTATCCCTGTCTGGTGCAAAATTAGAACAGGAAAGGTGGCCAAACCATGGCTTAGAAGGGAAATTAGAGATAGTATTAGATCCAAGGAAGAGGCAGACAAATTGGCCAGAAAAAACAACAGACCTGAGAATTGGGAGCACTTTAGAATTCAGCAAAGGAGGACCAAGGGATTGATTAAGGAGGGGAAAATAGAGTACAAGAGTAAGCTTGCAGGGATCATAAAAACTGACTGCAAAAGTTTCTATAGGTATGTGAAGAGAAAAAGATTGGTGAAGACAAATGTAAGTCCCTTACAGTCTGAAACAGGGGAATTTCTAATGGAGAACAAAGAAATGGCTGACCAATTAAATAAATACTTTGGTTCTGTCTTCACAAAGGAGGACACAAATAACATACCAGAAATGTTGGGGAACACAGGATTTAGTGAGAGGGAGGAACTAAAATAAATCAGTATTAGTAGGGAAATGGTGTTAGAGAAATTGGTGGGATTGAAGGCTGATAAATCCCCAGGGCCTGATCATTTACATTCCAGAGTACTTAAAGACATGGCCCTAGAAATAGTGAATGTATTGGTGGTCATCGTCCGAGATTCTATAGACGCTGGAGCAGTTCCTACAGACTGGAGGGTCGCTAATGTAACCCCACTATTTAAAAAGGGAGGTAGAGAGAAAACAGGGAATTACAGACCAGTCAGCCTGACATTCATTGTGGGAAAAATTCTAGGGTCCATTATAAAAGATTAATAGCTGAGCACTTGGAAAACAGTGGCAAAATTGGACAGAGTCAGCATGGATTTACTAAAGGAAAATCAGGCTTGACAAATCTACTGGAATTTTTAGAAAATGTAACTAGTAGAGTTGATGAAGGGGAGCCAGTGGATGTGGACTTTCAACAAAGTCCCACATAAGAGATTAGCGTGTAAAATTAAAGCACATGGGATTGGGAGTAGTGTACTGAGATGGATAGAAAGTGGCAGACAGGAAACAAAGAGTAGGAATAAATGGGTCTTTTTCCAAATAGCAGGCAGTGACTAGTGGGGCACCGCAGGGATCGGTGCCGGGACCCCAGTTATTCACAATATATATTAATGATTTACATGAGAGAGCTAAATGTGATATGTCCAAATTTGCAGACAAAGCTGTGTGGGTGGGTGAGCTATGAGGAGGATGCAGAGATGCTTCAGGGTGATTTGGACAAGCTGAGCGAATGAGCAAATGCATGGCAGATGCAATATAATGTGGATAAATGTGAGGTTATCCACTTTGGTAGCAAAAACAGGAAGGCAGATTATTATCTGAAGGCTATAAATTGAGAGGGAATGTGCAACAAGACCTGGGTGTCCTCGTACACCAGTCGCTGAAGGTAAGCATGCAGGTGCAGCAGGTGGTAAAGAAGACAAATGGTATGTTGGCCTTCATAGCGAGAGGATTCGAGCACAGGAGCAGGGACGTCTTGCTGCAATTCTACAGGGCCTTGGTGAGACCACACTTGGAATATTGTGTCCAGTTTTGGTCATCTTATCTGGGGAAGGATGCTCTTGCTATAGATGGAGTGCAGCAAAGGTTTACCAGACTGATTCCTGGGATGGTGGGACTGACATATGAGGAGAGATTGAGTCTATCAGGGTTATATTTGCTGGAGTTCAGAAGAATGAGGGGGGATCTCATAGAAACCTATCAAATTCTAAAAGGACTGGACAGGGTAGATCCAGGAAGGATGTTCCCGATGGTGGGGGAGTCCAGAACCAGAGGTCACAGTCTGAGGATATGGGGTAGACCATTTAGGACTGAGATGAGGAGAAATCTCTTCACCCAGAGAGTGGTGAGCCTATGGAATTTGCTACCACAGAAAGTAGCTGAGGCTAAAACATTGTATGTTTTCATGAAGGAGTCAGATATAGCTCTTGGGGTGGGAGCAGGAAAAATAAATCCATCAATGAACAATTTTGAGGAAAAAATGCATTTTGCCACGAGGATAAAAAACTTTGCAATATTGTAATTCTATTATTGTGTCAACAAACCAGCTAGAAGGACAAGAGCAGCAGATAGATGAGAACACCACCACCTGGAAATTCCTTTCCAAGTCACTCACTATCCTGACTTAGAAATATATCGCCGTTCCTTCACTGTCGCTAGGTCAAAACCCTGGAAATCCCTTCCTAACAGCACTGTGGGTATAGCTACACCACCTTCATTGATTTTGAGGAAAAAATGCATTTTGCCACATGGATAAAAAAAACTTTGCAATATTGTAATTTTATTATTGTGTCAACAAACCAGGAATCAAAAGGCCAATCTGTTATTACAACTTCCTGAAAATTTCATTTATTCTCAGGTGCATGAAACACCGACTATGCTGAAGCCTATTAGCATTTGAAACTCAACCAAGCACTGATAATGCCTACAGTTGTCCAAATAATAAACTGCTCTCTGAAAAGGAAAGAACAGAATATTTCAATTTCAAAGCAAAGTGCCTCTCATTCAATCTAAGGGAGCAGGTGGTTAGAATTTTTTTTTCAAGTGTCAAAACCAGGACTTTTTGTTAAACCAGCCAGTCATTTAAACCACGATAGAAAAGATGACAACACCAACTGACATGACATTTTGAAACATTTTTCACTGCATTATGGTGTTTTCTCCATTGATAAAGCACTGTAATGCATGTTTTTTTTAATTCATTCATGGGATGTGGGCTTCGCTGGCTAGGTCAGCATTTATTGCCCATCCATAGTTGCCCTTGAGGCGGTGGTGGTGTGCTGCCTTCTTGAATCGCTGCAGTCCATGTGGTGTAGGTACACCCAAAGTGCTGTTAGGAAGGGACTTCCAGGGTTTTGACCCAGCGACAGTGAAGGAACGGCGATATATTTCTAAGTCAGGATAGTGAGTGACTTGGAGAGGAATTTCCAGGTGGTGGTGTTCTCATCTATCTGCTGCTCTTGTCCTTCTAGCTGGTAGTGGTTGTGGGTTTGGAAGGTGCTGTCTAAACAGCCTTGGTGAATTCCTGCAGTGCAACTTGTAGATGGTACACACTGCTGCCACTGTGTGTCGATGGTGGAGAGTATGAATGTTTGTGGATGTGGTACCAATCAAGTGGGCTGCTTTGTCCTGGATGGTGTCAAGCTTCTTGAGTGTTGTGGGAGCTGCACTCATCCAGGCAAATGGGGAGTATTCCATCACACTCCTCACTTCTGCCTTGTAGATGGTAGACAGGCTTTGAGGAATCAGGAGATGAGTTACACATCGCAGGATTCCCAGCCTCTGACCTGCTCTTGTAGCCACAATATTTATATGGCTAGTCCAGCTCAGTTTCTGGTCAATGGTAACTCCCAGATGCTGATGGTGGGGGATTCAGTGATGGTAACATCAAGGGGCGATGGTTAGATTCTCTCCTGTTGGAGGAGATAGTCATTGCCTGGCACTTGTGTGTCACAAATGTTACTTGCCACCTGTCAGCCCCAGCCTAGATATTGTGCAGGCCTTGCTGTATTTGGACATGAACTGCTTCAGTATGTGAGGAGTTGTGAATGGTGCTGAACATTACACAATCATCAGCGAACATTCCCACTTCTGATCTTCTGCAAGGAAGGTCATAGATGAAGTAGCTGAAGAGCTCCTGCAGTGATGTCCTGGAGCTGAGATGACTGACCTCCGACAACCACAACCATCTTCCTTTGTGCTAGGTATGACTCCAACCAGTGAAGAGTTTTCCCCTGATTCCCTTTGACTCCAGTTTTGCCACATTTGGTTAAATGCAGCTTTGATGTCAAGGGCGTTCACTTTCACCTTACCTCGGGAGTTTAGCTCTTTTGTCCATGTTTAAACCAAGGCTGTAATGAGGTCAGGAGCTGAGTGGCCCTGGCAGAACCCAAACTGGGCGTTAGTGAGCAGGCTATTGCTAAGCAAGTGCCGCTTGATAGCACTGTTGAACAAATACACAAGACTGGTCAATGTAACGGTCAACTTACCTTTAAAAGGTCAGATCCCCATGATGAATCACTGCATTAAAAACACATCTACATTAGAATGCAGCACCTAATGGTGACATCTGAAGATGCAAATACACTTTACACTTTCAAAATGTTCCAGTCTCCTCAGTCGGCTTCCAATTTTCTTCAGGAACTCTCAAACTTGGCATGCTACAAATGGGCTTCCAAAACCCTGCATCACCAGACAAAAATGGTGCATGGGAGGAAATCCAATATCTGTCCCCCATTTAAAATGGGGAACCTGACCTCTATGCAGGCAGGTGTGCATTTTGCACACTAGGCATTCCTGATCCACAAAAAGACCAGAGGAAAATGGAGCAAGGTCAAGAATGCAGGGGAAAATTGGATTTCCTCCAAACAATATCCAAGTGCAGCCATTCGAGCACTGTAACTCACCTCTCCACCCAGACAAAAATTGGTCCCATGGTCTCAGCCTAGTTTATGTATTCAAGTCTTTAGCCATGGGTTTATGTCCCACTCTAAAACAGTAAGTACCGAATTTAGATCTCTGAATAACTTAGTCTCACACTTACCTTCCAAGGAATGCAAATAGAACCACTGGGCTGGGTTTTATGCTCCCCGCTGGCAAGTTTGAAGGCAAGACAGCACGTAAAGTATCGCAGATGCCCTTTCTACCTCCTGTCTGAAATTTTACAGGGGGCGGGGGAAATGTCGGATGGCCCGCCTGCTCTTGGGCCTAGTGAGGCCCTTAATGGGGTGAATTAATGATCATCTAAGGGCCTCATCCCACTGCACTGGTATTTTATCCATGACCGGGGAGTCCCATGCCATGCAGGGAGCCTGAGAGCTTTAGCTGCGTGGACCGGTGACGGGCAAGAGGGGAGTGAAATTCCTTTGCAGGCTCCACCAGCCTGAGGCACACCCCTCCAAAGGTCAACTCCTTTAAGATAAAAACAAAATACTGTGGATGCTAGAAGTCTGAAACAAAATCTCCAACACTTCCCTTCCCTTCCTTAACCTCTCTGACTCCATTTCTGGTGATACACTGTCCACCAATATTCATTACAAGCCCACCAACTCCCACAGTTACCTCGACTACAGCTCCTCACATCCTGCTTCCTGTAAAGACTCTATCCCATTCTCTCAGTTCCTTTGCCTCTGTCGTATCTGTTCTGATGATGCCACTTTCCAAAACGGTGCTTCTGACATGTCTTCTTTCTTCCTTAATCAAGATTTCCCACCCACTGTAGTTGACAGGTTCCTCAACCGTGTCCAACCCATCTCCCACGCTTCTGCCCTCACATCTTCCTCTACCTCCCAGAACCATGATAGGGTCCCCGTTGTCCTCACTTTTCACCCCACCAGTCTCTGCATTCAAAAGATCATCCTCCACCATTTCCGCCAACTCCAGCATGACGCCACCACCAAACACATCTTCCCTTCACACCCCCTGTCACCATTCCATTGGGACTGTCCCCTTCGGGACACCCTGGTCCATTCCTCCATCATCCCCTACACCTCAACCCCCTACCACGGCACCTTCACATACAATCGCAGAAGGTGCAACACCTGCCCCTTTACCTCTTGCCTCCTCACCATCCAAGGGCCCAAACACCCCTTTCAGGTGAAGTAGTGCTTCACTTGCGCCTCCTTCAATTTGGTCTACTTCAACCGCTGCTCCCAATGTGGTCTCCTCTACACTGGAGACACCAAACGCAGACTGGGTGACAGCTTTGCTGAACACCTTCGGTCTGTCTGCAAGCATGACCTAGACCTTCCTGTTGCTTGGCATTTCAACACACCACCCTGCTCTCATGCCCACATGTCTGTCCTTGGCCTGCTGCAATGTTCCAGTGAAGCCCAATGCAAACTGGAGGAACAGCACCTCATCTTCCAATTAGGCACTTTACAGCCTTCCGGACTGAACATTGAGTTCAACAACTTCAGACCATGAACGCAGTACTCCATCCTCACCCCTTTTATATCCCCCCTTTTATCAATATTAATTTTTATTTTTTATCCACTTATTTTTTATTTATTTTCATTTTTATTCATTTTTTTTATTCCCACCTTTTATCCTATTGGCGGAAGTCTCACCTTAAAGCAAGTAATTTTGTTCCCAGCATTAAATTGCTTTGGAGCAGCCGTCAGAATCGTGAGCGGGCTGCCCCCAAGACATTTAGCCAGCGGAGGGTGGAAACCGTGGTACCCTGTCAAATCCAGCACATGGAATCAATTCTTCAAGTATTGGACGGGAGCTTTATTTATTAACTTGCAAAAATTGCACTTTTTAAACCATTTGGACAAAATAAAACCTCTGTCTTCCCCAATAATCAGTAACCAAGTTTTACAGCTTATGTTTTTTCTTTCAAATTGACACACCTAGCTGAATGGCCCATATGCATAACCGCACAAAATGTTGAAATGAGTCTTTGAGAAAATGAAATCAGTCAGGAAACAGAAATTAGGTAATTCCAGGAATGGGATTTTAAAAATTTGCAGACAGTAGATGGAAGAAATGACTGAGGGAAATATTAGAAACTCAATACCATAATAAGTAATTTATCTATGTATAATGGATTTTTAACGTGCAGTATACAAAGCGTTAAGTCATCAATGACCGGTGGTGATAAAGAGATGGCAACAGGACAAGCAGAAAAAGAAAACAATATCCTCTAGCATAAAACCAAAAGCACACCGGGTCCATTCTTGTCTTTCAGTCCCTTATCCCTCCCCCCTTTCATGTCAAAAACATATTGAAATGGACTATTTTGCAGACATAAACAGAACCACCATCTGTACACATAGAGAGTTGCCCTTCTAGGATCTCATTATGATGCTGAACTCAAGGATATTGTAGCTCCAGAACATGGGCTTAATATGAATATACTGTAATTACCTTCAGTTTAGTACCAAACTATCCCAGTGAGCATTTTAGTGTGAAGTGCCAGCTGGTATTCCTCATTAGCCCAATGATTTTTTTGTTAAGGTTGTGTTCACAGCATGACAACCACTGACAGGAACTGTGTGCTCTTTGCACCATTTTAGACATGCCTGGGATAATGCCCTGCTCACAATGGCAAACAGAGGTCAACACCCCCATCCCACCACCCTCTATAATTTTATTCAAAAGGGCACATCCTAAAATCAAACCTCTTGTTTAGCCACAAATATAAGCTGAAACCAGCAACAACATAAACCAGACCCACCATGGGAGGTTGACTCATACTGATGCCAATTTAGCATTATTATTGCAGGTAACGAGTAGGTTAGACAAAGGAGAGCCAATGGACGTCATCATTAGACTTCCAGAACGCCTTTGACAAGGTGCCACACAGGAGGCTGCTCAGTAAGATAAGAGCTCATGGTGTTAGAGGCAAGGGACTAGCATGGATAGAAGATTGGCTGTCTGGCAGGAGGCAGAGAATGGGGATAAGGGGGTCCTTCTCAGGATGGCGGCCGGTGACTAGTGGAGTTCCGCAGGGGTCAGTGTTGGGACCACAACTTTTCACTTTATACATTAATGATCTAAATGAAGGAACTGAGGGCATTCTGGCTAAGTTTGCAGATGATACAAAGATAGGTGGAGAGACAGGTAGTATTGAGGGGGCAGGGAGGCTGCAGAAGGATTTGGACAGGTTAGGAGAATGGGCAAAGAAATGGCAGATGGAATACAATGTGGGCAAGTGTGAGGTCATGCACTTTGGTAGAAAGAATAGGGGCATAGACTACTTTCTAAATGGGGAGAGAATTCAGAAATCTGGAGTGCAAAGGGACTTGGGAGTCCTAGTCCAGGATTCTCTTAAGGTTAACTTGCAGGTTGAGTCGGTAGTTAGGAAGGCAAATGCAATGTTGGCATTTATTGCGAGAGGACTAGAATATAAAAGCAGGGATGTGCAGCTGAGGTTTTATAAGGCTCTGGTCAGACCACATTTAGAATATTGTGAGCAATTTTCGGCCCCGTATCTCAGGAACGATGTTCTGGCCCTGGAGAGGGCCCAGAAGAGGTTCACAAGAACGATCCCAGGAATGAAAGGCTTAACATATGAGGAACATTTGAGGACTCTGGGTCTATACTCGATGGAGTTTAGAAGGATGGTGGGGGGTCTGATTGAAACTTACAGAATACTGAAAGGCCTGGATAGAGTGGACATGGGGAAGATGTTTCCATTAGTAGGAGAGACTAGGACCTGAGGGCACAGCCTCAGAGTAAAGGGAAGACCTTTTAGAACAGAGATGAGGAGAAACTTCTTTAGCCAGAGAGTGGTGAATCTATGGAATTCATTGCCACAGAAGGCTGTGGAGGCCAGGTTATTGTGTGTAATTAAGACTGAGATAGATAGGTTCTTGATTGGTAAGGGAATCAAAGGTTACGGGGAGAAGGCGGGAGAATGGGGTTGAGAAACTTATCAGCCATGATTGAATGGTGGAGCAGACTCGATGGGCCGAATGGCCTAATTTCTGCTCCTATGTCTTCTGGTCTTATTACAAATTCCAGCCTTAACTGATTGACACATTTCTCCTGCCCTGAATTATCCTTCTAGCAAACGCCTCCCTCAAAATCAACTCCACTCCTACTGAAGGATTGGGTACTGATATATTTTCTGTTTAAAAAAGAGGATAGTGTTCAAAGCTATGTAGAATAGAAGACCACTTCAGTGAAAAACTTTCAAAAAACTTAAACTTTTTGAGAGACTTGACTTCAAATACAGCTCAAATTAGTGGGACAAAATTCTCTCTTTACATAGTTGTAAGAGGGCAACTAGGGATGGGCAATAAATACAGAATTACCTGGAAAAACTCAGCAGGTCTGGCAGCATCGGCGGAGAAGAAAAGAGTGGACGTTTCGAGTCCTCATGACCCTTCGACAGAAGGGTCATGAGGACTCGAAACGTCAACTCTTTTCTTCTCCGCCGATGCTGCCAGACCTGCTGAGTTTTTCCAGGTAATTCTGTTTTTGTTTTGGATTTCCAGCATCCGCAGTTTTTTTTGTTTTTATATATGGGCAATAAATGCTGGCCCAGCCAGCAAAGGGTACATCCCGTGAATGAATAAAAAAGAGCCTTAAGAATTTTTACGAATAGAAAAGTGTCACAAGGATAAAATTTGTATTCTTTTTCCAGAGATTAACCTCACCTTCTCATCATAACCCAAATCTCCTCTCTCAGGAAGCAAAACCAATAGTCTCCAGAATCAAATTATAACATTTGTTTAAACAGCCTTTCTGGTTAATTACTCCACAACTTGGTGACCCTGCAGGTGAAGAAATTCCACCCGATCTGCCATCTTACTCCTAACACCTAATTCTTAAACTTGTGTCTCTGCTATTAGAATCAGTTATTCATGCTGAAAGAAAAAAACTACCTGGACTAAATTACTCTAATAAATCAGATCATCCTGAATTGTCCTCTTATCCAAAAGAAACAAGATCAATTTGCTAAACATTTCCTTATAACTTCAATTCTCTATACTCGCCTCTCACATGAAGCAATTTGAACAGTTTCAATTCGGTTCCAGGTGATCATAAGTCCACAGGATAAATTGGTCTCAAACCTGCAAGTTTACTCCAACAGGCCACTTGTATGACTCGTGTGTGAAATCGAATTAATACATAGATGCAACAATCAGGTGGGGAGGTGTGGGTGGGGACCCTACCAGTTTCCACCCGGAAGTCCACAAACAAATCCAACAGGGTTTTGTTCTATGGGCTCTCCACTTGGTGACTCCCCAGCCCACCATTAGTTGAACACCAGTGGTGGTAGGATGAGGCCCTTAAGTGGGTAATTAATTGCCCACTTAAAGGCCTGAATTTGTACCTTCCCACCCCAGACTTAAATCAGGCAGAGGTGGGGAGGTGGCAGGGTCCCCATCCCACACCCTCCTACCAGATTATATGGCCCACCCCACCTCCAATCCCGTTGCCGGGAGAATTAAATTCTGCCCATGGTGTAATAAGTACGGAATTGGATAGGGTGCATCATTTCTGTGAAGTGGGTCCAGAGCGTGTAAGGTGCTTTTGTGAACTGGAGTAAAGTGCAGGACAGCGACTGTTGAATTGATTTTTAAGAAGTGATGCTCTGGTCAGTCTGTTTTGAATCCAAAAATCAATTAGCTTTTCTTCCTTGTTTCAGAAAGGCAACATTTACAATCTTATATTAACCAAAATGCTTCACTTTTTGGTGTACAAATTCCCAATTTTCCAACACAGCAGGTCCTGGAAATACAGCATTAGTTTCGTCCTTTCAAAACTTGATTTCCCCTTCAGGTTGAGATCTGTTTATTTTCCCCAATGCTAATGAAGGGACATTGGATTGATTTGCTGCTCAAGTAGCAAAGTCATGTGACATGTTTTCACACCATTTGGATTTGGAACTATTTCTTCATCCTTTCACTGTCGCTGGGTCAAAATTCTGGAACTCCCTCCCGAAAAGCACTGTGGGAGCACCTTCATAACACAGGCTCAAGAAGGCTGCACACCACTAGCTTCGAGAGCATCGGGGACGGGGGGGTGCACAATAAATGCAGCCTCATCGGCAATGCCTGCACCTCGGATGAATAAATAATTTTTTTAAACTTTAAATGCTTAAAGCAATTCTTGAGGTGTCAGCTTTTTTTTTAAGCCGTTAGTCAACTTTTGCTAGTTTTCTAAGTTGGCTTGCATGTACAAATGGCAAAGTGGCACAATCATGATGTATTGGCATCTCTCACATAGAACCATATAACACAGAAGTTTAAAGCAAAACACAGGCAGAGGTCATTTGGTCCATTATATCTGTGTCAACTCTGTGCCAGAGCTATGCAAAACTAATCCCACTGCTTCACCTTCTACATAACGTTGTACCTTTATCGGTTTTGAATATTTTATCTTGTTTTAACCTTTGGCAAAGCATTCCATGCTTGAACAAACCTCAGATTTCTTCTCATCTCATTCCTAAATTTTTTTAGGGACAGTTTAAAATTGGCACCTTCTCAGCATATACTCCCCAACCATGGTATGGAAAATTCCGCCCTAAGCCTCCAACTGTTCCCCAGCAGCCATCTTCTCAGAATCAGTTGCTGGGTCAAAATCCTGGAACTCCCACCCTAACAGCACTGTGGTGTACCTACACCACATGGACTGCAGCGGTTCAAGAAGGCAGCTCACCACCACCTTCTCAAGGGCAATTAGGGATGGGGCAATAAATACTGGCCTAGCCAACGACGCCTATATCCCATGAATGAATTAAAAAAGTTAATGTTGCAGTCTTTTCCAGATCCTGAGCATCGTCGACTGGACAACTCCCTGATCCTGCCTGTTGAAACAAACACACTGGGAAAATATTGATGACAGACTTATTGGTTGCTTAAGACATTTTCATTGTAACCTCTGTTAAACATCAGAAAGACTTAAGATCCCAAAGGAATATAATTTACATCACAAATTACTAAAGAGCATGGCTAATCTGAATGCAAACAGATTAATCAACTTTAATCGTGACTGCAGAACAAGAGAACATTATGGAGTTGGCAAGTCTCAAGAAGATTAAAGATTCAAAGACATGGATTTAACATGTATTATTTTGATATTGGACAGAAAATTGGCTCACTAATAGACCAAAGTAGGTTTGCAGGGGAAATAAACAGTAATCAGTTTCAAGCTCCCTTATCAGTAAGGTTTCGTAAATAGGAAGGTGCTTCTAGGGATACAATATAAAATTTGCAGATAACCCAGCCTACTCCATCAGGCCTGAGAATTACTGTGCTCAAAAAGTATCTGGGAAAATTAAGTAACTGATTAGTTCAAAGGTTACACACACTGGTACAGGAAACAAGAAAAGTATAAAATAGTTGGGCGCCCGTTGCATAGTTTGGATAATAAAGAAACAAAATCTGTGTGACAACTTTTTATTGAAAATATGCAGTTAGAATAAGGCTGTTAGCAATAAAATTAACCAAATCCCACAATGAATCTCAAAGGCAAGATAATT
This sequence comes from Carcharodon carcharias, assembly GCF_017639515.1. Taxonomy (NCBI): domain Eukaryota; kingdom Metazoa; phylum Chordata; class Chondrichthyes; order Lamniformes; family Lamnidae; genus Carcharodon; species Carcharodon carcharias. The sequence goes on along the minus strand of NC_054467.1, from coordinate 221,754,821 downwards.
CAGAGTTAGTGACAAATATACTTTTGTGACATAAAACTCAAGTTACAAAAATAAGGTTCTAAAATTAAATCTTATTTTCAATGATTGATAGGAGTAAGATCCATGATCTTTAAATCTGTCACCACTTGAAAAGTGGATGTAAACTGATTAAGTGACTCAATGACTTGTTTAGTTTGGATACCAGATCAGTATATATAAACTAACTCCCTGCATTTACACTAGTAAATCCAATTTCCTTACTCAAATGGCCGGAATTTTCCAGCCCCTCATGCCAGTGGGATCTTCTGGTCTCGCTGATGTGAATGGAGATTTCAATGGCTCACTGGCCCCATCGCAGGGGAAACCGCCATGGGGGTGCTGGAAAATTCCGGCCATGGATACAATTTCTTATGAATTAGTGGTTTAAACACCAGAGGCCAGTTCCCTGAATCCATCTTCAAAAAGCAGAATGTAAAATTTGCTCTAAATTATCAAATAAGCTAAGTACATACAACTATAAAAAACAACCAGCTCCATTCAAGGATAGAATTTAATTTTTTCACTTCTCTACATAGTGGTGGAGATGTTGAACAGATGCACACAGCAAAGGTAAGTCAGTTGTATCAGTTTCTTTCGTAAAATGGAAACAGACAGCTATCTAACCAAGAAATCCGACTGAAACAAGCTCAACCAATAACTTTGCAAATTCATCTCATGAGTAGCTGATCCATACAGACAAGGAAGATTCTTGACTTTATCTTCAGACCATTTGTTCTCAAACTGGGTCAGTGGTAATAATAGTACAATTGATTTTGGCTCCCTGGTTAGGCATAAATAAAATCTGAAGTTTGGCACAGCTTGTAAAGCAGCAATCATCCATCATAATCCAGTGTCAGCCTAGATTATGTGCTCAAGTTTTACTGTGGGCTTGAACACACAACCTTCTGACTCAGACATAAAAATGCACTAACACATTCCTGAGCAAAGAAAATATTTTTATTCTTCCTCATCTCGGTGTCCTCCTCCAGCCTCCAACCCTCCAAAAAGTTTGGATTACTCCAACTTTGATCTCTTGTGCATCTTTGCCCCACCATTGCCAGCCATGCCCTCAGTAATCTAGACCCCAAGATTTGGAATTCCCTCTTCTAAACTTTTCAGCCTCTCTACCTCTCTCCGCTTCTTTAAAACCCATCTCTTTGACCAAATTTTTAGTCACTTGTGTTACAATCTCTGTAGAGACCAATAGCTTTCAAAGAGTTGTATTTGCCAAAAACTGATGGAAAGAACTGAAGGACAAGATCTCATGTTCTTAGATGTTTACTCTAACAAATAAACTAAAATCAACATAGGCCAAACATTACTTAGCAGGCAACTAATACACCACCTAACTAACTGAAGCAATTGAGATATGTCTTATGAAACCCTTTTGGTGTGCACTACACTTCTGGCAGATATGTAGTATGCAGGAACAGTTCCACGGTAACTCCCAGCTCTCTAGCAGGCTCACTGCTCCTCGCCATGCAAGGTGGAAACTTGGAGTATCCTTCAACCAGAGTTTTCTGGATCCAATTTTTCACCACCTCATCGACTCCCTGTTCCTTAAATCTCCAAGAATCCTGTCTGTTCTGTTCCCTTTTGAACAAAAAATAAACTCTCACAAGCATTCTGCTTGGTTGGTAACACAAAACAATCCTTCTCTGCTTCTCGGAAGCAGTGTCTTCTTTGTCTCTTGGCCTCTCAAAAAGCAGCTTCTCAAAAAGCAACTGTCTTTTTTCTATAGACACTGAGGTGTTAAGACTTGTTGCATTTCTGGTTTCTTTATGCAAACTGTAAGTAGGTTCAATTTATTTGAAGACCACAACTAATTATATATCAACCGCCATTACTCACAGCAATAGCTGCAACTACAGCTGCACAAACCAACTCCTGGTCAAACTGGAGGAACAGCACCTCATCTTCCAACTAGGCACTTTACAGCCTTCTGGACTGAATATTGAGTTCAACAACTTTAGATCACGAACTCTCTCCTCCATCCCTACCCCCTTTTTTCCAATAATTTATACATATTTTTCTTTTCCCACCTATTTCCATTATTGTTAAATGTATTTCCATGCATTGTTTTATCTCTACCTTTTAGTCTATTTCGATCCCTTCCTCCCACCCTACTCCCACTAGGGCTATTTGTACCTTGCCCGTCCTGCTTTCTACCCTTAATGTCACCTATTAGCACAGTTCTTAGCTAATATCGCCACTGTCAACACCTCTTTGTCCTTTTGTCTATGACATCTTTTGGCAATCTCCACCTATCACTGGCCCTCTATCCAGCTCTACCTGTCCCACCCCCCCTTAAACCAGAATATATTTCACCTCTCTTCTATTTTTCCTTAGTTCTGTTGAAGAGTAATACAGACTCGAAACGTTAACTGTATTCCTCTCCGCAGATGCTGTCAGACCTGCTGAGTTTTTCCAGGTGTTTTTATTTTTGTTTTTGTCCTGGTCATATGCTGCTTTACATCTAGGCTCCTTGTTGATTCCCTGAAAGTGATATCACAACAACTGTCACTTCAAAAGGTATCTGTTTGAATTTCTCCCCCTGTGGTAACCAGGTCACATGGGCCCGTCTCCAAACAGAAGTGGTTAGCATGACCTAACCATCCCTGTTTTCAAATTGTTCTATTTCATTTCAAGTTAAAGGGGACATTTTCAAACATAATTACCTTGTAAAGTTTGGTATTCATAACACTTGCCCTAACAGCTCCTTCCTTAGCTTAGTATCAATTTTTATCTGATTGTGCTTCTTAGAATATTTTACCTCATTAAAGGTGCTAAATGAAAGTTGTTGTATATGCCAGATTCACAGTAGTCTTCAGATTACTGTTGTGCTGAAAAACATATATGACATTTTCAGCTTCTACTCATTAAGCAGTCACCAATCTGGGCTCCATTCATAGCTCAGTGTCTTATCAAGATTTGGGCAGCCTAGGCTTTGATTCTGGGTTTATGGTGAGTTAGTTGATCTTGACCAGGACTAATGTCGATGGAGGAGACAGTTGATGGGGAGGGGTAGGGAGGCAAAAGAGGTTTAGTTATATATGATCTTAATCAGGACAATGATGATGGTATAGAGGGTGAGGGGGATGGTGGTGGTGAGTTGGCAGGGATACAGTTTGTCTCAATACACTTGGGATAGGTTTCAGCGGCTGCTCACTATTCACTGATGCCTGCTGGAGCTGTGCCTTTGTGAACATCAGCATTGGTTGTGATGCCCCTTGCATAACAAAAACCTGTTACATGAATCATCAAGGCTCACAAACAAATAATGACCATTTAGTTGGAAGTGCTATAGGGCAGCAGGTGCTCTGGAACTATCTAGGTGGTCATTAACAAACATTAAAAATTCAATCTGCTCAGACTTCAAAAAGGCACCATATTTGAATTAGAAACTGACTTTTGCAAAATTCAGTCCAAAGGGAGACTCTTTAAACCAATATATAAAAGGATTTTAAATCTACTGAAAGCTTTGCCTTTTGTGGATTTTTTTTTTTACTTTTCAGGCCACAGGAACTTAATTAATTTTGTACTCAGACTTAACTGACAGAAGAAATGGAGAACACTGACAGCAAGTTTTGTTCTCTAAATGAAACAGCTGACTCAGTGACAGCTTCAAGACATTTACTGATGAGAAAGGCCATTTAGTCCATCCAGAATAACTCTACACTTCCCCCATTTCAGCATTTCATTATTTCTTAAACGATTCTAAGGTTTTTGCTTCCACCTCTCTGCCCAGGAGTTCACTCCAATTATTGACCATGTTCTGTGAGATGACTTCCTAATCTCAGTCCTTAAATTATCTTTTACTGGTTTGAACTTGTATTCTCATCCTATTCCCACAGTTTATTTTATAGTACTATGTCAGTTTAACCTTTTCCATACCATTTATTATCTCATACATCTCCATAAACATTAAGCCTCAGCCACCTCCTCTCCAATGTAAAAAGCAGAAGACTCTCCAGTCTTTTCCTCAGAACTCAGAATGCTAATATGTTGTCACTGCACTACTCTGCATTGCCACCAGTGCCCTCGTTTCTTGATGACCAGAACTGGATGCAATATTCAAGTAATATAAAACAAAATGCTGCAGATGCTGGATATCTGAAATAAAAACAGAAAATGCTGGAAAAGTTCAGCAGGTCTGGCAGCATCGGTGAAGAGAGAAACAGAGTTAACATTTTGAGTCCAATATGACTCTTCTTCGGAACATCATCTTCTTCGCAATACTCAGGGTGCTGCAGATTTTGATCAGATGACTTATATCCTGCTACTGTTTTGGTTATGGCAGTGGTTCTCAAACTTTTGAGCCCACAAACCACTTAGCCACAGCAGAAGATCCTGTGGGCCCCTTACCAGTCCTTTCACCACTGCAAAACACTCCAAATAAACGGGGAGAATGGCACTTTTGCTGAGACACCAATGAGGTGATGTCTTGTTCCAAGCTGCAGAGCTTCAATCTAATGTAAGGCTCCATGTTCAGCCAGTTCCCTCTTGTTTGTTTTCAGCCCTATGAGTGTTGAAAATCCAATCTCACAGTTGCATGTTGTAACAGTAACTTAAATCTTGCTTATAAAACTACATTGCTGTTGCACACTTATGATGTTGCGTGCTGTGCATGCAGGAGCAGGTTTTGGTTGTCTGATGTCACACGAGTGGTAGGGATGAGGATCCTGGCCCGTTTTCTCATTTGGCCTCGGCCGTGGAGTTGTACTTCAGTGGCTTGCATTTTGGACCAGCCTGCAGGCTACCTGGCGGACTCTCGCAAATCAGTAGTGGTCTGCAGACCACACTTTTTGAGAAACACTGGCCTACAATGATCAATATTCCACTGGTTTTATTGATTCCACATTGATGAACACATTGAAGAATGAGTCAACAGAAACTCCTAGTTCTTATTCAACATGATTCTTAAAGTATCTATGTGGCCCATTTTATTGCTCATGACATCATATTCGCCAATTTTCAATCTACTGGTACATCGCAGGTCTCAAGTGACTCCCTCCTGATGGTTGTCATTCCAAATCTCATTATTTTATCTAATACTGTGATTAAAAACTGCCAAAACCAATGAATTCTGAGTGTTAAAGGCCTATCAACTTGTCTGGATGTTTTATCTAATTTATATCAAAAATCATGAATTTTGCTTTGCTACTTTTTGGGGAGGGGAAGAGGGAGGAGCGAAGGCATATTCTTCAATTCTTCTCATGAATACTTTGAGGAAGTAACCATTCAGAACATTTATTTTGTCTTCATGCTCAATTTCAAGCCATTGAAATTTTTAATATTCTCACCTATTCTCTGACAAAACTCTTGCCATTGTAGTATTGGAAGAATATTTCACTGTTCAGATTTTTAATTGTTAACTTTCTACACTTGATTCACACCTAGAATGGAGTAGAGACTGCCCCAAAGTAGTTTCACATATGGAAGAAGATTCTATCCCTCAGTCTGGGCTCAACTTAAAGTCCAGAAATGGAAGGATACCACTCTGATCTCACTGGTGCAATGTCCTCAACTTCTTCAGATTCCTAGGGAGCCTTCAGGCAGCCCCAGTTTCTGCAAGAATCCGATTTCAAATGACTTAGTAGTGTATTGCCATGTTAACTTCCATGTTAAGATCTCCGTGGAAACCAATAACTTTTTAAGAGAAACCAGAACTTCGAGTTAATTGCTAAAAGGATGAAACAATAAGATTTCACATTAAGACTATTGCTGTAACAAAAGATTAAAAGCATTTATGACCAAACATTAGTTTTGTAGGTGATATATATTTTTAAAACATAAAACAGAACATTTCCCTTTTCCTTCTAGCACAACCAAAAAACAAACTTCACATATTTTTACCTTACACTGTCTTTTAAGTAGACATTCAATCCTCCCAGAAGCAGTCCAAGGTATTCTGAGCTCTCAAAGGTTTCCTTCTATTCTTTTCCTTTCTTAGCCTGGGAACTTTTAATCTCAGAACTGCCTCTCTCACCCACCCCACTATAGCATAAGCTTCCTCTAGGCAAATCTTCCAGCCTCATTTTAACTCCTCGCAAAGCACGCCTCCATGGCAACAGGAATCACAGGTTGGAATGCTGATTAGCTATCCTTGAGATCCCAACTCTCTTTTATCATTGAAGTAAATGGACAGTTCACAGCAGAACTGTTTACAACCCAATATTATCAACACTTTTCTGGGACCTTTGAGACTCAGAATCTATTCACTATTATCATGCAGACTGCTGCCTTTGTCTCCAACACCTTACACCTTCTTCCCGGTAAAACAATCTAGGCCCCCTTTACTTTATAACAATCAAACTACCCACACTTGCGGTCAGGCAACTTTCAGAACTGGTCATATGACCCTGTCAATCTAACTTAAATTAAAGATGCAGTCCCAAAACACAACAGTCTTGTATATCTCATAATTACAACGTCAACTTCAGACTTCTTTTACATTGCAAGTTCAGAAAGACTACAGGTGGAATTTAATCCAGAAGACACTGCTCCTGCCAGTGGGCCCAGAAGTCAGTAGAATGCCTGAGTGGGACAGATGGGACTAGTCAATCTCAATCAAGCTGCAACTGCCAATTAAGGGAAGTGACCTGCATGGACTGTCCAATTACGTGACAGGGGCCAGCCCTTTTGCTGCACATGCCTCTCTGATGATGGTGCCACTGGTGCCTCTGCACTGTTCCTCCCCCACTCCTGTGTCCCACTATATTTGGGGGTGTGATCTGCATAGGTCTGATTTTAGCCCTTTCGCTGGCTGCTGCCCCTGGATTTAAAGTGTCAACGTATGCCCAACCTCCAGTGTATGCCCCTCAGCCCATCACTTTCTGTACTCCTTTGGTCCTCCTGTGAAAGGCAGTGACAAGACAGCTGACCTTCCAAATCACTTCAACACTGCCAGCTTTCAGGAGTCAGGGGTCTGACAGCCTGTAATCTCTGATCGCCATTCTCTTAATCCCAAAAAGGTGTGTGTAATAGAGTTCAACAGCTTGCGAATGTCTCTTACCTATTTCTTTACAATTTTAAATGGTTTCCTGCCACATTCATTCAGGTTCGCTACCTCGCTGTCTTCCCATCGGACATTTACTTCTGCCATTGGGATTCGCAGGTGATTCTATGGCCCCTTCCACCATGAATCCCTCTTTGGTGGGTTGCATTAAATCCTGCCCCATTGACTTCTTGATTGCTCTCCCGTGACACTCGATAGAGAGTGGTTTGAGCAGATTATGTATGAGGATCTCACTTCTCCATCTGACTGCCCACACTCACTACGTAGCTTCATACTTCATATATCAGCAATGGCAAGTTAGATGAGGTAGCTGTAGGTGGCGAGCACCTGTGGAACTGCACTCCAAGAAGGAATTAATACTTCTAGAAGGGGAGGAGGAGGAGAAAATTTGAAAAAAAAAGATAAGATTTTGCTGTATTTTGTGATGTTGAGCTTGGTGGTTCTGTGATGAGGTTTCAAATTTCACCATCTGAACTCGTGGTTCTGGAAGTGTCAAAGTATTTTAAATATTGCAATGGTTGAAGGCATTGTGGTCATTATACCACATTGTATAGCTCCAACAGTGAATTACTAGAAAACCGCCAGCTTGTACTGCACAAATTCTGTAAGCTTCTGACAGGAGATCTATTTAACATTTGTAAAAACTAATCTTAAAATGTTTTTGTAAATCTAAAATATGGTGTAAGATAGAAATGTACAGTTCCTGCAATGTTAACCAGTTGCTTCAGATACTGCATGGCTCACCGCCACCACCAACTTTTCAAGGGAAATTAAGGATGGACAAAAATCACTGCTGGGCTTGCCAGTGATACTGACATCCCATGCAAGATTTTTTTAAAAAAAAAGCAATAGGAAGGTTTCCACCAGCTTTAGGTTAATTCTTATGTCAGTGAGCACCAGGGTCCATAAAAAGCAGTGGAAACAAGGTCACCTCCTCACGAGCCAATGTATTCCTTCACTTTCAATCTCATTTCAACAATGGCCACAGGGAAAAATCAAATGTGATTTATGTAACCAGGAATTCCAACCGGAGAGTCATTGCCACTTCAATGCACGTGTGCATCATCATAGTAAAAGGAAATCAAACCAATGTATTTCACAGTTAAGCTACTTTCACTGAGGTTTATGAACAGAGTTAAATTCCACTGTGTTTTTAAAACAAAAAAAACTCATGTCAAAAGGGTTCAGTATTTTTTTGTAAACTGTTCCACTCAGCAATGTCACAAGCTAGAGAAAAAAAGAGCCTGACCTAGGAAATCACTGAGCAAGGAGCCAGAAAACCTCCTCTTTTTAAATGTAATCATATAATTGAAATAATATGGCTGTATGCCAATGTACAGAAGTGTACCTGTTTCAGCTCTTGCACCTTCCTACATCTGACATGCAGTCCGCACACTGCTCCTCCCAAAACAATGCAGATTGCAAACTTCCCACAACTATTTATAAACACAATTGGCTGCCATACGTGCAAGCTACAGAAATGGTTCGCACGCAAACATTAGATGCAAATATTAGATGACAGGCTGGTCTGTCTGAATTACTGTTGGTTACTACAGATACTGCAGCGTCCCTCCAATCCCCCACTATGTGGCTTGTAGGGTTGTCAATACCGGACAAATCTAAGATGTGAGATTTCAGTTGAGAGCCATATACCTAAGGTGTCTACTGCTTCAAACATGTCTAAAAGCAGCGGGTGGCATTTGTTGTGTGGACGCGTGGACAGGCAGGTGTCTCTTCCTGTTTTAGTCTCTTTTAATCCCTTGCTCTGTTTTACTTTCTCTAACTCCCTTAGCTGTATTTCTCTTGCTCTCACCACAGACTGGCTGTCAGATTTGCAAATGCTTTCTCCTCCCTTCTCTTGATCTCTCTCAAAAAAAGAATCCCTTGAGATTTACAAACACTTTCTGGTGTTCAGTTTACAACTGAAAACTTTCCAGACATCTCACTTTAAAACCTGAACAAGCAACAATCTGAGATTCTCTCACCACCCCGAGGTGTGCAACACTTATTCTGAAGATTCCCATCTCCCTTCTGTCAGGTATACACCACAATTCAAACAAATTAGGCTCCTGTGATTAGCTGTTCAGAGGCTCAACGTTCTGTTAGTTTTTTCCATGGAACAACAGTAACTGGAACAAACACCATGGACACAAAAAGTCTAACTTTGACAATGGGAGGAACCACAGCATGTGGTCACCAAGGGGACATTCCTTGGCATAGCCAAATGGTGATGGTTGGAGATGTGGTTATAGTGGTGACTGTTATAGTAAGAAGTGAAGGGAGCCGGAGAAAGAGAAGGCCCAAGGTTTCCTTTTGGGTCCAGGAGGTGCATTCCTACTTTTCAGGCCATAAGAGAAACCAACAACTAGAAAAAGAATTAATCTGAATTTTCACTGGTTTCTTCTGGCCCTGCTCCTCTTTAACACCAGTTTTCACTGGCAGCTCCTACACTTGGCAATCGCAAAGTGAAACTAATTGCAAACATAGTTACATGAAAACTCATCATATCACTATCGACATTCCTGCACACACCCGTGTGTTGTAACAGGGTAAAAGGATTGAGATGGCTTTCGAGTGTCAGCAATAAAAGGTCAAATTACTACATGAAACTGAATCATACAGTGTCTCAATACTTCTCATCACTCTTTCAAATTCCACCTCTTCCAATTTTCAAAATGTATTTGCCCTTCTTCAGATCTTAAAGTCGTAATCCTCATCCTTTTTTTTAAATTCATTTACAGGATGTGGGCTTTGCTGGCGGGGCCAGTATTTATTGCCCATCCCTAGTTGCCCTTGAGAAGGTGGTGGTGAGCTTCCTTCTTGAACCGCTGCAGTCCATGTGGTTTAGGTACACCCACAAGTGCTGTTAGGAAGGAAGTTCCAGGATTTTGACCCAGTGACAGTGAAGGAATGGCGATATATTTCCAAGTCAGGATGGTGGGTGGTGTTCCCATCTATCTGCTGCCCTCGTCCTGCTAGGTGGTAATGGTTGTGGGTTTGGTAGGTATTGTCCAAGGAGCCTTGATGAATTCCTGCAGTGCATCTTGTAGATGGTACACACTGCTGCTACTGTGCATCAGTGGTGGAGGGAGTGAATGCTTGTGGATGCGGTGCCAAACAAGCGGGCTGCTTTGTCCTGGACAGTGTCAAGCTTCGAGTGTTGTAGGAGCTGCACTCATCCTGGCAAGTGGGGAGCATTTCATCACATTCCTGACTTATGCCTTGGTAGATGGTGGACAGGGTTTAGGCAGTAAGAAGGTGAGTTACTTGTCGCACAATTCCTAGTCTCTGACTGGCTCTTGTAGCCAAAGTATTTATATGGCTCGTCTAGGTCAGTTTCTGGTCAATGGTGATCCACAGGATGTTGATAGTAGGGGATTCAGCAATGGTAGTGCCATTGAACATCAAGGGGAGATGGTTAGATTCTCTCTTGTTGGAGAAGGTCATTGCCTGACATTTGTGTGGCACGAATGTTACTTGCCACTTGTCAGCCCAAGCCTGGATATTGTCCAGGTCATGCTCCATTTGGACATGGACTGCTTCAATATCTGAGGAGTCGCGAATGGTGCTGAACATAGTGCAATCATCAACGAACATCCCTACTTCTGACCTTATGATGGAAGGAAGGTCACTGATGAAGCAGATGAAGACGGTTGGGCCTAGGGCACTACCCTTAGGAACTCCTGCAGTGATGTCCTGGAACTGAGTGACTGACCTCCAACAACCACAAATATCTTCCTTTGTGCAAGGTATGAATTCAACCAGTGGAGAGTTTTCCCCCGATTCCCATTGACTCCAGTTTTGGTAGGGCTCCATGATGCCATGCTCAGTCAAATGCAGCCTTGATGTCAAGGGCAGTCACTCTCACCTCAGGAGTTCAGCTCTTTTGTCCATGTTTGAACTAAGGCTATAATGGGTCGGGAGCTGAGTGGCGCTGGCGGATCCAAACTGGGCGTCAGTGAGCAGGTTATTGCTAAACAAGTGACACTTGATAGCACTGTTGATGGCCCCCTCCATTACTTTACTGACGATCAAGAGTAGACTGATGGGGCAGTAATTGGCCAGATTGGATTTGTCCTGCTTTTTCCACATAGCCAGGTAACTACCAGTGTTGTAGCTATACTGGAACAGTTTGGCTAGGGGCGCAGCAAGTTCTGGAGCACAAGTCTTCACTACTATTGCCGGAATATTGTAAGGGCCCGTAGCCTTTGCACTATCCAATGTCTTCAGCCATTTCTTGATATGACATGGAGTGAATTGAATTGGCTTAAAGTAATTGTTCTCCAGAGATTACAGCTCCCGCCCCAACTTTTAAGTATGTGGTAGAGATTACAGGTTTGGAAGGTGCTGCTGAAGGAGGCTTGGCAAGTTGCAGCAATCTTGTAGATGGTTCACACTACATGTCAGTGGTAGAGGGAGTAAATGCTTAAGGTGGTGGAAGTGGTGCCAATAAAGCTGGGTGCTTTGTCCTGGATGGTGTTAAGCTTGGGGTTGGCAGCCCTCCTCGAGTGGCCGGGTGTCTCCTGGAATTGCTCTCAATCTCCCGGTGACTATTTAAAGTAATCCAGGGGAAGAATGTTACATCCCATGGGCAGGCGTGCACCCGACCTGATCGCACACGACGATGTCAGGTCAGCGTCCCGAGGTCATCGCACAGTTGCGCGAAGTTTCAGGTGGCGGGCGCGAGAATCGGCAGTGCCCGCCAACAGTTAAGAGGCCAGTTAAGGGCGGGATGCGGTTTCTCACATTAAATTTAGAAAAAATAAAAACGTTTGGCCAGAATTTTTTATAATTTTTATGTTCAGGTAACTGAATCCGTTGTGTGGACATTTTTTCCTGCATTTATAAATCTTTATTTGATCGTTTTAAATTCTTCAGCTCCATGTCTTCAGGAAGCTTTCATTGCACGCTCCCCCGCACCGACTTCAGCGCTCGCCCTCATCCCACCCGCACCCCAACAATGCTGAGCCTTTCAGCGCCTTTCACGGTGGTTGGCTGTTAATTGGCCATCCGTGAAATCGCGGTCAGGGGCCGATCGCAGGCGGCGGCTGTTTCCCGGCCGTTCTCGGGCCTGCCCACCCCCTGCTCCCACCCGACCACCTCAAAATTCTGGCCCAGGAGATTTTAAACATTATTTAAAGCAATAACTAACGTGTAGAATAATTCATTTACAGAAACTCATGGTTCGTTGTAGAATGGTGATCTGATGATGTACTTGACAGCACGATAACATAAGAGGTAAACCAGTACTGACGTGGGTCACATACGCATGCTGCTCTCATAAACATCGCTGCTGGTTTTTTCCCCACCCAATGCGCCTCTCGGTCAGAGGGAACGCCTCCTAACTACCTTACTGCAACCAATAAATGTTCTGGTGCAAACTGTGAACCTCCTCCTGTCCCAGAAACCCTCGGTGGGCAAGGTGAGCAAGCTACAGCAGGAGTAGCTACAGAAGTGACTCCCAGTAACGCAATGGTGACCATCTTGTCACTGGCTGGCTGCTGGTTTGCTTGGTAGGAGGCTCAGAGAGCTGCTCAGGAGGGGGAAATTGACACTTCTGCTGAAAGCAGGCACAGGGCGAAAGGACACGGTCCCAGGAATGGAGCACACTCAGATGGCTGACTCCCTGCCCAACACGGGAGTAGAGACTCTGCCTCATCCCGGCAGCACCGACCGACAGGCTACCAAGAAGCCGGGAGAAAGCCAGGTTCATGATACTGGGAGTCAGCTGCACCGGCTCATCCTTTCCTGGGCAGGAGCAATGAGTGAGTTCCGCTCCGCTTCCATGGCCGGGAACCGCTGCTGAGCTGCAGCTAATGATCCCGGCGAGGAGAACAGGCAGGAATCTGTGTCTGAAACCCTCTGGCTCCAGCTTAGAAAGTGGCACTGAATCGCCAGGCAAATAAACTAAAAAGGCAAATTCCTGTGCCTTGATGATCTGCTAAATTCCTTTTTTTTTTAATTCTTACTTTAAAATGATCCCAATTTCACTGAGAAATCCTTCACTGAATCTCAAGCTTGGGGCAGCTAAGTCACTTGTTTACTGGACCCAGTTTCCAAAAGTCAGTCTGTCTGTGACGTCACTTCCACTGACATCTCCTGGAATAATACCAGCCAGAGAGGACCAACTCTAGTCAAGAATCTTGAATGTGCTGTTGAAATTGCAATTATCTAATCAAATGGAGAGTATTCCATCACACTCCTGACTTGTGCCTTGTAGATGCTGGACAGACTCTATAGAGACCTCGGGTTACTACTAAGTGAACTGGGCTAGCCATATAAAAACTGTGGCTACAACAGCAGCTGAGAGGTTGGGAATTCTGCAGCAAGTAATCCATCTCCTGATTCCCAAAGCCTCTCCACCATCTACAGAGCACAAGTCAGGAGTGTGATGAAATACTCTCCACTTGCCCTAGATGAGTGCAGTTCCAACAACACTCCAGAAGCTCAACACTAACGAGGAGAAAGCAACCCGTTTGACTGACACTCCATTCACCACTTTAGTCACTCCCTTCACCCACAAAGGCGTGCAGTGTATTCCATCTACAAGGTGCACTGCAGCACCTCACCAAGCCTCCTTCGATAGCATCTTCCAAACCTGCAATCTCTACCACCTAGAAGGGCAAGGGCAGCAGGCACATGGCAACTCCACCACCTGCAAGTTCCCCGCCAAGCCACACACCCATCCTGACTTGGAACTAGTTCTGATGAAGAGTCATTCAGACTCGAAACATCAAATGTACTCCTCTCTGCAGATTCTATCAGGCCTGCTGAGTTTTTCCAGGTATTTTTGTTTTTGTTTCAGATTTCCAGCATCTGCAGTATTTTGCTTTTATCTGATTTGGAACTATATCACTGTGACTTCACTGTTCTTGGGTCAAAATCCTAGAACTCCGTCCCTACACCAGATGGACTATAGCAGTTAAAGCAGGCTGCTCATCATCACCTTCTCAAGGGCAATTAGAGGTGGGCAACAAATATATATTTTTTTCTTTTCTTCACCTTTTTGGTAACTCATCATTTCATATTTGGTGAATCAAAAACACAGCAACATATCAATTCAGTTCTGTTGCCCTTCAAAATCAGGGTTTCTGCATTTAATTTACTAATTTAGTCCCATGACTGCTTGAACTCATAGCTCTGCTGCCAAACAAGTAGAAGGCTGTCTGCTTCCAGGCCTCCAGCAAGACCTCCAATTCCCAGTGACCAAGAAACATGAAGTACTGCCCCCACAGGAAACAAATCAGATTTTTACCCATTCCTACTGGAGATTCAGCAGGTTCCATGGTACTTGCCTCCAACAAGTAACAATGAAAACTGTGTGCAAGTGTGGGGCAGGGACAAGGCATGCTGAAGAAAATAAGAGAAAGATATGAAACTTTCTAAGTCCTTACTGCTAGATGGAACAGTTGCACATTGCCCTGCACATTTCTGAACACAAAGCATTAGAATATATCTGCATCGCTGTACAACTAAACAGACAAGAGTGCTCAGGTGAAGGCTCTTTTCTCTCAAAAATGAGACAGAGCTGATCTGATCAGGAGGTTTTAAAATTATGAAAGCATTCAATAGTGGCGATATAGAAAAGTTGTTTCAACTGCAGGGTAAGCCTAAAGTTGGGGGCCATAAATATAAAAGATGGTCACTAATAAATCCAATTTAAAAATTCAGAAGAAACGTCAGAGTAGTGAAAATGGGGAATTCACCACACCATGAAGTGGTTGAGACAAAAAAAAGTATAAATGCATTTAAGGCGAGACTAAATAGGAGAACAGAATAGGACAAAATGAAGAAAGATGAGAGGAGGTGCAGGTACAGCATAAACAGCAAATGAATTAGGGATAAGTTAAGAATTCACACTGTCATACTGGCAAAAAATGCTAGGCACACATATGGTGAGCTTTGGTTCAAATTACAGTTGCACTAAGGTGGCTGTACACGTAGGCATTGTTCTTTGCATGACTTAAATGAAGTTTAATTTATGACAACTTTAGGAGTAGATGCACATTTGGAAAGTGCTGTGGATGATGGAGTGTGTGTGTTAGAAACAGAACTGTTCAAGTAGTGGCCAAACATGGTAGTTCTTTATCACTGGGGCATGATGTGTCTTGGAGCCAGGAGGTGATTGCCAATCACATTTTCTTTGGGCTTCTGCTCTTCGGGGAAAGGCAGGGAAGATTGTCTCTGCCTGTATCAGGTGTGGCTTACAATCTAACCACATCCATTCCTTCTCCTCTTTCAGGAAAAGGGCTGTGCAGAGGAATTTCCAGTCAGGTAGCACATCAACATATTTCTCTGGAGTTTATAAAGCACTTCACATACATCTAATTACTTTGAAATGCAGCCCATCTTGTCATTTAATTTAGCACTGAGATGCCACAAATTGCTATAAGACAACACCTGGAAATTTTCCTACCCATAACTGTGATGGGACCTTTAAGAGGCAAACAGCATCTTGGTTTAACGTATCTTCCAAAGGACAGCACTCAAGACATTGTAGCCTCCCTCCCAGTCCTACACTGAAGTGTCAATCCAAATTATGTGCTCAGGCCTTGGACTGAGCTTAAACCCACAGCATTTTGGCTTAAAAGCAAGAATGACTTAATTGCACCAGGTTGGTACGGTGTTTCATTGTTTAAGACAATTCCACCCGATTTCTCATTTTCCTATGAAATTCCTCATTTTGAGTGTGATCTTGGTACTGAAACCATTCAACATCCTGAATAAAATATTTGCACCAACTTTGTGAAAGCATCAATGAGGGCACATCAAGGACTAGTTCAAACTGGCTTTAACCAATGTAAGACTGGCATTTATAATTGTGCAGAAAGAAGTAATTGGTTTTGAAACATTAATAGGGAGTACATCCATCAAACCAGTAGGAGTAGCATCTCCTCTAAAGGTCACGCGTTTAATCATTAACGCACCTATTTTTACTGAAAATCAGTTTCAAAGCTTGAACTTCCCAATTATAACCAAGCAGTATAAAATCACAGTTCATTCCTGGATTGAAGGGTTGTAAAAGTTCTGAAGTCACAAAATTAATTCTGAATGCTAATACTTAAATGTATTCCTATTACTCATAGCTTCTTACCTTGACCTGGCATTTGAAATTTACTTTCTTTCCAAGCATGAAATTTCAACTGATCTCTCAGTGTAATATGTGATGAAACAGAGAATAGTAGTAATTATTATGTCATGGTGAAGACATTGGGAATAAGCTCAAATTTGGCCCTGTGAGTAGGTGCCACTCACTTCACCCCATCTGTGGCATCCTGAACTTAAACAATCTAGGTCGTAAACTCTTAGAATTCCTTCCCTAAACCTCACTGCCTCACTCCCTCTCTCTCTCTCTCTTCCTTTAAGGCCCACCTTAAAATACAGCACTTTGACCAACCTTTCAGTCATTGCTTTTTATTTTGGCATCATCCGCCTAAACTACAAATGGACCTTGCTGAATGTATAACAAAAAAAAACCTAGGAAAACTCAGCAGGTCTGACAGCATCAGCGGAGAGGGATACAGTTGACGTTTCGAGTCCGTATATGAATATATATTCGTTCCCTCATGTCTATGCTGTTTTAAACTCAAAAATCATTTCCGGTTTTCTATTCTAACTTATTCTTCTCAAACGCCTCGGTCTATGGAATTCCTAAATTCCCTCAGTGTTCCCTTCTCCTTAAGTTGCCATGCTTTCAAAAACAAAAATTTCTGTTCTTTTCAACTTTGATACATATCAAGCTACAGAACTCGGAAAAACTGACAAACAACTTCAAAAAAAATATTCTGACAGCCCAAGAAATAGAAAACTGGGAAACAGCCCTGACTAAAAAATATTGACCAAGAACACACACAGGCACATGCACTTAAACCAAAACTGTGCTGCGGCAATTGTTTACCCATACTTGTTTTATGTGCTTCTTCTACATTTGGTGCTTAGAGTGAGCAGGATTCTTCTGTGGATTAACAAACGACCTTCAGGATACTGAAAATAAATTTGCTATGGAAATAGCCCAAAAATAAATACTTACATTTTTCAAATATCAAATGATATATCTTAATTTCGAACAACCATTTCTTTTATTTAAATAAAAACTCACTTTTTGCCAATGTTCCAATTTTGGAGGTGAATCAGTCATAGGGCAAATGATCCATTTCAACTGATGTGGCATTTTTTATTCAAGTGTCTTCCTTTACTAAAAATTGGCAAAGACAGGATGTCGTTCCCTATATTTATAATAATCTTACATTTAATGTGCCCATTCCAATCCAAGTGTTCAATCAGTTGCCTGTTGTGACAACCATCTTCTACTTGCAAGTATCATGTGTGCTGAAACCTTAAAGCACTATGTACTAGAGTGAGGTATTTTCTAGCAACAGGTTTTAAATCTGAAATATCTCATTTGATGTAGTATTGGGATTTTATATCATTACATATGAAATCTCAAATTCCACTGTTGCTGAAACATTACAGCTGTGATTAAGGAAGAGTGTAGTTATTTCATTAGAAAAACGGCAAAATGTTAATGCATGTAAGAAAGACAATAAACTATAAAAATTAAGTGAGTCAACATATCTCATCCTACAGATACATTAAAAACTTATACAAGGAAATGGCAGACACAAAACCTTTAAATGATGATGGCACATTTCAGCATTTTACATCAGAACCTTTTAACCAATTACCTTATTACAATATATAATATTGTAAATTTTAGGTATTTTCAAGACATTATTTATTTTACACCAAATCCTCTCCTCCATGAAATGAAAACATCATATCCATAAGTTCTGGAATGTCTAAAACTGTTACTACCTCCATTACATTAACTGCCATTATTGGATCCAGTTATATTTTAATTAACCCAATATAACTGCTGTGTCAATGTCCAAGATATGAAGATGGCAGACATCTGACACTGACAATTGAGAGACAGTCACAATGGCCGTGACCTCTGGAGACTGATGGTTTGGAGGGGCATTGGAAGAGACAAGCAGAAACAGAAAGCTCAGCTGGCCGAGGGGAGAGCCCAAAGAAGAGAGGTCAGGGAATTCTGCACCTTCTCAACCCACTGTCTTCCCCTGCAACAAATGCAATCGAGACTGCCATGCCATAGTGGGGCGCCTGATCACACCAGGCAATAGGTAACACACAGCATACTAGCACACACAAACCATCATCTTACAAGATGGAAGGCTGCCAATTATTATTACATCTGGTTACATTCTAACTAACCCCAATCTTTTTATCTCCAATCATTTTCACTCAGTGATCACTGACTGAAAACGTTTTACCTCACATTTGTTCTAGTTATACTTTTCTGTCCTCTAATTGTACTGTTTTGACATACCTTTTACTGCTTAACCATCTATTTTATATGCTTTGATGTGCTCCAATTTCTAATGCATCTGAATCACTTACAGGTTTTCATAGATTCACTGAGAACACATCAGATATTTTCTTTTCTCAGGTGAAAGCATGAACAAAACTTCCATTTACAGATCGTCTTGAAATGTTTGAAAGTGCTCTTTGAATGATTCAGGAGTCTTTTTTCAATGTCCCAGCTGAAGAGCTATTGAAAGTATTAATCATTCCTTGTGTGAAGTACTTCCAGTCCTGAACATGCATTTTATTATTCAGTGTTCACCAGCAGTTAACTTGAGAAAGTGCTAGAATTAATCTTTTTTTTTTACTAATTACAAGGTACCCTTCCATTTATCTCCTGTCAAGAAAGATGTAAATCGCATAACTCAGGGCAGAATCATCCCAGATTTGCAATAAGTGCAGTAGTGGGCGGGAAAGAACATTTTACCTGCTGGCCTCAATGGCGGCTTCTCACGCCGTATTGTCCCAATCCCACCTCATTATCATGCATTCCTTGGAAATATGCTGTTTCGATGGTGGACAGGCTCTCGTTCACCCGCCACACCGTCACCTTGCCGCTTCCTCACACCAAGTGCCATATTTAATGTGCAGCTGCGCGCACACCTCTCAGCGCTTCCAGCCCATGACTGCTGCAAGGAAGACATGGCTACGAAAGGCAAGAAGACTGCAGGCACCTGGTTTAGTGATGCATCCCTCGAGTATCTTTTGGATGCTGTGGAGGCCAACCGTGATGTCCTCTACCCCAGCCCTGGCCGCAGGATGGGCAACAACATCATCAGCTTGGGAGGTGGTGGCAGCAGTGGTCAGTGCCAAAGCCCTGCAAAAGAGGACAGCCACCCAGTGCTGCAAGAGGATGAATGGTCTCATCCTTTCCGTCACAGTAACTTACTCTTCTCATCACTCTCAACTCTCACATTCTCAGACCCATCACACATCCATGGGGATCTCACACCTCAAGGGACAACACCACTAACTCTCACACACACCCTCACATCTCCATTAGGCTCGTATCCTCTCAAGCTCGCGTCCTCATCCTGTCCATGGCTCCGCTCACCGCACAAACATTCCATGCAGTGCCATGTGTCCTGCTCACACTCTCTCCATCTGTTTTCATGCAGAAACTGGTTCACAATAGCAGGGAGTGGTCCCAGACCAGGGGTGGAGTGGCCCACATTAGGCCCCTCACTCTCTTTGAAGAGAGTGCCATCATGCTGAAGGGTGAAGACATAGACCATGCCTGCAGCGATCGTGAGGTCGGCAGCGAACACCTTCATGGGGAACCTGCACCACATCATCACTCTCAACACAAATGGGGGTGTCTCTCTCCTGCTTTTGGTTCTGCTGCCATGCACTAATTATCTCTACTTTGAAACAAAAACAAAAATAGCTGGAAAAACTCAGCAGGTCTGAAAGCATCTGCAGAGAGGAACACAGTAAACGTTTCGAGTCCGTATGACCCTTCACAGGGAGCTATGCCTAGAGGCCGACACCCTCAGCCAGCCAATCCCTCAGCTCCATCCAGATCCTGATCCCCAGCCAATAGAAAACCTCCTCCATTGAAGAGCTGGAAATAAGCAGCCTGGAAGACCCGTCACAATGCTTACCCACATCCTCTACCAGTGCAGCAACACACACCTTGGTGGGACCAAATCTAGAGCAGACTTGGGTTCACAATCTGGTAGTCATTACACGGACACGTGTCCACAGCAGGAGGAGACAAGTTCAGTCGAGTTCCTCGGCACTCAGAGGGCTGCTGGGGAAGAGGCATCTGTGGGTCCAAGTCAGATGATGAGCCTCATCGTGGACAGTCAGCAGAAGGCAGGGGCACACCACTCAGAGTTTTTGGAAACCCTCAACAGAATGGCATGTGAGTCGGAAGACTGGGTCCAGCTGCTCTCTGATGAATTGGTGCCTATATATGCGTGTATGGAGATCTCCATGGGAAGGATGGAGGAAGCCATGGAGACCCTGGTCCAGCAGAATGCAGAGATGTGCGCAAACCTTCACTCCATTGCGGTAGCCATGGACGAGTCCCAGCAGTGGCAACGCAAGAGGGAAACAGGACACCTCAACATCCTTCCAGGTGCTCCTTCTCTTCAAGGAGTCAGGACAGGGCCCTCAGGCACCCGACAGAAGAAGAGTGGCAGCTGGACATCCCTGGGTCATCCACTCAGGAACCTTAGCGGCCGTCCTCTCCCTCCAAATCCCCTTTGCCTGTGACCCCCTCAATCTCGTCCTCTGTCACCACAGAGGGAGCAGCTGGCCCACAGGAGGACAGCCAAAGCAAGCCAGAGCCCCCAAGGCCTCACCTCCCCAGAGGACCCATGCCAAAGTCATCAGAGGCAACAGGGCCAACTATTGTTGCCATCCCTGCTGTGGATGTCAGGGAAGCACCTAAAAATCTAGGGCAGAGAAAAGTTAAGAAATTCTGATCACACTTGGCTGCATGGTTGAACACATTTTGTCACTTTACAATCTGAAAAAATATTCACTTTCACTGAATAATATGGTATAGTATTTCTTCCCCTCCCTCAGGCACCCATTTTCTTTCCCCACCTCCCAGCCTCACCCCCGGCACCTTTGTTCCACCCCTCCCAACTTCACCCCCCACTGACACCTTCGCCGCCCCCCACCAAACAACCTCATTACACTTCCTACGCTTTCATTTCTCCCCTCCCAACCTCACCCCCCCACCCCCTACATACTTTCTTCTCCCAGTCAAACCTAGATCTTCCTCTCCCATCCCCCAGTACATCTGCCTCTCCCAAACACAGTTGGACCTTCCTCTCCACCCCCTCGATGATCATCCATTGCAGACCAAGGCCAAGACACTGAGCAGACCCTCGACGGTGACATTCCACCTTCCATGAGCTGCTTCACAGCAGTGCCATTTCTATCAGAATCCATCCAGCATGTGATGGATGTTCCTCCAGGGTCCCGTTGCTGTCAGGCTCCAGCATCTTCTGCTCCTCGGATGTCTAAAATGTGAGCAAGGCCCTGGCAGTAAATCCCAACTTCTGTCTGTCACACTTGTCACAATGTGTTCTGCACCGGCGTGTTTTCCCGCCGACGCGCTCGGACGGTCCAGTATGGGGGGGGGGAGTGATTCCGGTGAGCTGGGCTTCATACGAACTGTTTTCACGTGCCGTGAAACCAATTTTTAGCCTTCTCACCATATCGTTCGCTCACGCCCCATACGCACCCGATGCCAGCGGACGTGGAAATTCCGCCCTCAGTCTCCTGGAAACAGGGATTATGCTAAAAGCAAAATACTGAGCATGCTGGAAATCTGTAATAAAAGCAGAAAATTCTGGAAAAACTCTTGCAGCATCTGTGCAAGGAGAAGCAGAGTCCATTTGACTCTTCTTCAGAGCTAGAGAAAATTATTCTGTCTGAAGTGCATTAAGAGGTTTGCTGTGTGAAAAGACACCACATAAATGTTGTTCTGATCGCAAGCTCATTACTGTCTGATTCAATGGCTTTGCATGGTAACTTATTTCTTGGCTCTTAATTGTGATTTAAATAAAATTGTACCTATCCTCCACTGGCTCCCTATCATCATGCATTATTACAGCCTGGATTTTCACCCCCAAGGCAGGAAGCAGGAATCGGGAACATTCCCAGCTCGGCCTGTCCGCCTCAGGAGCAAATGCCCGTGAAGGTGGGATCTTCATGGCTGGGGGCAAGTGTAGGCAAGAGTCAGATCAGCCAACCCAGGAAAGGGGCCAGAGGCAGCCAAAGAGGGTGCCAAGACGTATTGTTTAAAATGCCCACCTCGGTGCCATGGGACTTCGTCCCAGTTAGAATAAAAACAGAAAGGCTTTCCAGCCCTCCCATCCCCTCATCCTTCACACACTCCCCATGACCCCCTCACACCCCCGAAGCCTCTCATGGCTCTTAAACTAAGTTATGGCAGCCCACCCATCCCCATAGCTCCGCGTGGCCCCTATGACAAGCTATAGTACTTCCAAGCCCACTGACCCACTCTACACCTTATAGAACCAAGGAACCCTATAGCGACCATAGGATGCGTAAAAAAAATGGCTTTAAAATATAATTCATTCATTACTTCACACTATGTTAAAAAAAAGTCACAATCATAGGAGTGTTGCAGCACAGGAGGCCATTTGACCCATTTTGTTTGCACTGGCTCTCCGAATGAACAACTCACTGAGCGCCATTCTCCCGCCTTCTCCCCATGAGCCTGCACATTCTCTCTTTTCAAGTAACAGTCTAATTCCCTTTTGAGTGTTTCAATTGAACCTGTCTCCACCACACTCTCAGGCATAGCATTCCAGACCCTAACCATTCATTGCAGGAACAGGTTTTCCCTCATTTCAATATTGCTTCTTTTACTAGGTATTTTAAATATTTGGCTTCACATCTTCGATACTTTCACAAGTGGGAATAGTTTCTTCCTATCTACTCTGTCCAGGCCCCTCATGATTTTGAGTACCTCTATCAAATCTCCTCTCAGCCTTCTTTCCTCTAAGGAAAACAATCCCAACTTCTCCAATCTATCGTCATACCCGAAGCTCTTCATCCCAGAACCATTCTCGTGAATCTTTTCTGCACTCTTTCTAAACCTTCACATCCTTCCTAAAGTGCGGCACCCAGAACTGGATGCAATACTGAGGCCTAACAAGTGACTTATACAAATTCAACATAACCTATTTGCTCTTTACTCAATGCCCCTATGTCATGAAGCACTATTAATGTATATAATATTTTGGAAAATATTTCTTTTAAAACAGATGTTTGGTCTGTGGGCATGTCTTAACTGGACTGAAGCCAGCTAGTCTGGGTGCTTTGATATGTACCAGTTTTAATATGTAAGAGAGATAGCGTGCATTTGCATTTTTTGAATAGAGCATTCAATAAGCAGGGTGAACTCTTGATGCCTTTCAAACAGGAATATGTTTATATTACTAATAAAATTGGTACAATGAATGGGGTTTCATTGTTAAAAGGTGAAATTCAAAGAGGTTGTTAATACAATAAGAATTAACATTCAATGGGGCTGGTAGGTATAACTTCAGTAGTTTTCGGGTGTTCAGGCAAAGGCAATGTAAGATCAAAAGGCAGCTGTAAGCCTCGAACTGGTCCAATGGCTCCACAGTGAAATGAATCTCATTTTGAATTTGTAAGGTGAAAATGCTTTGCTTGGTGTTTTGGTTAAGTCTATGGGTTGCTGTTGCCTTAATAGAGATTAGTTTGGGAATTTGTTAAAAGTTATGACAGTAGTAATTTGTAGCCATGTGTACATATATTTTAATATTTGTAAATTAATAAAATGTTTCATTTAGTTAATGTAAAACTTCAAGAACTAGTGGTCTGATTCCTGAGTTTAGAGTTGCATCTCAAACATAACACTTAAAATTATTGATTATGACAGTTGTTTAAAGTTTCCCTCTGGGATTTTTTAAATAACTCTGCTTTACCAGCTGCATCAGTCATAACACCCTATTAATAAAGCCCAGGATGCTGTATGCTTTATTAACTGCGCTCTTAACCTGTCTGGCCATCTTCAATGATTCTTATTACCATCAGTAATGGATTTCTGGGTTCTCAGCCAAGCATACATAATGAGGCTTGGCTAAGAGCCTAGAAATCCATTACAGTACTAAAACACCTGAGCCCCACAGCGTGTTTCCCAGGAATGCATGATTAATGAGGTGGGATTGGAACGATACAGCGTGAGAAGTCGCCATTGCGGCCGGCGGGTAAAATGTCCTTTTTCCACATTCAGTGCAAATCTGGAATGATTCCACCTGTAGTTTCAGAAGCACAAGCTGTCCTTCTGAATAATACAGTACCGACAAATAGGTTACTGAGAAAATGTATGCAGAAAATAAAGCAATTTAACATTAAACACAAGTGTGTTAAACCTTTTGGTTAAGCAGGTTTTACATATTCTGCTGTGTGATCAATTGGAGAGGTCTACTGACTATTGATCAAAAAGTGTAAATTTTGCATCTATAAATATGCCTCTATTATTTTCTTAGAAGAAAGTACACCTTCCTCAAAGCAAAACAGAAAAACCTCACTGCAGTTGGCTGAATCACCCATCTAAATAAAAATTACAGCTGAGGAAGCTTATGCTGTTTCTTCAGTTTCCTACATCTCTTTTCCTACCCAGATGTACCGCTTTCATATTTCTTCACTTTAAATTCACTGGAATTATTTCCTTCTATGCAACTAGGTAATCTCCAAAAGATTTCAGAAGCCTCATCATTTGAGACAAACGCATTTCATTCTGATGCAGGGATACAGTGGTATGCAGTTGGACTGGCCCCTTTAAAATCAAGATCAAATTGCTATGAATATGCACACCTTGAGGTCATGAAGAGGATAATTGTTTGGAGAAATGATTGATGTGTTCTGAGATAGCTCTTCCTTTAAAAAGTGTCATAAAGTATCAGTGTCACATCTGGAGTGCGACAACTTCCAAAAGCCTCTACTAGATGGGTGCTCCTTTTTTTAAAAACCTTTTCTTCTTTTGAGAACGTTTTGGCTTAGCTAATAAAATTAGAATAGCAGTTTTGAGAGCTCTGCAATTTGTGCACCTATTGCATCCTGCTTTGTTCATCATTGCTGGGCCCTGCCAAGCTCAATGATCACTTCCTCTTTCCTAGCTTCCAACTGTTCCCCATCTTCCTCAATTTCATCTATGCCTATTGGTCCTCTCAACTCCTATTTTCTTAGATCTCTAGAAGGTGCTAATACTACATCAGTGTTCCTCCCTGCACCCTCACTGTATTGAATCATGACTTAATGCATAATTTCTCACTCCTAGCTTATTCATTCCTAGAATCTCAAACGACGATGAAGGTGTTTTTTTTCACTTTGGATTCCCAATCTATGGGCAGAATTTTCCAGTCCCGCCCGCTGTGGGAATCGTCACCGGCGGAATGGAAAATTTGACAGACCAACAAAAGATCCATTCACATCATGTGGGAATTTCCAGTCCTGCAGCAGGCGGAATCAGGAAATCCCACCCTAAAGAACAAAAATCATGGAAGCAAGAACCAAGCAAATTCCAATGTCATAAAAGCACACTAACAATTTCTATTCCTGATGCCAGTACTCTAATAAATATTTTCTATGACAAAAACAACTATTATGCATATAGCACCTATAACATAGAAAGCCCAAGATGCTTTATATTGGGGGCAGATGGGGGGGTGTGGTTGGGTGCTGTGGGAACACTTGATAAAGGAATATACCACAAATGGACTGGAGAGACATTTGAGAAGATTGGCTCAAAGCTTGGTTCATCACATGTTTTACAGAGAGGGAAGTGGAGCGATTGGTGTGTCGGTGGGGGTCGGGTGTTGGGGTGGGGGGGGGGGGTTGCCTTTAGAAAGGGAGTTTCAGAGTGTAGGGCTAGGACAGCTGAAGACTCTGCCAAAGATCAGGGGGGTATATACTTGAAATGATAGGATCAAAAGGACCAAATAGTGAGGAAGGGGATAGCTGCTGGAAGAGCTTGTAGACATGGAGATGGGGGAAAAGGAGAAATTTGAAGCTAATCATGAGTATTTTACCATTGCTACAATCAAGGTCTTAATTTCAGACAATGGCAGGTAAACAAATTAATGTCATCAACTGTTCAAAAGATGTTAACTCTGTTAAATAGGTTTTAAGTAGACAAGCTTTTCTGGTTCAGATCATTGCACAGAATAATTAACAACTGGTAATTCCAGCACAACAGGTCCTTGGGGTGCCTATTTGAGCTTTATTTTAAAGAAGATAAACAAATCCCATCTATCAGTCACATTCGTAAAAGCAAGAAGAGCAAAGAAAAAGGGAGGTGGGGAAGAGACATATAAGAGATGCTGAAGATAAAAGCAATTTTATCACAAACACATAAATCAGTGTTATCTCAAATCACTTAGCACAATCCAAATAGTTTCAATGTCAGAGATAACATGCATGATGCATGTCACTGCCCCAAAAAGCTTAAATCCATTTTTTCAACAAACCATTCATGCATTAGTTTCATTTTTAAAAGCAGTTCACCATCTCAATTGTGAAGCTTGCTCAGGTTAAATGGAAGGAAAAATGGCTACAAAAACTGTAGATCAGCAATAGTAAATACTTGAGAGATAGAAAGGATACAAATCAAGTATATCCCAGTAATGCATGTAGCTGATTAGAGTTCCAGGGATTGGAGATTCGATTGAATTTGAAACTAAATATCACTTTGAGATGATGATCAAATGAAAACAAGAACAAAGATAAATAATGTAAGACAGATAGGACTGCAAAGCAATGAAGGAGACAATCTTGCAATAGAGACTCAAGGAATGATAGAGACATCAAATAAATAAATTTTCCTCCATTGTTGGAGGAGGTGGATGTTGGGGTTCTGCCAGAAGTAGTTCGTAGTTAACAAACTTCCTGAAAGGGCGGTGGAGGCAAGTTCATCTGAGGTATTCAAAAGGGAATTGGATTGCTACCTCAAAAGAAATAATGTGCAAGGTTATGGGGATAAGGCAGGGGAGCGGGACTAGGCAGAATACTCTTTCAGAGAGCCAGTGCAGGCTTGATGGGCTGAATGGCCTCCTTCTGCACTGTAAAGTTACTGTGATATTGTTATTCAAAGGTAAATTATACAAAAAACAGCTGCTCAAACTTAAGGTAGACAAGTCGTTGGAGTCTGGCAGTTTACATCAAAGGATCCCAAGAGAAGCTAAAAAAGAAATAGTGGAGGCTCAGACCATAATTTTTAAAATTCAACAATAAGATAGAGTATGCAAGAAGATTGGTAGAACGTTCTGACTCAAAATGGTGAGCACACTACCAACTAATCCAAGCACACCATTCTAGATTTGTAAATGATGCAGGGGAGCCTTGTGCAAGGATGTAAATGCATTGGAAGCAGTTCAGAGAAGATTTACCAGACTAATATCTGGAATCGATGGGTTGCCTTATGAGGAAAGGTTGGACAGACTAGGCTTGTATCAGCTGGAGTTTAGAAGAGTAAGGTGACTTGATTTAAACATAGAAGATCCGGAGGGATCTTGACCAGGTGGTTGTGGAAAGGATGTTTCCTCTTGTGGAAGAATCTAGAACTAAGGGTCACTGTTTGAAAATAAAGGGTCACCCATTTAAAACAGAGACGAGGTGAAATGTTTCCTCTCAGATGGTCTGGAATCTTTGGAACTCTTGTTCCTGAAAAGGTGGTGGAAACAGAGTCTGAATATT
Source organism: Carcharodon carcharias (assembly GCF_017639515.1). Classification (NCBI taxonomy): domain Eukaryota; kingdom Metazoa; phylum Chordata; class Chondrichthyes; order Lamniformes; family Lamnidae; genus Carcharodon; species Carcharodon carcharias. The sequence goes on along the minus strand of NC_054467.1, from coordinate 221,727,190 downwards.
TTTAAGGCAGAAGTGGATAGATTCTTAGTAAGCAAGGGGGTGATAGGTTATCGGGAGCAGATTTCAGGTTACTATCAGATCAGCCACCATCTTATTAAATGGTGGCGCAGGCTCGAGGGGCTGAATGGCCTACTTGCTCCTTGTTCGTACGTACAAGAACTCAGGCAAAGGAAGACATTAAAAAAATGTGATGAAATGGAATCCATAGTTTTGTATCTAGAAACATAGCATACAAAAGTATAGAGGTAATGTTGATTATTTTTTAAAACTTATTTAGACCATAGTTAGGACCATTGTGAACAGTTTTGGGCACCTCATTATAAGGAGAATGTAAAAACAATGGAACAGGTGGACCGGAATATTACTAGAAATATCTGTTTACAATTGTGAAAAGAGAAAATTGAAATTGTAGGGCTTTTCTACTCAAAACTGAGAAAAGCCACCAGGTAGCCTGATAAAATATTTGTAATGTTAAAATCCATTGCATCTTTTCAACGCCAAAAACCTACATTTCTTCACTTATCCATCATCATAATTCAGGCCTCAAACACATGCAATCAGCCTCATGGCTCTTCTTTACAATGTCTCCAGCACCTGAATGTCTCAGTAAACTAGAACTAGATACACTACTCTGGGTGTGGTCTTACCAAAGGACTTCACGGGTCTAGTGTGACTTCTCTGGACTGCAGGACTATTGTGCTGGTTTTGTCATTCTATTCACTTTGTTGACTGCTGTTCTGCATTATCTGGATGTGTTGAATTTATGATAACTCTTTCAATTTCATCTTTAACTGTTTAATACCATCAGTGCGCATGCACATCGCCCATCATTTTTCACCCTATGCAGTGCTCTACAGTTCCATATTAATACTTCACTGAATTCATGAGGCTGCTGTTTACAAGGTTATTATTGTTGAAAAAATCCACAAATTTACTCATGATAATGACACCACGATTTTGCACAGACCCAAATAACGGGTCTATATTTGGCTTGGTGTTGGTTTTGTTACCCACTTCAAAAATAGACACCTTATTAGCCTGCGCCCAATCTACAGGCATTTCCAGTGATCCCGCATAATGTTTCACATATTTCCTCCTAAGTTTCACCCAGCACTCTTTGGACAAATGTCATCCATTCATGGAGATTTCTTCATTTTGAACTCTCATAGTTTAAGACATTTATCAACAAAATAGTAAGGAGCTATTGCAAGGAGAGTAACAGCACTCAGTTTGAAAGTTCCAAATTCTAAATTGGAGTGAGTTATACTTAGTTCACAATTGTGAATAGTGAAGAGAGAATTGGATAAGTACTTGAAAGGTAAGCGTCTAATTATATAGCTCTAAAGAGTTGCCATAGTCATGATGGGCCAAATGACTTCCTGTGCTGTATCATTCTAAAATTTCAATATAATGAAAGCCACTTTCAAACCACTGGCGTTAGCCATCCTCGTCATTATTATATTTTTCTCTCTCTGTCTCAGCACAACGACAGCATATAGAAGTCACTGGGTTGTGTCACTTTCCCCCAGCCCCTTCTCCTGAATTATTCGGATCCGTTTCCTGCTTCTTTTCCTATTCCTTTCCTTTCGTTTCCCGAGCACTGCTGACCCACCCTAATTCTCCATCTTCTCTCTCAATCAATGATGGGGTTAGGGCAGTAGACTAACCCAAGATCCTTTAAATTTCACAGGAGATCAGCAAGAGAGAGATAGAGTTTAGGCCTTATGATATAGCCAGTGTAGTCCAGAACAGAAAATGTTGAGCTGACGTTGAAAGGAATCCAGGAATTAGAAGCCAAGCTTGAAAGGTGTTGTGGAGCTAGGTTTTCCCAGAGGTTGTGGATCGGGAAGAAGGGAAAAAAATTACAGCAGATTCTGATCAGAAGCAGGGTCATACCTTTTTTTCCAGTGTAGTCCAGGGCAGAATTATGGTCTAGATGCCCGATGAAGTCAAGGCATTTAAAATCCATAGCCAAATCTTTAGCAAAGCTCACATCAGGGGATGGGCTTTGAATCATGAGCCAGAGGCTGTTTAAAATAACAGCTAACTTGAAGTTCATGTTAAAATGCAACCATGGTTAGAATTAGAGGAACTTAAATCAGCAGAAGTGAGGAGTTAGAGGGGCGAAACAGCAAGGAATGTCAGTAGATAGCCATTTATCATCAGCGGAAAATACAAACTGGTCAGGAAAATCAGCAAGGGCTCATTTGGTGATATCTACCTGATGATTAACATCACCAATGGGGAAGAGGTAGCAGTGAAATTGGAATCACAGAGAGCAAGGCATCCTCAGCTTCTCTATGACAGCAAACTGTACAAGATCTTACAGGGAGGAGTTGGCATCCCTCACATCTGAGGGAATGTAGCATAAGGATTGTGCGCCCTAGGCCCACACAGCGGAGCCTGGTCTCCAGTCGACTCGGACCCCTTTGGTCCAAGAGGCTTTGCTCCATGAAGCCTGTGCGGTAGTTGGTGTGCAACTGCCACCCCACGTTAAAAGAACTCAGGCACAGGCATCTTCCATGCCCTTAAAATGAAGTTCGGGACCTGGAACATAAGGACCCTCACGGACAACTCCAAAAGCGACAGACCGGAACGGCATACTGCTTTCGTTGCCTGGGAGCTCAGACGTTTCGACACTGACATCGCTGCCCTAAGGGAGACCCGGCGGGCAGGGGAAGGCCAGCTCAAGGAACAAGGTGGCAGTTACACCTTCTTCTGGTAAGGTAAACCAGTAGAAGATCACCATCTCCACAGGGTTGGCTTCGCCAATAAAAACGTATTGTTGGCCATCCCAAAGACACCCCTTGCGGGATTAACAAGCACCTCATGATCCTTCTGCTCACGCTAGCCCAGAACCAATGCACTGAAGTCCTCGGCACGTAAGCCACAACACTGGATGCTACAGATGAGTCAAAAGAAGAACTTTACTCCAGCCTCGAACAATCCCTGGCCTGAGTCCCAGTGGGCGATAAGCTGATCCTCCTTGGTGACTTCAATGCCAGAGTTAGGAAGGACAGGGACCGCTAGGGTGATGTAATTGGTAGAGCTGGGGTAGGGAAATCCAACACCAACAGTTCCTGCTCCTGACAAAATGCCTGGAACATGGCCTTGTCATAACCAACATCTTGTTCCTTCAGAGAGACAAGTACAAGGCCTCACCTTCGCTGCAAGCACTGGCACCTGCTCAACTACGTCATTGTCCGAGTGAGGGACGGCAAGGCCCTGTGTATCACTCACGCCATGACAGGATCACTGCCTAATTCACTCTGTAATCAATGTCAACATAACCCCAAAGCAGCAATGGCAACGGAAACAATACCACATGAAAATCAACACTGAGGCACTCAAGGACCCTGATAAGAGAGCCCTATCCAGTCAGTGCCTCACTGCCAACCTGGCAACTCCTAGTGACCCAGAGATGCAGAGTGTCCACAGTGCCTGGTCTGCCCTCAAGGCCTCCCTAATCAGCACCTGCGAAGAGACACTTGGCCACTTGACCAGGAAAAGACTGGTTCAGTGAGAATGACCAGGAGATTCAGGAGCTGATAAGCCGCAAATGCAGGCATTTCTGAACCTGAAACAGCAACCCAATCCGAGAGCAAGTAAGCAGCTCTACAGATGATTGAAGGCTGAGGTCCAGCAAAAAACCTGCGGCCTAAAAAACAGATGGTGGGTGGAGAAAGCACAGGAGATCCAACGGTTAGCTGACAACCATGATGCATGAGGTTTCTTTAGCACAGTCAAGATCACCTACGGCCCAAGCACCCAAAGTCCCACTCCACTGCTAGCAAAGAACAGAGAGGTGCTCATCAAGGACAGAGAGGCAGTCGGGGCCCACTGGAAGGAGCACTGCGAAGACAATCTTAACAGAGACTCTGTCTTCAATGCGACTGTCCTCGACTCCATCCCCCAGCATGCTATCCACCACCATCTCAGCACAGCCCCATCTCAACACGAAGTAGGAAAGGCCATTCGACAGCTAAAGAGTAACAAGGCAATCTGGAGTGCAAAGGGACTTGGGAGTCCTAGTCCAGGATTCTCTTAAAGTTAACTTACAGGTTGAGTCGGTAGTTAGGAAGGCAAATGCAATGTTGGTATTTATTTCGAGAGGACTAGAATATAAAAGCAGGGATGTGCTGCTGAGGCTTTATAAGGCTCTGGTTAAACCACATTTAGAATATTGAGCAATTTTGGGCCCCGTATCTCAGGAAGGATGTGCTGGCCCTGGAGAAGGTCCAGAGGAGGTTCCTAAGAATGATCCCAGGAATGAAAAGCTTAACATTTGAGGAACACTTGAGGACTCTGGGTCTATACTCGATGGAGTTTAGAAGGATGAGGGGATCTGATTGAAACTTACAGAATACTGAAAGGCCTTGGTAGAGTGGATATGGGGAAGATGTTTCCATTAGTAGGAGAGTCTAGGACCCGAGGGCACAGCCTCAGAGTAAAGGCAAGACCTTTTAGAACAGATATGAGGAGAAACTTTTTTAGCCAGAGAGTGGTGAATCTATGGAATTCATTGCCACAGAAGGCTGTGGAGGCCAGGTCATTGAGTATATTTAAGACCGAGATAGATAGGTTCTTGATTGGTAAGGGGATCAAAGGTTACGGGGAGAAGGCGGGAGAATGGGGTTGAGAAACTTAGCAGCCATGATTGAATGGCAGAGCAGACTTGATGGGCCGAATGGCCTAATTTCTGCTCTTTTGTCTTATGGTCTTGTGGGAGTCAATGGAATCCCTGCCGAAGCACTAAAGCACAGCTGAGAAGCATTTTTGACACGAATACTTGACCTCATCTCCCTTATCTGGAAGGGGGAGAGCACGCCTGGAGATCTCAGAGACGTCGTAATCATGACCATCTTCAAGAAAGGTGACAAGCCTGACTGCGGTAACTATAGAGGATTCACCCTGCTCTCGGCCACAGGGAAGGTCAGCACAAGAATTCTCCTCAATCACCTTCTCCGTATGGCTGAAGAGTCCCTCCCAGAATCACAATGCAGACTCCACCCACTAAGGGGCACAACAGACATGATCTTCATTGCGCAGCAATTGCAAGAGAAATGCCAAGAACAGCACCAATCCTTGTACATGGCCTTCTTTGACCTCACAAAAGCCTTCACACTGTCAACCGTGAAGGATTATGGAGCATCCTCCTTCGTATTGGCTGCCTCCAAAAGTTTGCCACCATCCTGCCCCCACTCTATGATGACATGCAAGCCATGATCCTAACCAATGGATCCACCACAGACCCAACCCACGTTCGGACCGGGGTCAAGCAAGGCTGTGACATCGCATCAACGCTCTTCTCGATCTTCCTTGATGCAGTGCTCCGTCACCCCCTCAGCAAGCTCCCAACTGGAGTGGAGGTAAACTACAGGACAAGCGAGAACCTGTTCAACCTCCACCACCTGCAGGCCAGCTCCAAGGTTGTCCCATCCTCTGTCACTGAACTACAGTATGCAGGCAATGCTTGCATCTGCATAAACCCAGAGGCCGAGCTCCAAGCCATCATCAACACCTTCGCTGAGGTGCATGAGAACATGGGCCTTACTCTAAACATCCGTAAAGACAAAGGTCCTCTACCAACCTGCCCCCCCAACACCACACTGACCCCGGCTACCAGAATCCACAAAGAGGCCTTGGACAACGTTGACCACGTTCCATAACTTAGAAGCCTACTGTCAACAAGGGCAGACATTGAAAACGAGGTTCAACACCGCCTTCAGTGTGCCAGTGCAGCCTGAGGAAGAGAGTGTTTGAAGATCAGGACCTCAAACCTGGCACCAAGCTCACTGCCTACAGAGCAACAGTGGTACCTGCCCTCCTATATGGCTCAGAGACATGGACTATGTACTGCAGCCACCTCAGAACTCTGGAAAGTACCACCAGGGCTGCCTCCGCAAGATCCTATAAATCCATTGGCAGGAGAGGTGCACCAACATCCGTGTTCTCGCTCAGGCCAACATCCCCAGCATCAAAGCACTGACCATGCTCGATCAGCTCCACTGGGCAGGCTTCATCATCCAAATGCCTGACAATAGACTCCCGAAACAAGCGCTCTGCTAGGAGCTTCGACATAGCAAGCAAGCCCTGGGGTGGGGGGGGGGGGGGCGGGGCGGTCAGAGGAAATGCCTCAAGGACCCTCAAAGCCTCCTTGAAAAAGTGTAACATCCCCACTGACATCTGGGAACCTCTGGCCCAAGACCACCCAAATTGGAGGGAAAGCATCCGGGAAGGAGTTGAACTGCTTGAGTCTCATTGCCAAGAGCTAGCTGAAGCCAAGTGTCGACAGCAAAAGAAGCATATGGCAACCGCGGCATCTCACCCACCCACTCCCCATACCACCGTCTGCCCCACCTGTGTTAGAGACTGTAGGTAACGCATTGGACTCTTCAGTCACCTGAGAACTCATTCTTAGCATGGGAGCAAGTCATCCTCAACCCTGAAGGACAGTCTAAGAAGAAAATGAAAGCCATTTCATGTACTGTGATTTAACATTTGTACAAAGACTTAAGTTATCTGAAGACATGTTAATTGCTGATGTTTGAACATTTTTTTCTGACGATAAATACTTCAGCAGTAGAGAAATTGAGCACATTTACACGTTACAGATCTGGAGTCAGCATTAGTTCTGGCTCTGAAAATGTTTGGGGATACAACAACGAAGAAATAGCAGTACAGCTTATGAACATAACAAAGCCCATGAAGCATATGAATCCTTCCAAGAAGCTGTCTCGTATTGTTTTGATTTTGCAAAGAGTAAAGGCTAAATTTGAGTTTACAGCACTTTCATTATGTAGAAGTATCTTCACACGGAGATCACTTGTTCTTGCAAACAGTCTTGCTTCTTGAAATTCCCTGTATTCCCATTTGAATGGAAACACATGACAAATGGAAAATATGAAATTATTGCAATAATCTGCTGATCAGCAAAGATGTACAATAGTTCCACCTGGCTGGGACTAACATAACTCATTAAACTACAGTATTCTAATGCATTTATGAGTTTCAAACTGATCATCTGAGGATGCCAAATTCCATCCCTGGGGGTAGATACATAACCTGCTGGTTCTATTTCACACAAACTTACAACGTCTCTGTTTTCAAATCAGTATAGGCTGCTAAGGGGCATGCAAGGCGCTAGCTTTTGATACTAGCTTTCCTCATTTGCTGTATCTGTTCAAAAAGCTATAATTTAGGCATGTTTTTCTGCAAAGTGCATGACTTCTCATGGATGAACTGGTGGGATGAACTCTCCCAGGATGTTTTCATTGCTGCGCGGGCTGACAATTAACAGCAGTTGTTGATTTGCTAAAATTTTAAATTATTCTGCAACACCAGCTACTGTCAAATGATCCGTATGCTGTGCTGTTTCTTTGTGAAACTAAACTCCCTCAAATGAGTTCATCCAATTTCTTTGCCTCTGATTTCACCCCTTTCAGCATGGTTTCAGATTCTCTTTATCCTCATCTTTCACCCCACCAGTCTCTGCATTTTAAGATCTTCCGCCAACTAGATCGCCTCCACGCAATCCCACCAACAAAAACATCTTCCCCTTCCATTCCCACGCAGCATTTCCTCCATGACATCCCAATCCACTCTTCCATCACCCCTACCATCCCCTCTCCTTCCCGGGCAAATACAGGAGATGTAATATCCTCCATTCACCTCGCCCCACACCACTACCTAGGCCCCCAAACATTTCCTGTGCAACGTGTCTCCACTTTGATGCTATCTGCTCTATATCGAGGAAACCAAATGCAGGGTGGATGATTGCTTCATTAAATTTAGTTCACACATCGATTTAGTTCACACAAGCAAGCTGGAGCTCTCAGCTATATACCATTTTCATCCTCCATTCCATTCATACACTGACCTCTCTTCCCTTTAACTTCTATACTGTTCCAATAAAGGTCGAAGCAAGCTTGAAGAATGGCACTCTCTCTCTTTCTAGATACATTTCAGCCTCAACATTGACTTTAACAACATGGAGTCATAAAGCACAGGAGGCTATTTGGTCCAGTGTGCTTGCGCCAGTTATTTTTGAAAGAACTGTGCACTCCCTTGCTCTTTCCCAACTGCCTTGCATTTTTTCCCCTTTTTAACTATTTACCCTATCCCATTTTGAAAGTTATTATCGACTCTGCTTCTACCACCCTTTTGAGTAGTGCATTGCATATCATAATAACTCATTATCTTAAGAAAAAATCCTCCTCTTTTCCATCTAGTTCTTTTGTCAATTTACTTTAAATCTGCACTCTCTGGTACTGAACCTACTGCCAACAGAAACAATTCTCCCTACTTACTCAATCAGAATCACTCAATTTTAAGCACTTCCATTAAACACCCTTCTCTAAGGGAAACAATCCCAACTTCTCTTATCCCTCCATTTCAGGCCACAAGTACAACTTCCATTTTCTCTCTGGCAATGTTGAATGGGTGCGTTGGTATGGGGGTTGGGTGGGAGGAATGAGAGGAAGGAATAGGTTGGTACTTGACGTTGGGACCTCTCACCATAACACTTGTAGGGTAATTTGCACTCTTGGAGTTGATCTGCTACTTTACTTCCACAAGTATCCCAGGGTCCTGGAGTCTGTTCTTTTTTTTAAAAAAAGCTTCCCTTTCTATCAATTCTCCCACTCAATGTCTGGTAGTTGTCTTTTATTTCCTCATCTTTTTGTCCTCTGATAAATATCACTTCTACTATTTTGTGCCGAGTTGGTTCATCTCAATTGAGGCAGATTATCAGTAGCACAATTGGCCAAAGCAACCATAGCCTGGAAAGGGAAAATGAATCAGCCAAGGTTCCGATTCCCAAGTATCTGGTGACTCCTGTGTGCAATGTCAAGATAGGACAGATTCGGGCTTAGCTGACATGTTGTCCACAGTCAAATAGGTGACACTCACTGCTTAAAGTCACCAATAAAGCCTGGTCACTCATGCAAGGTACTGAAGGAACTATATCCATCAGCTTCAGGAAAGGAGCCAAGAGCAGGCTGTGGGAGCCAAGAGCAGGCTCTGAGCGATAAGGTTATGGGTTTGAACTGCTCCCCAGAAGATCAGCACACAACCCAGTACTGAGAAGAACTGCATTGTTGGACGCCTCTCGTCTTTTGGATAAGACACTAAATCCAAGCCTCGTCTGCTGTTCAAATGGAGATTTAAGATCGCACAGAGTTACTCAAAGAAAAGGGGAAGTTCTGTCCAATATTTTCTCCCTTCCTTTGTTTTAATGTAAAACCTTTCCCTTCAGTTTTATCCTATTTTCTCCTCACTTGCCCAGAAGTCAAAAACTCCTCTGGAAGTGTAGTTGCACTCTTTGATACCTATCAAAGTGGCCATTCGTCATGGGCCCAAGTACCTCCAGGCTATTTTACCATGGATGCCATCACAGTTGAGCCTGATCCTGTGCTCAAAGTCCACAGACGTAATTTTCAGCAGAGATAGCTAGTGGCTCTCAATTGAGAACCCTGCTCGATTTTCTTTCCCTACCAAGCCCTGGGACATAAAGGTCTCCTAAAGCATCCTGACTGCAGGACAGACTAACACCATCCCACTTAGCACGGATAAAGTTAATAATTCTTTCCAAAAATTGGATTTTTTTTCCCCCCAAAAGTGTTCTAAAAATGGCAGGTCAATAATGAGATTGCCTCATTAACTTTCCATATCAGAAGTGAATTAAAATTTTAATTCAATAAAACAAAGATTACTACTTGTCAGGAGTTAAGTGTATAACCTCCACCACTACTTGGTTAAGGATTCTATTCACTTTGGGATAGGATAACTTCTGTTGAGTCAAAGTGGAACACTGGAAGTATAGCATGGGGAGTGGAACCCAGATTTGTGTTTCATGCTTTCTTCTGCTTCGTTCATTCAAAAGTCAGAAAAAAAACCAAATGATTGGCTTTTCACAACTGGAGGATGTTCCAAAGTTCTTTACAGCCAATGTACTTTTGAAGTGTAGTAATTTTTTTTTTAAACAGTGATACATGATAGCCAATTTTTGCAGAGCAAGATCCCACAAATAGCAATGAGATAAATGACCAGAATCAGTTAAGAGACCAATATTAGCCAGAAAACTAAGAAAAGTCCATTCTTCTTCAAACAAACAATCAGCTATGTCCACTGTCAGGAAGCTAGAATAATATCATTGGAATTTATTGTAAAATAGTGGTTGGTGTGTGTGTGTGTGTGCGCAAGCGTGCATGCGCGCACATGAGAGAGGGAGAGAGAGAGAATTGGATTAAAGGCTGCTGGTCTGACGGTGTTGATGTTTTAGCAGATGAGCTAGGTTTGAAATGTTAAGTAGGTAAATATAGGTGTAAAAGAACATTTGCATTTTTAAATAAACCAGACTAGATTGATTTCAAAGGAGGGGTGAAATGTGTCACCTAGCCAGGTGAAGTTCAGAAACAGTGGGTTTATTTTTCCAAAGACACTTGTAAAATTGGTACTATGGAGAGGTTTTTATTATTGGAAAGGTAAAGTCCAAAGACATATTGAAAAAATGGGATTTTGCATTCAAAGGGAAAAATATATATATATAAAGGAGTGAAGGCTGTGTGTAAGAGTAGGCATTTTAAGATCTAACATGTGTAAAAAGCCTTCAGCATCTATGCCTCAAGCTGCTGTCTACAACGACCTAAAGTTAAGAAACTCACTTTGAATTGGATTGTTCAGGGTTTTATGTTTCTTTGCCTGGGTCTTTTAAAATCTGTGTGTCTTAGTGTTGCCTTAATGGAGGTGTAACTGGGACTCAGATTATTTAGGGGATTCAGAAGTTATTATGGTATCAGCTTGTAAACATATGTATGTGCTTAAAATCTCTTATTAATAAATGTTTAATCTAGTTTTCTAAAAACCTATAAGACTTGGTGGTCTTATTACTACCAAGTTCAAGGCACACATCTTGAAATTTACACAAATTGCAAAATAAGTTGTGGCAGTTGTTTCCCTCTGGGATTTGAACAACTCAGCATTTACCAATCGGCTATGCCATAACACTACCTAAATGGCAGATAGGAACTTGGTTTGACGTCTCAGCCAAAGCGGTTACTTTGATGCAACACGGGAAGGAGTGCTGCGCTAAAGTGTCAGCCTATGTTGTGCATAAGCAATGTAATTTCAAGCCCACGTTGAGCCCAGTTTCTCGAATGAGCTCAAAGAGGAAACTCTATCCCACATCTTTCTTGCTTCTTCATTTTCCTGCATTTTGTTATTCTTTCATGGGGTGTGGGCAGCACTGGCTTGACCAGCATTTATTGCTCATCCCTAACTGCCCTCGAGAAGCTGATGATGAATCACCTTCTTGAACCGCTGCAGTCCATATGGTGTCAGTCCATTCAGTGCCATGAGGAAGGCTTTTGATCCAGCCACAATGAAAGAACGGCGATATATTTCCAAGTCAGGATGTTATATGACTTGGAGGGGAACTTGCAGATGGTGGTGTTCCCATGTGTCTGCTGCCCTTGTCCTTCTAGGTGGTAGAGGTCTCTGGTTTGGAAGGTGATGTCGACGGAGCCTTGGTAAGTCATTGCAGTGCAACCTGCATATAGTACACGCTGCTGCCACTGTACATCACTGGGGAAGGATATGAATGATTAAGTTGGTGGATGGGGTGCTCAACTAGCGGGCTGCTTTGTCCTTAATGGCATCAAGCTTCTTGAATTCTTTTAGAGACACACTCATCCAGGTAAGTCATGGAGTATTCTAACACACTCGTGACTTGTACCTTGTAGATGGTGGAAAGGCTTTAGGGAGTCGGGAGGTGAGTTATCAACCTCAGAATTCCCAGCCTCTGACCTGCTCTTGTAACCACAGTATTTATATGGCTGTTCTAGCTCAGTTTCTGGTCAATGTTAACCCCCAGAATGTTGATAGTGGGAGATTCAGTCATGGTAATGCCATTGAATGTCAAGGAGCAATGATTAAATTCTCTCTTGTTGGAAATGTTCATTGCCTGTCACTTGTTAGGCACAAATGTCATTTAATTTTACAGGAAAGCTTACATGCCATAAACAGGTGGAATTAGAATATTAATAGCACCATTTGTGATGTTGATTTTACATGCATTGACTATCAACCTATGTTTGTACTGTTAAAGAATAAACAGAAAGCTCTTACTTCTGTTGCTTAATCTGAAAGAATTCCAATTTTATTCAATACCAAAATATAACTCATCAGTGCTAAACAGTATCCCACCTATCTGCTATAAAATACAGCTTAAACACATTAATACACATTAAACATTGCCATGTCTACCCCATATAAGCAAGACAATTAAAAGCGCTCCAATTGTCCATACCCATGTGTTTTGCTCCAAGTACATCTTTGTTGGTATACAAATCCAAATATTGGTGTCTCTTACAAGAAAAGTTATGGTTTACCTGCCTTATAGCTACTGTAAATGAGCTTAAATGTTCACTGCATTAATAGGGTAAGATGATCCCATCTGTATACTGACTGAATCTTTAATTAAAATGTCCTTTTATGCCACAGTACTTTAGCCTCTTAGTAATCAATGTAATCAGGCAATTGTTTGCCAAATTGAAATGTCCTGCAAAGGCAGGAGCTAGGCACTGCGGTTAGTTATCATCTGCTTCTGTGCACTCATAACCCACTGATACTGTATTATTCCCACTGTGCTAAATCTGTCCACTTTATAATGCAGGTTGAATTCAGGAACCAGTAGAAATGTCAGCACAGGCACAGGATATGCGCATCACACTAGTTTAATATGAGATGAAGATCCATAAAGCTATCAATGTCATATTGCCTAGCTGCACAGGTCCATTGATAGTTCTCTGCAAATTTCCCAGTCATCCATGATCAAAACAATGGGCCTGAATAAACCCATTACCTTTCTAATTGCTATTGCTTAACCTCTGTGCATCTTCATGCATAGACATCAGGTGGAATCGTCCCAGATTTGCACCAAGTACGGCAGCACGTGGGGAAAACGACATTTTACCTGCCAGCCGCAATGGCGGCTTCTCATGCTGTACCGATGGCAGGCTCTCATTCACCCACCACATCATCACCTCGCCACTTCACCATGCTGGGCACCACATTTAAAGTGTAGCTGCACACACACCTCTGTGAGGACATGGACCTTGCCTGCAGCAACGGTGAGGTCAGCAGCGAACACCCTCATGAGGATCCTGCACCACATCACCCCTCAATGCAAGTGAGTGCTCTCTCTCCTGCCTTTGACTCTGCTGACATGCACTCATTATCACTACTTAGGTTCACAGGGAGCTCTGCCAAGCAACCGACACCCTCAGTCAGGCAGACCCTCAGTTCCAACCACATCCTCACCTCCAGCTAAGAGCCACGTCCTCACCTCCAACCAAGAGGACACCTCCTCCATTGAAGAGTTGGAAATAAGCAGCCTGGAAGACCCATCACAGCACTTGACCACACCCTCCACCAGCACAGAGACACACACCTCAGTGGGACCTAGATCTAGAGCTGAATTGGGTTCACAAACCACCCAGACATGTGCCCGCTTCAGGAGGAAGCAAGCTCAACTGAGCTCTCCAGCACTCAGAGGACTGCTGGGGATCAATGAGGCACCTGTGAGGTCCAAGTCAGATGACGGACCTCTAGATTTGTCCTTCCAACTCATCCTGGAGAGTCAGCAGAAGGTGTGGGAACATCACGCAGAACTATTGGAAGTCTGTCGCCTGCTCCCTGATGACGTGGTGCCCACATGTGCATGTATGGAGGTCTCCATGTGGAAGATGCCGGACGCCATAGAGACCCTAGTCCAGCAGAATGCAGAAATGTGTGCAGACCTGCACTCCATCGCGAGAGCCATGGGTGAGTTCCTGCAGTGGCAATGCGAGAGGGAAACAGGGCACCCTCCAGGTGCTCATTCCCCTCAAGGTATCAGGCCGGTGTCCTTGGGCACCCAGAGGGAGGAGGAGCAGCAGCTGGATGCCCCTCGGTCATCCACTCAGGAATCTCTGAGGCTGTCCTTTCCCTCCAAGTCCCCTTTGCCTATGAGCGTCTCAACCTCATCCTCTATTGCCACAGAGGGAGCAGTTGGCCAATGAGTGATCCTGGGGGGAGAAGTGCATGTGCGTGTGGCAGGGCCTTTCGGAGCCTCATGCAAGCATTCTCCCATGCACATGGGTCCTTCCCGTATCGCACTCACCTCAATAGCCTGAGCATTTTCAATGTTGCCTGCTGGGGTTCGCTTTCAGTTGTCTATCTGAGCTGACCTGCATCTCCACCCACTGGTCACACTCCCATGCAGCACCTGATCTCGCCCACCATGACTCTCGTTCCACTTTTGATTTGAGCAGCATGGTGGTAATACAGTTTTTCTTTCACTCCCCTGTCCTTTCCCCTCCCCAGTCACCTTCCATCTCCCCTCCGTGACCCACCAGCCACAACATTTTTCCTTCAGGGATGTCCAGTTGAACGTGCACGTTCCCTATATTCCCAAAAATCCCACCCCCATTCACATTAACCTCCTGGATGTCTTCTTTCCCACCTCCAAGGTCTGTGTCTGCCTCAGAGTCCCCACCAACCACCCTTGCCATCTCTTGTACCATTACCGCCGAACCCTCACCCTCAGACCTACCACCTCACTCTGCCCTCGGAATTCTCACCATTCCCTCAAACCACTCCCACCCTCAGTTCACTCCCCAGGAGACAGTCATGGGCTCATCGGTGCCTTCCCTTGCTTATTCACCTGACATCTCCCCCTCCGAAACCCTTCACCCCCTTGGAACCCCTTCCACCACCTCCACCCCCGCTTAGTCCTTCCCCCTTCCTCCCTCCTCTCTCCACACTCCTTCTTGCACCCTTAATCCCTCCACCCTCTGCACTCCTTCCTCCACCTGCATTCTTTCTCCCCCCTCTGAACTCCTTCCCTTACACCTTCCTCACCCCTTACACCTACCTCCTCAGTTGCCATCTTCTCCCCAGTACCCCTCCTCCTCCGTACTTCCACCCACCCCAAACTCAACACCCCCCCCCCCCACTCCCCAACACCTCTTCCTCTCCCAGTCGATCCTAGACCTTCCTCTCCAACCCACCCCCCTCCCCGGTACATCTTTCTCTCCCAAACACAGCTGGACCTTCCTCTCCACCCCTTCGGCCATCATCCGTTGTGAGCCGACCCTCAATGGTGACTTTGCAACTTCCGTGGGCTGCTTTGCAGCAGAACCATGTCCATCAGAATCCACCCAGCATGCCATGGACATTCGTCCGGTGTGCCATTGCTATTGGGCTCCAGCATCTTCTACTCCTCGGATGTCCATGACGTGAGCAAGGCCCTGGTGGCAAGTCCCAACTCCTGTACATCACACTTGTCAAGACATGTTCTGTACTGGTATGTTTTCCCACCAATGTAGGCGGGCGATCCAGCAGGGTTGTGGGGGAATGGGGAATCATTCCAGCGGCCTGGCCTTATAATGATAGGCATATGTATTACAATGCGGTTCCCAACATCCAACAGCGGGAAACGTGGCCTGCCATCGGCGGACGATTGCTAACTGGTTTCGCGATGTCATGAAACCAATTTTTGGCCTACTCGCCATATTTTCCACTGAGGCCATTGAACACGTCCGACGCCAGTGGGCACAGAAAATTCCACCCATCATTTCATTTAAATCATACAAATATCAATAGAAAATGCTAGAAATATACAGCAAGGCCATCAATAGCCTGCACAGAGGAAAAACAGGTTAGGCTTCATTTACATGAGTTCATATTTTCCCTTCTAAGATGCTGACAGACCTTATTTGGATATCCAGCATTTTTTGTTTTTATTTTAATTTCCAGTTTCTCCTTTTGCCTCATATTACTACTGCCTCTGAAGGCACTCCTGCACATTCCAAGTAACATCTGAAGCTATCAGTAGGCACACACTGTGTTTTCTGCAATTGATACTGTGTCAATTAACCTCCATTGAACAGGAGCTACAGGATAAACAATGCATAAACAAGATTGGAGGATGCAAGACTAAAAGCAAATAGCAGCAATCAAATTGTCTGTAGTATATCATCCTAATTCTGATGGGACTGGGCCAATTTATATATGATTATAAATTTAAAAAATTTATAAAAGTGATCTTCACATCAATCACCTTTGGAGCATAATGACCTAGGTTCTCTGCCTGTGTAAAACCCTGATCAGATAAACAGCAGAGTGTGATCCACATCTATGAATAAGGAGGAGGCTGACTCCACCATGGTTTCCGGGGCAGCCTAACTTTTATTGTGGCAATGAGTTGCAATGGTCCTTCCTCTAAGGATGTGGGAGGGTGGAAGTTTGGGAATCTGCCATCTGCTGGCATAGACAGCTTCTTCTGTTACAAAGGTCGGAATCTTCCATTCTGGAGTCTACATTCGGTGGCATGCGCGAAAGTGGGAATGATTTCTCCTGGTGGGGTGGGACTGCTGACCATGCATGATCTTGCGCTGTTCAGCACATTACATCTGCATCCACGAGGAGCTCGCCGATTCCCCTGTTAGGCACAGGCAAGAAGTCACCATGCCTGCCTTAACCTCATGGGGTCGAAGGTCCTGGCGCCATATTTAAAGGGCAGCTGGACAGCCTGCACTCACTCTCTTCTACCTATGCCCAGCCACTGCTCCACCCTTCCCCGCTAACCCTTCCTCCCTCCTTGGTCTTCCTCCACACAACTTGCACTGCCACCACCCAGTCTCAAGCGCAGATTGGCATTTACAGATGCTCCCCAAAGAGGACAATGCAACAGCAACTCACCATTAATCATGGAAGAAGTCGGCCTCCCCAGGTGCACACCTCATATGTGCAGTCGTAAATGTAAACACCTAATTTCTCGCTGGTGCGGAATTAATTTGGAGGGGGAGCATAATTCCGACGAGCTGGCCTTGGGAAGTTCAACGCACCTTTAATGTCCCAAGAGCATAATTCCAAAAGTTCATCCTGTCATCAGGAAACTGATTATTGGCTTTCTACCAAATTACATTCCCCACTGCTGGCAGGACTGGAAGATTCCACCCAAAGAATGCAACAAATGAGTTACCTTTGATTATTAGGTAATGACCACACTGGATGATAGGTGCATGTACCAAAAAATTAAGATTCCTCAAAAGCATTAGTGGGGTTGAAGGAGTGACCTCTTCCAAACGAAGGCTAGGGATATAAAAAGTGTACAGTACTGCCTTTTAGGCATTGATAGCTAACAATTCAAACACTTGACTATTGTGCGAGGGGAGGGCATTGTAAATTGGAGACATGCTTTGTGCAGTGTATTATAGGGAGGTGAAGCTGAATGCTCCTGCTGTGCCTTCTGACAAAACCTTTAAGCCACAACAACACTGAATGCTACATATAGATTAGTGGAGTTTGTATTCACTGGCTACCTTATGTCACTGCAGCTGGGCTGTTCCCCTTGTAGGCTTGCATTACTCTATACCAAGTGCCATGTTCCTCCTCTTGACCGCATGCAGAAGTACTTCTATTGCTTCATCTGGTAGCTTTGGACCTCCAGCAGACCAGGGGGACATTCTTGGAGCAAGAGCCTCTAATGTGGATATGAAACTTTTCTGCCCTTTCAAGTTGATGCAGATCTTTAAATTTCGCAGTAGCATGGCAGTTCACACATTCTGAATGACTGATTGATATTCAGCATCCTGAGAGGTCACCGTCACAGTCTAAATTAAGCTGCCCCAGAAATTGTGGCACAGTCACCCTGCTTGTTGCGTAGGTGTGAATTACACTCTTCCATTTCATATGCTCATGGTTTCACCCAGGTAGAGAGCCTAGATCATTATGCTCCATTGGGAACTGATGTGAAGATCATTTACAGATGATTAAGTCCCATCAGAATTAGGATGATCGCATACTAAAGACCATTTGGCAAGGAAATGGAAAACTGGGAGGTTTATTATGATATTTTGCTTTTCTTCCTTATTATCCTTTTGTACTTGCATTTTCTATAAGGTAACTATATCAAAAACCCTCGTGGCACTTCTACCACTGAAATATCACATTCACTTTGAACCTCAGCAACCATTCTAACCTCTAATTTTCCTTTCATTTTATTAGATCATGAAGAAGAGGGGAGAAAAGGAAGAGGCACTGCTACAACAATCAGCTCCGCTAGGACTTTATAGTGCTTACCATCATTTAATACCTCGCAAGTATCAGCTCACCCAGGAGTGAGAGAATGAGTTAGTGCAGAAAGGATGAGTAACAGTGGTGTGGGTTACACACAGAGCAGATCTGATCTACAGACCAAACAGGAGCAACCAGGGTGGAACTTGTGGAACTGCTAATCAGGAGGCCCAGACACGTCGCCTCTTGCTTACAAACTAAATCTCATGGGTCCTATTTTTAAAAGGGGGATGTATGTGGAGCACCAAGTACTTGGGCACATTTTAGTCATGATGCCACAGTGGTTATATTGCTTGAGTAATGATCTAGAGTTCAAATCCCACCATGGCAGCTGGAGAATTTAAGTTTAAGTTATTAAATTAAAAACCTGGAATAAAGGTAATGGGGTCCAAGAAACTACTAGATTGTAGTAAAAATCCATCTGTTTTACTAATATCCATTAGGGAAGGAATTCTATTGTCCTTTGCCAATATGTGACCCACAACAATGTCTTAAATTGCCCTCTGAAATGGCCTAGCAAGCCATTCAGTTATATTCAAGAAGGTTATCACCTTCTGAAGGGCAATTAAGGGTGGGTAGTAAATGCTAGCTTTACCAGTGTTGCTTACATCCCTTGAATGAATACAAAACAAAATAGGGAATTTATCAAAAGACACTACAGATGGCTGGCTGAATAGAGGAGTGCACACCCACAAATGGCAAAAACCAAATAAATTAACTACAAAAATAATACAGTAGTAATAAGGTTTTAACAGCACCTGTAAATGTGCAAGCTGGTCACTTTAAATTTAGGTATTTCCCAACACCTTGGGTAGCAGTTATGAAGGCATTATTCAGAATGAACTGAAATGTGATAATACGAGCAGAGAATGATAGTGCATATTTGCCACCTCATTTGAATGCATTTGTCCAGAAATGGGCAGATGTTTTCAAAAGTCCAACCTATTTATAAAGCAATGATAACATAGAAAAAGATCCAAGGCACTTCACACGGGTGTAATCAAATAGAAATGGGCATTAGGCCAAAGAATGAAATATTGGGGGGGTCTTGATAAGGACAAAAGGGATGTGGTGAAGTTTTGGGAAAGGACTCCAGAGCATGTGGCCTGAGTGGCTGAAGTCAAGATTGCTATTTTGAGGCAAAGTATGAGGAAAAATCAGGAGAAATTGTATGGTGCTAACCTGGTAGGGAAGCCCACCCACAAAAAAAAAACCTGACAAACATATCAATGGAAATTACAGGGCACAATGTATTACATTTGCCAGCCTGATATCTCCAGCTGATAACTACATTTGCCTCATCAACATTAAATATCCACATTTCACCGACTTGCAGCAAGGCTGCTCCACTAAAGAATTATTTGATTCCATAGGAGCCTAGTGCCACTAAATGATTGCCCTAAATTAGTGTAAGGAGCAGAAATGGTTTCCCAATCGGTCCAGTTCCTAATTAGAACCCTTTTTAGTAGGAGGCAATAAATAGGCCCACTCCCAGGAAGGGAAGGACAGGAGGGGGAAGCAAGGAAGGGAGATTCATGCCTGGGGAGTTCCTGACAGCTGGTGATGGAGGTATCGACAGAAACTTGAGAAAAAACGAAAAAGGAGTGGGGGAGGGATTGTAAAAATATATGTCACAAAATATTCTGAGAAAAAAAAAATAACATATTTTCTTTCTAAAAAGGAGCAATCTCTTCCATTGGACTATTTTTATTTTTGTGGATTGACTCATAATTTGTGAATAACCAGGTAAACACTCTCATAAAAATCTGGAATAGATCTAAACCAAAAAGATTTAGGTAACAGTGCAGCAGTTTCGAAAGAATACGGACTTTGTCCCTGACTCCACTGACCTTGGCTGTCTGTTAAAAAACCAAAGAAACCTACACAACTTTTTTTTAATAAAAAAGCTTGTTATGACTGAGGCAGTTGGTAAAGTGGAGTTATTTACAAATCCCAGAGGGAAACATTAAACAACTGGCAGATGGGCATGTTAGTGGGGTGGTGAAAAAGGCATATGGGACACTTGCCTTTATCAATCAAGGCATAGATTACAAAAGTAGGGAGATCATGTTGGAGTTGTATAGAACATTGGTGAGGCCACAGCTGGAGTACTGTGTGCAGTTCTGGTCACCGCAATATAGAAAGGATGCGATTGCACTGGAGGGAATGCAGAGGAGATTCACCAGGATGTTGCCTGGGATGAAATATTTAAGTTACGAAGAGAAATTGGATAGACTTGGGTTGTTTTCGTTGGAGCAGAGAAGACTGAGAGGCAACCTGTTCAAGGTGTACAAGATTATGAGGGGCATGGCCAGGGTGGATAGGGAGCAGGTGTTCCCCTTAGTTGAAGGGTCAGTCACAAGGGGACATAATTTCAAGATGAGGGGCAGGAAGTTTAGGGGGGATTTGAGGAAAAATTTTTTTACCCATAGGGTGGTGACGGTCTGGAAAACGCTGCCTAGGAGGGTGGTGGAGGTGGGTTGCCTCACATCCTTTAAAAAGTACCTGAATGAGCACTTGGCACGTCATAACATTCAAGGCAATGGGCCAAGTGCTGGTAAATGGGATTATTTAGGTAGGTCAGGTGTTTCTCATGTGTCAGTGCAGACTCAATGGACTGAAGGGCCTCTTCTGCACTGTGATTCTGTGAACTGGCATAACCTATCATTTTAAGTGTTATGTTTGAGATGTGACTCTAAATTCAGAAATCAGACCACCAGTTCTTGAAGTTTTACATTAAAATACACACACACACGGCTACAAATTACTACCATCGTAACTTTTAACCAGTTCCTAAACTAATCTCCATTAAGGCAACAGCAACCCATAGATTTAACCAAACACCAGGCAAAGTATTTTCACCTTATGAATTCAAAATGAGGTTCTTTTCACCCTGGTTCCTGTGGACACAGTGGTAGGCTTACAGGCTTTGATCTTACATTGCCTCTGCTCTGCACACCCGAAAACTGGTGAAGTTATCACTCCCATTGAATGTTAATTCTCATTGTATCAACAACCTCTGAACTAAACCTCTCTAATAATAAAACTCCTTTCATAGTACCAATTTTATTAGTAATATAAATATATTGCTCGGTAGCTGTTAGTTTTCACCCCACTTCTTGAATGCTCTATTCAAAAAATGCAAATGCACACTATTTCTCTTACATATCAAAACTAGTACAAATCATAGTACCCAGACTGGTTGCTTTAATCCAACTAAGACACACCCACAGACTAAACTTCTATTTTAAAAGAAAAATATTTTCCAAAATATTATACACATTAATAGCTTCATGACTGGCTATTCCTCCCTGCTGATTTTCACTAATAGTTCTTAACCTCATAATACACTTTTAAAATGTTTTCATGGGATGTGGGTGTTGCATTTGTTGCCCATCTCTAATTGCCCTTTGAAAGCAATTAAGAGTCAACCACATTGCTGTGGGTCTGGAATCACCAGACTGGGTAAAAACAGCACATTTCCTTCCCCAAGGGTCATTAGTGAACCAGATGGGTTTTTATAACAATCAATAATAGTTTCATATCAAAGAGAAATGGAGAAAAACTTGGATGAGTTAGTATACTGTGAGTCAAAAATTATATGAAGGGCTAACTGGGAGATGTCTGCATGCAAGGTAGTGACAATAATAAATAACAATATTTGAATATCAAATTTCAAAAGACTGTGGTACATAAAAACAAAGGTGCACAAAGGGAAGGCAATGCAAAACAAATGCATAAAAAAGGGCTTGACTTTCTAGTACAAGAGAATCCAATGTCCCCTCAGCTTACTGCAAGCTATATTGGGTTTGAAACTTGACTCCTAACTCCCAAAATCTCTAGTTCCTTTTGCCGGTTTCTAGTTCTGAGCAGTGCATTCTAAACTCTAATGTCCTGTGCGGGATGGTAGGATGCAGGTTAAAACTGTCCCCCTCTATAATCACTGTGCTCCTCTCAGTTCCTAATTCTTAAACCTGTTGCCAAGGGGACACTAGTCCCCTCTTACAGAAAGAATCTGTAATTCCACATTAAGGCTCACCCCTCAGAAGTCAGTTCTCATCAACTTTAATGGAAGGCCCCAGAGCAGATTTAATGTTCACTCACTTGTCACATTACGTGCATGACTAAGAGAGATGAAATGAAAAAAATAATGAGGGACAGAAGTTAAAGTCAAAAAAAGGAAATGAATGCACTACGTGACATAATGAGATCTACAATAACTCAAGCGCTTTACCAAGGTTAACTGGATACAATATAGCAGTTCTCTTGTATTCAGCTTGACATATTTGTTACCCTATATAAATAGACACACAACCATTCATCCTCATCTTCAGTAAAGTTGATCACTATCAATGTAACTATTTTCTAAAATACACCAAGATTTACAGTTTTAGTGTAGAGTTAGGCATCAACAGTTCTGGAACATCAAGTCAATTAGGACATTGTACCTGAAGCATTATTATAATAATGAGAATGTATAATGAAGCAATATCCAATATGGTTAGAACATAAAAAGAAGTGTTAGGAACTAGGGATAGTTTAAGTTAGTTATGTTTGTGTTTGTAGGTGTTAGAATTGAGTTTTAGCTAGTATTTTAAACTTAAATAAGGGCAATTATGAGGGCATGAAAGCAGAGCTAGGTAAAGTGAACTGGCAAATGAGGTTAAGGGATAGGTCAATTGAAGTTCAGTGACAGACATTTAAAGGCATATTTCAGAATACAGAGAATAGATACGTTCCAATGAGAAAGAAAAATTCCAAAGGGACGGCCCACCATCCATGGTTAACTAAAAAAGTTAGAGGCAGTATCAAACTTAAAAAGAAAAAGCATATAATTACACAAAGACAGGTGGCAGGTCAGAAGATTGGAAAGAATGTAAACAAACAGCAAAGAACGACAAAAAGATTAATAAGGAGGAAAAAATTAGAGTATGAGAGGAAGCTAGGTAGCAATACAAAAGTGGATAGTAAGAGTTTCCATAGATATTTAAATAAAAAAAGAGTTAACAAAGTGAGTATTGGTCCTATAGAGAATATGTCTGGGGAAATCGATAATGGAAAGTAGGGAGATGGTGGATGAATTAAGCAGGTATTTTGCTTAGGTCTTCACCAGAGAGGACACAAGTAACATCCCGGAAATAGCTAAAAATCAGAAAACAGAAGGGGCTGAGGAACTCGTGGAAAATTACAATTACCGAGTAAGTGGTATTGAGCAAATGGTTGGGCTGCAGGCTGACAAATGCCCAGGTCCAGATGGACTTCACCCTAAGTTCTTGAAAGAAGTGGCTAGTGAGATAACCGTTGCACTGGTTTTAATTTTCCAAAGTTCCCTGGTTTCGGGGAAGGATCCATTAGATTGGAAAATAGCAAATATAACTCCTTTATTTAAAAAGAGAGGGAGACAGAAAGCAAGAAACTATAGGCCAGTTAGCCTAACATCTGTCATAGGGAAAATATTAGAAACTATTATTAAAGTAGCAGGGCACTTAGAAAAATTCAAGGCAATCAGAGAGATCAACATGGTTTTGTGAAAGGGAAATCATATTTAATCAATTTATTAGAGTTCTTTGAAGGAGTCATGACAGAATGGAGTCATGTGCTGTAGATAAAGGGGAACCAGTGGACATACTGCACTTAGGTTTCCAAAAGGCGTTTGATGAAGTGCCATGTCAAAGGTTATTGCAGAAAATAAAAGTTCATGGTGTAGGGGATAACATATTGACATGGATAGAAGATTGGTTAGCTAATAGGAAGCAGAGAATTGGCATAAATGGGTCTTTTTCTGGTTGACAGGATATGATGAGTTGTGTGCCACAGGGATTAGTGCAGGGGCATCAACCTTTTATAATTTATATAAATGACTTGGATGAAGGGACCGAAGGTATGGTTGCTAAATTTACTGATGACACAAAGATAAGTAGGAAAGTAAATTGTGAACAGGACATGAGGAGGCTACAAAGTGATATAGATAGGTTAAGTTAAGCGAGTGGGCAGAGATCTGGCAAATGGAGTATAACATGGGCAAATGTGAAATCATTCATTTTGGCAGGAAGAATGAAAAAAAAAAGCTTATTACCTAAATGGTGAGAGCTGGCAGAGCCCCGAGATTCAGAAGGATCTGGGTGTCCTCGTGCATGAATTACAAAAGGTTAGTATGCAGGTACAGCAGGTAATTAGGAAAGCTAATAGAATGTGTCATAATTTATTATGAGGGGAATTGATTACAAAAGCAGGGAGGTTATACTTCAGTTGCACAGGGCATCAGTGAGACCATTTCTGGAGTATTGTGTACTGTACCGGTCTCCTTATTTAAAGAAAGATGTAAATGTGTTAGAAGCAGCTCAGAGAAAGTTTACTAGACTAATACCAGGAAAGGGTGGATTGTCCTGTGAGGAAAGGCTAGACAGGTTAGGCTTGTATCCACTGGAATTTATAAGAGTAAGAGGCAACTTAATTGAAACCTTTAGGGGTCTTGCCAGGGTAGATGCGGAGAGGATGTTTCCTCTTGTGGGAGAATCTAGAACTGGGGGGTCACTGTTTAAAAATAAGGGGTCACTCATTTAAGACAGAGATGAGGAGAAACATTTTCTCTCAGGGTTGAGTGTCTTTGGAACTCTCTCCCTCAAAAGGTCGTAGAAGCAGAGTCTTTGAATATTTTTTTAAGGCAGAGCAAGATAGATTCTTGATTAACAAGGGGGTGAAAGGTTATTGGGAGTAGGCAGAGATGTGGGGTTGAGGTTACATTCAGATCAGCCATGATCTTATTGAATGGCGGAGCAGGCTCAAGGGGCCAAGTGGCCTACTCCTGCTCCCAATTCATATGTAAGTTTAAGTTTGATTTGTGTTTCTGCATGTGTGGGTTCAGAAAGGGGAACTTGAGTTTTAGTTTCACTTTAAAAGATGCCTTAATTTTAATAACACCTTATGACTCTTGAAGGGGGGTTAAAACAAAGTTAGAAAAAAAAAACTGGGCTGTTGCCTAGCAACAGGAGACCAACACAGGGACATGGAGGAACTGAAAGCAGCTTGAGTTCAATTGGTGATTATGTTTGAAGGTTGAAAGGAGTAATCAGAAGAAGCAGCATAGGAGAAGGACAGATAGCAAGTCCCAAACTAAAGTTGGAAACAGGAGCTAGAAGAAGCTGGACAGGAGGGAGCTGCAGGAAGCAAGTTCCTCCAAAGAACAGAAGGGGGTTCCCATGAGGACCTTCTTGTCAAAGGGAAAGAACAGAAATCTGGAAAAGTCCTGTTAACTGAAGTTAAGAGTGAAGAGTAGAGAAAGGCTCCAAGCTTAAAGGGAGAAAGCTGCAGGACGCAAACCTAAAAAGTGAAATAGGCTTGTGAGAAGCAACAAGGAGACAGCCAAAGGTCTGTAGCTCTTTATTATGGGCATGTGAAACTGTGGCGTTCAACTGGCATGACTGAGCATTTGACAGAGAGTGCGTGGAAGGCAAAGCTTGAATGCACATGGCGATCCAGGGGAGAGGAACATCGGAAGGAGGGTATAAAACTCTGGAGGTGGCCCCTTGTGGAAGGCGTCTGAGAGAAAGCGTCATTTGGGAGAAGATTCCAAAGTGAGTTCTTCCAGAGTGGAGATTGGAAATCCTTGTGTGACAGACAGGGTTCAGTGAGACCGTTTGGCTCACGGTGTGACAAGCTTCTGGGGAAGAAGTTGAGGAGAGATTCATAGCATCTGTTTGGGGTGGCATCTGTCACTTGGTTTCACAGTGTGATTTGCCTGACCACAGGTTGCCTATTGGTCTACATGGACTGTGCATAGTAGAGTATAAAATAGTCCTTGTAACTTGTGTTATCCTTACAAATCTGTACAGGTATAGTTGTAAGTGAAGAAGTATTGTAATATAGTTCATATTTTCTTGTTTACTAAATGTTTTATTCTTTTGTTAAAAGTTCATCAGCTAACTCCTGTGACTCTGTTCAGTAGTCGTCCTCCACGTTTCTAAACAAAAAATAAAAGCTAGGATCTTCCAAGCCGGATTCCACCCTGGGATGTGGCTTATCCAGTAGCAACATAGCTGGGATCATAACAGTAAGAGTAGTAGTCATGCAGCCCAATGCCTGCTCCACCATTCAACAAGAACATGTCTGCTCTTTAACCTTCATCCCACTTTCCTGCCTGATCTCCATTTCTCGCGATTCCCTTGGAGCTCAAAACTCTCTCTCCCTTGAATTTCTTCAATGACTGTGCAATCCAGAACCCTCTGGGGTAGATAATTAAAAGATTCACAAGCCTCAATAAAGAAATTCCTCCTCAACTCAGTCATAAATAATTGATCCCTCATCCAGACCATGCCTCCTAGTTCTAGGTTCTCCAGACAGGGGAAACAACCTCTCAGTATCCACCCTCGGAGTCCGATGTTTCAATGAAAACTCTCATTCTTCTAAACTGCAGACAGAGTAGGCCCCTTTTGCTCAGCCTTTCATCAAAGGACAACCCTCTCCTCCCAGGAACTAATCCAGTAGGCTGGACATATATTGGATTTTTCATCATGTGACTTTCAGCTTTCAACCACCCCCATCAAATTATTTTTATAATTAATAACCAAAAGGGTTCAAAGAAAATGAGAAAAAACACACAATTTGTTTTATAAAGCCTGTTTTTCTCCTGGGTTGCTCACAAGATGGATCTTTAATTCTTGAATAGTTGGAACGATCCTACGCTACAAAGGACATTAATATTCTGAATAACAAATGTAATTACTTATACTTCAAGATCAAAGCTACAGCTCTCAATTAAAGAAGCTATAGTGTAGCAGTCACTTTGTGTTAACAGAATAACACTTTCCTTTTCCTCAGGTGCTTTTACAGACTCATCCTTTTTTCCAAAACTGCTAACGTACTATAACTTGTTTTGTTGGCAAGTTTGTACATTTATTGTACCTGACAGTTTGTACATTTATTATATCTGAAAGGGTTTTGTTTTCCTCCCTTCCTCTCCTGAAGGTGTTGGGGCAGTGTGGGCAAAGCCCGTAAAATGTCCCGAGCCAATCAAAAGTCCATTGACTTCAGCGGGATAATAAAGTCCCACCAGCTTAAAATTCCACCCTTGGAATGGTTTTTATCACAGTTGTTCTCGACTAATTAGAACCTAGAATAGAGGGTATGAACTTCTAATGATCTACATCACTCCCATTAAACCATGCAGTGGTAACTGGAGGGTTGGTACTGTACTTATTAAAGTGTTATAGGTCTGATCTACAATATTACTAATAACTTCAATAGACAGTGTGCTGGATGGATTCTTCTTTTATAGAGAAGGAAACCAAAAGATAAAAACATCTGACCATGCTCTCCTATCCCAGGATACAATAGAGAGAAACTGCAGCAAATTAACACACAATTGTTGCTCACCATCAGAATAGTCTAATTAACATATTCAACTTCTGGAAACATTATTCACGTGTTCATTAAATATTTGATACCCTGACTAAACTACAGTCACATTTGCATAACGTTAAGTCACCTATAGTTACACATAATGTTGTAAAGATGGTCTCAGACGTGCTTTGGTATGTTTTGCCCACATTTAAGTTTATGTATTTTCATAGCCCAATAATGTTATAATTCATTGCTAATTTACAGTGCCAATTACCAAAGCACCATACTGTATTCCAGTCCTCAAATTTCTATTATGTATGCAACATGTATTGCCCATCCCTAATTGCTCGAGAAGATAGTGGTAAGCAGCCTTATTGAACCTCTGCAGTCCATGTGGTGTAGGTACCGTGCTATTAGAGAGGGACTTCCAAGATTTTGACCCCGCAACAGTAAAGAACAGGGTTATATTTCCAAGTCGGATGGTGAGTGGCTTGGAGGGGAACTTCCAGTTGGCGGTGTCCCCAGGTGTTTGTTGCCCTTGTCCTTCAAGATGATAGTGAGTTTGGAAGATGCTGTCGAAGGAACTTTAGTGAGTTCCTGCAGTGCATCTTGTAGATGGTACACACTGCTGCTACTGTGCATCAGTGGTGGAGGGAGTGAATGATTGTGGATGAGATTCCAATCAAATGGGCTGCTTCGTCCTGGATGGTGTCAAGCTTCTTGAGTGTTGTGGGAGCTGCACTCATCCAGGCAAGCGGGGAGTATTCTATCACACTCCTGACTTGTGCCTTATAGATGGTGAATAGGCTATGGGGAGTCAGGAGTGGAGTTACTTGCTGCAGGATTCCTAGCCTCTGACCTGCTCTTGTAGCCACAGTATTTATACAGCTAGTCCAGTTCAGTTTCCCGCCAATGATATCCCACAGGTACAAAAACAGAATTACCTGGAAAAACTCAGCAGGTCTGGCAGCATCGGCGGAGAAGATTGACATTTCGAGTCCTCATGACCCTTCGACAGAACTAGGTGAATCCCAGGAAGGGTTGAAATATAAGCTGGTTTAAGGTTGGGGGAGTGGGGGGGGTTGGGGAGTGGGAGGGAGAGAAATGGAGGGGGGTGGTGTGGTTGTAGGCAAAAGCAGTGATAGAAGCAGATCATCAAAAGATGTCACAGACGGCAGAACAAAAGAACACATAGGTGTCGAAGTTGGTGATATTATCTAAACGAATGTGCTAATTAAGAATGGATGGTAGGGCACTCAAAGTATAGCTCTAGTGGGGGTGGGGGGAGCATAAAAGATTTAAAAACATTTAAAAATAATGGAAATAGGAGGAGGGAAAAAGAAAAATCTATATAATTTATTGGAAAAAAACAAAAGGAAGGGGGAAGAAACAGAAGGGGGGTGGGGATGGAGGAGGGAGGTCAAGACCTAAAGTTGTTGAATTCAATATTCAGTCCGGAAGGCTGTAAAGTGCCTAGTCGGAAGATGAGGTATTGTTCCTCCAGTTTGCGTTGGGCTTCACAGGAACAATGCAGCAAGCCAAGGACAGACATGTGGGCAAGAGAGCAGGGTGGAGTGTTGAAATGGCAAGCGACAGGGAGGTTTGGGTCATTCTTGCGGACAGACCGCAGGTGTTCTGCAAAGCGGTCGCCCAGTTTACGTTTGGTCTCTCCAATGTAGAGGAGACCGCGTTGGGAGCAACGAATGCAGTAGACTAAGTTGGGGGAAATGCAAGTGAAATGTTGCTTCACTTGAAAGGAGTGGCTCCCAACCCCCAACTATGGCACCACCCCATGCCCACGCAAAAGATGTAACACCTACCCCCTCACTTCCTCTCTCCTCACCATCCAAGGGCCCAAACACTCCTTTCAAGTGAAGCAGCATTTCACTTGCATTTCCCACAACTTAGTCTACTGCATTCGTTGCTCCCAACGCGGTCTCCTCTACATTGGAGAGACCAAACGTAAACTGGGCGACCGCTTTGCAGAACACCTGCGGTCTGTCCGCAAGAATGACCCAAACCTCCCTGTCGCTTGCCATTTCAACACTCCACCCTGCTCTCTTGCCCACATGTCTGTCCTTGGCTTGCTGCATTGTTCCAGTGAAGCCCAACGCAAACTGGAGGAACAATACCTCATCTTCCGACTAGGCACTTTACAGCCTTCCGGACTGAATATGGAATTCAACAACTTTAGGTCTTGACCTCCCTCCTCCATCCCCACCCCCCTTCTGTTTCTTCCCCCTTCCTTTTGTTTTTTTCCAATAAATTATATAGATTTTTCTTTTTCCCTCCTCCTATTTCCATTATTTTTAAATGTTTTTAAATCTTTTATGCTCCCCCCACCCCCACTAGAGCTATACTTTGAGTGCCCTACCATCCATTCTTAATTAGCACATTCGTTTAGATAATATCACCAACTTCGACACCTATGTGTTCTTTTGTTCTGCCGTCTGTGACATCTTTTGATGATCTGCTTCTATCACTGCTTTTGCCTACAACCACACCACCCCCCTCCACTTCTCTCCCTCTCCCCCACCCAAACCCCCCCCCCCCACCTTAAACCAGCTTATAATTCAACCCTTCCTGGGATTCACCTAGTTCTGTCGAAGGGTCATGAGGACTCGAAACGTCAACTCTTTTCTTCTCCGCCGATGCTGCCAGACCTGCTGAGTTTTTCCAGGTAATTCTGTTTTTGTTTTGGATTTCCAGCATCCATAGTTTTTTGTTTTTATTTTTTTGTATCCCACAGGATGTTGTTGTGGGGGATTCAGCGATGGTAATGCCAATGAATGTCAAAGGGAGATGGTTAGATTCTCTCTTGTCGGAGATGGTCATTGTCTGCTACATATGTGACACGAATGTTATTTGCCACTTGTCAGCCCAAGCCTGGATATTGTTCAGGTCTTGCTGCATTTGGACATGGACTGTTACAGTATCAGAGGAGTCCTTAGTGCTCAGTATGACTTCAACCAGTGGAGAATTTTCTCCCTGATTTCCACTGACCCCAGTTTTGCTAGGGCTCCTAGATGCCACACTCAGTCAAATGCTGCCTTGATGTCAAGGGCAGTCACTCTCACCTCACCTCTAGAGTTCGGCTCTTTCGTCCATGTTTTAAAACAAAGCTGTAATGAAGTCTGGAGGATCCCAACTGGGCATCAATGAGCAAGCTATTGCTAAGCAAGTGCCTCATGATAGCACTATTGATGACCCCTCCCATCATTCTACTGATGATCGAGAGTAAACCAGATTAAATTTGTCCTGCTTTCTGCTAGGCAATTTTACACATTGCCAGGGAGATGACAGTGCTGTGCTAGAACAGCTTGGCTAGGGGCATAGCAACTTCTGGAGCACAAGTCTTCAGTACCATTGTTGGAATGTTGTCAGGGCCCATAGCCTTTGCAGTATCTAGTGCCTTCAGTCATTTCTTGATATCATGTGGAGTGAATCGAATTGGCTGAATACTGGCATCTGTGCTGCTGGGGTCCTCTGGAGGAAGCCAAGATGGATCATCCGCTTGGCACTCCTGGCTGAAGACTGTAGCAATTGCTTCAGCCTTATCTTTTGCACTGATGTGCTGGGCTCCCCCATCACACAGGATGGGGATATTCACAACTGGATGTGGCAGGACTGCAGAGCTTAGACTTGATCCATTGGTTGTGGAACCGCTTAGCTGTGTCTGTTTTGCTGCTTATACTGTTAGGCATGCATGTAATCCTGTGTTGTAGCTTCACCAGGTTGACACCTCAATTTTAGGTATGCCTGGTGCTGCTTCTGGCATGCCCTCCTGCAATCTTCAAGGGAACTTTCTCTTAATTTCTCTTGAAGAGAAATTATTACAGTACAGTATTTTAGCACCTGTAACAATAGTAATTCTCCTGAAGATGAAGTTACAATTTTAAAAAAGCGCAAAAATCTATGTTTGAGCCACAAGTACAAAATTATTTCTGCTCTGAACAAAATGTCAAAATCACAGATTAGATTTTAATTACATACATCAAATGTACAGCACTAAAACAAGCCATTGCCCCAACTGCAAATGAATATGGTGTCAATTAAGCAGCCATCAGCAATACTAATGACAAACAATGTGATTCTGATTTGAAAGGTCAGAGATGGAGATTTCAGGACCAACAAGAATGGTTGCGCACTTCTGAATGCAATGGCTAAAAAGCAACAGCGCTTGCCGCTGACCTCAAAGAAAGCTTTTCATTAAGATCCAACATCTTTGGCATGGATTTCCCTTGCCAGATCACAGTTTGAATCTGGCACCAAGTCAAGGGCATCTCAAGGCATCCAGCAACAATGATGCCATCAAGCAGGGTAACAAGCCAATCACATTGAAGCATTCTCAGACTCCGACTGCACGGAATTTTTCAATTTTAATTAAAATGTTACAGAGAAAGCAATGAATGATTGGGGCATAAACACAGCGTTACAATAGCAGGAATATCAAACTTTTTAAAAAATGTTTAAAATGGGAATTTATCATAATGGAAAAATTTGATAGTCCACAAATAAAAATGTATTCGCTGATGATTGCACAATGTTCAGCACCATTTGCAACTCCTCAGATACTGAAGCAGTCCATGTCCATGTCCAAATGCAGCAAGACCTGGACAAAATCCAGACTTGGGCTGACAAG
The DNA here is from genome assembly GCF_017639515.1 of Carcharodon carcharias. NCBI lineage: Eukaryota > Metazoa > Chordata > Chondrichthyes > Lamniformes > Lamnidae > Carcharodon > Carcharodon carcharias. The sequence goes on along the minus strand of NC_054467.1, from coordinate 221,695,089 downwards.
TAGCAAATAACATTCGCGCCACACAAGTGACCATCCCCAATAAGACAGAATCCAACCATCGCCCCTTGATGTTCAATGGCATTACCATCACTGAATCCCCCACTATCAACATCCTGGGGGTTACCATTGACCAAGAACTGAAATGGACTAACTGTATAAAGACTGTGGCTACAAGAGCAGGTCAGAGGCCAGGAATCCTGTGCCGAGTAACTCATCTCCTGACTCCCCAAAGCCTATCCACCATCTACAAGGCACAAGTCAGGAGTGTGGTGGAATACTCCCCACTTGCCTGGATGAGGGCAGCTCCCACAACGCTCAAGAAGCTTGACACAATACAGGGCAAAGCAGCCTATTTGATTGGCTCCACATCCACAAACATTCACACCTTCCACCACCAATGCACAGTAGCAGCAATGTGTACCATTTACAAGATGCACTGCAGGAATTCACCAAGGCTCCTTACACAGCACCTTCCAAACACACGACCATTACCATCTAGAAGGACAAGGGCAACAGGTAGAAGGGAACACCACCACCTGGAAGTTCCCCTCCAAGTCACCCACCATCCTGACTTGGAAATAGATCGCGTTCCTTCACTGTTGCTGGATGAAAATCCTGGAACTCCCTTCCTAACAGCACTGTGGGTGTACCTCCACCACATGGACTGCAGTGATTCAAGAAGGCAGCTCACCACCAGCTTCTCAAGGGCAACTAGGGAAGGACAATAAATGCTGGCCAGCCAAAGTCCACATCCCGTGAATGAATAAAAAAACTACTCTTCAGGGCCAGTGAGGCTGTTCAACAGTAAATATGAACTTAATATATCTTTAAAAATTGAGTTACAACTCATTTAACAACGTTACAACTTTTTCAAAGATTTTTTTTTTTACAGTGAGACCAATAGCATAAAAGGGCAAATCAGTTCAGTGATTTCTGATTGATCACAGCCTCAGAATGACTTAACAGTACACCCTACGGGGAAAGGTAGAATTACTGACAGCAGCTTGTGAATTTGACTGCACAGATGTGACACCAGAAGCTGTCAGTTTCAGAGGAACAATAATGGTAAATATTGAGCTTCACTGTGATTACTACTGCAAAATCCAGGCCAATGACATTGACACAGAACATACTGAACGGCTCATTGCAGGCTTTGACCACAATATTCCCAAAATTTCAGAATATATTTTACTGGAAAAAGCCAACAAAATTGCAGAGGCTGGCATGTTTCATGATTTCTCTAAAGTCAGCTTGGGATTGAACAAGTGATAGAAACAATTTCATCCTGCAACTCGTAAGGTAATGGTCAGAGAAGCTAATGAAATGAAGTGACCTCAGAAATGATAAAGGAATGGCTTTCATCAACTCTGCCTGCATCACTTTAAATTTACCAGCCTTGTGAAGTGCTCCACCACATTAAAACAAGAATTTTCTGGAAGCTTTAGCCATTGGGGTTGGGGCGTGGGGTGGGAGGAAGGGAGGGAAACTCATGCCTTTAGCCACTGTTTTTTTTGAAACACCTTGGCTGTTCAAAGAGGAACTTTCTCAGATCTGTTCATATTTGTGTCCAGAAGAAGTCACCTGCTCTTTGCTCCATTTTTCCCCCATGGACTTTCCTGGGAGCTGTGTCTATCTTTTCAACTGACATTCCTGAATGTTTTGCACGTATATTAATTGTAAAAGTCAATCTCTGGACAGAAGTTTTTGAGCTCAGGGTTGAAATGTCTTAATCATTATAGATAACTGCCCTGCACATCCTAAAATTTCTGGCCTGACAATTGTGGAACTTGTCTATCTTTGAAGCAATATCATGTACAAGCTTCAGTTGAAGAACACTGAAGTTAACAAGCTTTTCAGGAATCACCACGTAACATTTCTTTCTAGAAAAAGATTAGCTGTTTACAAAACCAAAATAATCTTCTATTAGTTTTCTGAACGCCATGAATTTCATTGCTGGAAGTTGGATCACATGACTCAGAAACACTGTCAACTGCTTTGGCCATAAAATTCTGGTCAGTAAAGGAGAGAATATGGTGGATCTGGATGTTCTGAGATGGTTCTTCTATGTGGACTCTCGGGTTAGTAGACAGACTGTAGACAATTGTTGTTAGGCAGATACCAGAGTGTGTCTATCAATGCTACCTCCAAACAGGTTGCAGAGTAGGCATGTTGCTCCTAGGCATGGTGCTCCAACCTATATCGAGAGAGAGTCTAACACATGACTGATGTCAGTGGTACACCATCATCTACATAATACATTAGCAAGTCCCATCTATTAACTCTTTATACTGTATTGGAAGAGATTGAAGCTGACACAGAATTACAGAACATTTACAAGCAGCTTCAGCAAGCAGGACAGATCCCAGTACTGATGATCTTTTATCATCCAAACAGTCATCAAAGCCTTGAGTTAAGAAGTGTTGAAATTAAATAAATGAAATCATTAAATATAGTGTGAATTGTAAAGATGATGATATTGCTCCTGATCCAATCACAAGATGCTCTCTGACATCCACTATTACCTGCAATTCTCATATAATGACTTGATTGACTAAAAAATGCAAAAGATGAAACAGCAATTATTGTGGTTCAATTTCAAATTAAAATGGGCTCCCACCTTTGTAGTATTGTCCACCCATGCGCCTACCCCAGCTCATCTGCTGCCAAAACTCCCATCCATGCTATGTTGTCATGTTTAAGTTATCCAAAAATATTCTCCCAGTGTCATAAATCATACCAAATCCTATTCACCCATCGTCCTTGTGTTTATTGACTTACACTGGCTCCTCAGTTTTAAATTTTTCAGATCCCTTTTATGTGCTCACCCCTCCCTATCTCTAATCTTCTCCAATCTCACAATGCCTTCAGCTCCCAAGGCCTTATACTCTGGAATTCTTTCCTTAAACCTCTTCACCTCTCTAAGTCATTTTTTTTCCTTTAAAAGGTGCTCCTTATGTGGCTCAGTGGCATAAGCTGTTTCATAATGTCTCTGTGAAATGTCTTTGAATGTTTTGTTACATTGAAGGTGCTATGTAAATACAAGTTGCTGTTGAAAAGAACTAACATTGTTTAAAAAACGTATTAGTGAAATAGAAGTAAAATGTTGAATTTTTGCAACTTTTTTTATCTTTGAAATTGTAAAAGCCTTCAGAACAGTCTGGAAATTGTTTTTAAGTGTTTATAAGGAAAGTTTTCCTATTACTATACCCTGCATCATGTGACAATTTTGCCCAATGTAACAGAATACAACATTTAGGCAGACTCAACTGTACTATGGAATTATCATACATGCCATTCGTACTCAGCCCTGTCACTATAATCAGTGTTTCTTTACTCTTTTGTTCATCTAAAGCTGTAGTTCCTCTAATGCTACAGAATACAAAAAGTTCAATATTTTGCTTTAATATCACTGTAATAACAACTTTTTAAAATAATTCTACATGTGCACCCACTCACCACCCTGCATCCGCACTGTCTTAAAATCAAGACTCAACAGACCCTCTCCCACACTGACTCATGCTTTTCCAAGGCCTCAAAACTATGAAACTCCCTACCTCCCTCAGTCTTTTCTTCTTCATTTAAACATTTAAAACTCAATTTAGTTATTGCTTCTCAGTTTATCTTGCTTTCTTTCCTGCATTTTTCAAACTTGATGGTGTTCTAAAAATATGGGCCTTGGTCCCTTTCCTAAGTTTCTGGGCTAAATCAGCTCTGATCTTAATAGTTGGCATTGGGGGAAAACAGTGAAATATTTAATTATGAGGAAAGTTAAATTATATAAAGGGTTGCCTGTGATTAAGTCAGCTCTTCCAGGATATGAAGCCTCATTCATCAAATATAACATTTTTAAAATAATTCAAACTGAAGGAACTAATATCGTGGTTGTACTATTGATAGGCTTCCAATTAAAAATGTATAAATGTTCCAAATTAAATAACCAAATTGGAATTGCACTGCTGTGTCCTTACCCTAGTCTTTTAGAATACTTTTATCTTCCCACCTACCTACATTCTGAACATATGCCACCTCCATTCTCTTAGGTAGCCAGTGCCAGATACAGCAGGCCAGTCACTCCAGGTATCATTTGGGGACATGAGGGTACAATACACTTTCAAGTACACAGAAAATCTCCTACACTATCCCAATAATTTGCCTTAGCCCTGACCACCTCTTCTGTACATTTCCATTTTTCTTTCCATCCTTCAGTGAACTTGCCAACTCAGCATCAAATAATTCTATTTATGGGTCCATGCCTGCATGGCCTTGGAACTAAGTTCAAGTTGTTCCAAACTAATTTCATAAAGGACCATCACAGCCAATCAGGCTTATACTGAATTAAGCTTGATACATTTAGAGGTCCCAGAGATTAAAGGGAAGTGTTTGTATACCATGGGTCCAAGAAGCCATCTATACAATCTGAAATAAATGACACAAGATCAGAGTTTTATATGTAACTCACTTGCAGCTATCCTGGGCTTATATTAGCTGAATTGCAAGCATTCCCTGTAGAAATCCCACACAGTTTTTAAAAACATATATATTTGTCAAAACTGAACTCTCATCCACCAACATGTTCAAGTCAATATAACACTGGTACTAGTGTATTACAAATGCAACATTTAACGTGAACTCTGATATATGTTATCCTTTCTTAGCAATATGATCTGCCTGTGTTTAGAAACTGCCTATTGTCTATCAATCCCAGTGTAAGTGTTTACAATAGCCTGTACCTCACACAACACAATGTATTTTTTTTGCCATCTGGTTGTTCTGTAACCAGAAGGTTAAGGTTGCAAACTTTTGTAGCAGTTGTAATTACATTCACCAGGTGTAAGTATTTAGGAACCAGAGAACCATTGCATGAAGTACAATAAAACTGCTTCCATTGCAATGTGGATTCACGAATGGAAATTTCACACACCCATTGTACATCCTGACATTTTACTAGATACATTACAATTAAAAAAAACATTTGGCACACTGACTGACGACAGCAATGAAAAAATAATCAGATAGTGATGTTGATCAAGGAATAAATACTAGCTAGAACAATGCGGATAAAGTCCATATGCTCTTTTTCAAAATAGCATCAAAAGATTTTTTACGTCTACCTGTTTAACGTCACCTCCAAAATGCAACCCCTCCAACAGTAGAGTACTGAAGAAGTGTCCTTCTGGATTTTCTGCTTAAGCCACTGGAAGTGGGACCTGAACCCACAACCTTCGCACCCAGAAGCAAAAGTGTTACCACTAAGGATGAGGATATGCCAAGCCATGAAATTACAGATTGTAGTGGAATACAAGTCTGCTTCTGCTGATGGCCTGCAGCTCCTTATAGATGCCCAGTTTTGAGCTGCTAGATCTGTTCTGAATTTATCCCATTTAGTACAATGGTGGTGCCACAAAACCTGATGAAGGATGTCCTCAATATAAAGACAGGGCTTTGGCTCCACAAGTCTGTGTGGTGTTCACTTCTACCAATACTGTCTTGGGAAGATGCATCCGAAACAGGTGGATTGGTCAGAAGTATCCCTCATATTGGTTCCCTCACTACCTGTTGCAGGCCCCGTCAGGTAGATATGGCATTCAGGACTCAGCCAGCTCAGTCAGTGGTGGTGCTACAGAGCTACTCTTAGTGATGGATATTGAAGTCCTCCACCAAGGGTACATTTGTGCCTTTGCCAACATCCTACAGGTTATCAATGACCAGAAAATCAACTGGGCTACAAGAGCAGGTCAAAAGCTGGGAATTCTGCAGCGAGTAACTCATCTCCTGACTCCTCAAAGCCTGTCCAAGGCTTAAGCCAAAAGTGCGATAGAATACTCTCCACTTCTCAGCAACACTCAAGAAGCTTCACACCATCCAGGAGAAAGCAGCCCACAAGATCAGCCCCCTATCCATCATGTAAAAAACATTCCCTCCCCCCACCACCAATGCACAGTGGCAGCAGTGTGTACCATCTACAAGATGCACTGCAGCAATTCACCAAGGTTCCTTCAACAGCACTTCCCAAACCCGTGACCTCCATCACGTAGAAAGACAAGGGTAGCAGATGCATGGAAACACCACTGCCTGCAAGTTTTCCTCCAAGCCATACAACATCCTGACCTGGAACTATATCGCCATTCTTTCACTGTTGCTGGGTCAAAATCCTGGAACTCCCTTCCTAACAGTACTGTGGATGTACCACAACCTGATGGACTGCAACGGTTCACCACCACCTTTTCAAGGGCAATAAATGCTGGCTTAGCCAGCGACACCCACATCCTGTGAAAAAATAAATTTTAAAAACATGGAGAAGTACTGATCACCATTTGAGAGAAGACAGTAGATGATAATCAGTAGGAGGTTTCCTTGCCCATGATGCCACAAGACTTCATGTGGTCCGGAGTCAATACTGACCACTCCCTTCCAACTGTGTCACCACCTATGGTCGATCTGCCTGTCAGTGAGATAGGACATGCCCAGGGATAGTAATGGAGGAGCCTGGGAGAATGGCTGGGTGGAACAGCTTTCTCAGCTTTGGCTTAAGTACCCAGATGTTAATGGGAAGTGCTTTGCAGGTTCAACTGGGCAGGGTGTGCCTTTGTCATATTCAATGCCTTAGTTCAATGGCATGTAGTTTGTCCTGTTTTATTCATATTTGACTTTTCGGTAGCAGTTTGATACAACTGAGTGACTTGCTGGGCCATTTCAGAAGGCAGTTAAGATTTAGCCACATTGCTGAGGGCCTGGAGTCACATGTAGGTTAGACCAGGTATAGATGGCTGCTTTCCTCCCATTGGGACATTATTGAGCCAAAAAGGTTTGAGCAATCTGGTGGTTTCATGGTCACTATTACTGAGACTAGCTTTTTTTTTTAAATTCCAGATTTCACTAATTAATTCAAATTCCCCCAGCTGCCTTGGTGGGATTTTAACTCAGGTCTGCAGGGTCTTACTCCAATAATATCACCACTATGATACCACCAAGAACTCTGCAGCCAGCCTCGGGTTGTTACAACAAAATAACGTTGTTGAAAAAAATGTTTCCTTTAACCCAGGCAGTTTCTGATAATAAAAATACCTGGAAAAACTCAGCAGGTCTGGCAGCATCTACAGAAGAGTCAAACGGACTCGAAACGTTAACTGTGTTCCTCTCCGCAGATACTGCCAGACCCGCTGAGTTTTCCAGGTATTTTTGTTTCGGATTTCCAGCATCCGCAGTTTTTTTGCTTTTATCTACAGTTTATGATGCCTGGCGTCAGTAGTTGCAAGGATCTTGTGAAACCCATATATGGCTAAAAAAATAAACAAATCGTTTCGCGTTTCGTGAAAAGCAGAGGAGATTCCTATTGTACCAGATTTAATATTGTATCAGATTCATCGAATCAAAGTTTCATTAAAGGGTCCATCAGCATTTTCATAATTCCATCGTTGTTTTCCTCCCGCCTTTCCGGAATAAGGCACAACAGCAAATCCTGAATCTTACAACTGCGGGAGGTGGAAATGCATAAAATCGTTTTTTTTTTCATTCAAAGCCCAGTGCAGATTTTTTTTTAACCCTACGCCTGTTACCAGTGTTGCTAAACTGCAGACGATCCCTATTCCCCACATCCGACCTGCACTAAACACCTGTTCCGCACTACAAGGCTTCGAGGAAATAGCATTCAATATTTTTTCACACTCCCCCCGCACCCCCCCCCCCCCAAAAAAAACTGCCAGAATGAAAATTACCTCAACTAAACCGATCGCACAACCGTGACTTTAATCTCAACGGCAGCGGGAAGCCAAATGTTTACTCAAGCTTCCGAACAAACACAGGCGAAAGGAAGTGAGGTGAAGAAACCGATTCTTTTAAAAATAACTCAGCCATTAAAAATGATAGTATTGTGATTATCTTATATACATGTATATTATTTGGACTCGGTGCTGCAGCGAGCTGTCGATTTTTGACACAGGTTCGCATTGTGGTATCCAGGAGACAGACACATTTTAAAATGGTTACAATCTCTCGTACGCACCTTGCTGTAAAGTTCCGAGGCTGACATGTCGCTCTGCACTTTGTCCGACCTGCTGTTGAAGAAATGAAGGGGTCGATGTGGCCGCCGCCGACAGCCTCAATTGCTACCTAAAGTGGACATTGGCAGAGCGATGTCTCCCTGGTCGCCATTTTCACACACCCGCCGCAATTCCCTTCCTCCAGCGACCTTTCACTCAGGTGTAAAGTTGGTGTCGAGATCTCCGCCCAGGTTTTAAGCCGCTCCCCGACCTGCTAATGGGATGGGGTTTATATATATATATATATATAAAATTGCGAAATGAAATCGTACAGAATGTACAAATCGAACAAAATAAGAACGATAAATTGCTCCCCAAACTTGATGAGGCAGGCTTGACAAGAAGGTGTGTGTGTTTGGGTAAAGCCTCGCAAGGTGTTCTGATCTCCGGGGTCACCTCACCCAGCCTTTTCCCCAACAGGCACTGGGAACTGATGGTGAGACATCTGCTGGTGACTTCCGCGTTTTGAGCTTCAGTGATTAATTCAGGACTGCGACAGTGTTCGCTGCCGATTCCACCTGCACTATCTGCTGGGGCTTTCTCTGCCCGCGTCTCACCTTTACCCATCCCGCAGCACCTGGGTGGGATGGGATTCTGCAGCCCCCGCCCTCTGTGTCAAACCCAGTTCCGGCTGCCAACCCTCCAAGATTGTCCTCGAGTTTCCAGGAATTAAAAATTATTCTCCTGGGCACTGTTGTGACTAATTTTAGGAGGAAAAAAATCACAGGAATATTTAAAGAAAAAACGTTTTTTTCCTTCCTCTGCTTTGCACACTTACATTTATTAGTTGTACAAATGTTAGAGATTGGGGGGAAAAGTCTTTGACATAGTCAAGAATCACCCAATCGTCTAATGGAGAGTCTGTTGGTCCACTAATTACAAGGGGGAAGGTACTGAACCAAGAGGATGGACGTTCAGGTGATCAGCAGCCTGAGTGTGGGGATGGAGTGGATGGAGGCATGAGGCCATGTGATGTGACCTTCAGGAATGCATCCAACCAGAGTTCGCAACCCTAGCATAATCATTCATGAGACTGATCAGTTCCCACAGGAACCTGTAACCCATTTGGAACTTCAGAGCCATTCCCACTCCTGCCTTTATCTGACATCTGCCATGCATCCTTCTTCAACAATTCTGACCAATCTTAGAGATCAGGAGCATTAGGACCACTTGGACCTTCCCAATCTCGTATCAGGTAATGTGATGCATTTACCCGCCAAGTCATTAGAAGCCACTCAGACCTGTGGGTCCAATTCTTTCAATATGGCAATATATAATCTTTTCCCTCATGGAGTGCAAATGCAGATCCAATACTTACTGTATGAGAAAGCGCACATCTGCCTACATAACCACTGAATGATTAGTGACAACATTGTTTTAAAAAACTTACTTTTTATCATACTTTTTGGCACTTTGAGTATTCGCAAATCACTCTAAAGCCAACAAAGTACTTTTGAAGAGTAGTCACTGTTGTAATATAAGAGATGTGGTAGTAAGTACACAGCAAGCACCCACAAATGAAATCAATGATCAGATCATCTATTTTAGTGATGTTAGTCGAGGAATAAGTATTGGCAAAGACGTGCTGTTTGTATAGTTGTTATGAAGATGTGTTATCTATAATATTACTCATAGAGTCATAGAGGTCCACAGCACAGAAAAAGGCTCTTTGGCCCATCGAGTCTGCGCCGGTCAAAAAAGTACCTAACTATTCTAATCCCATTTTCCAGCACTAGGCCCATAGTCTTGTATGCCATCACAAGTGCACATCCAAATACTTTTTAAATGTTATGAGGGTTTCTGCGTGAACCACCCTTTCAGGCAGTAAATTCCAGATTCTCACCACCCTCTGGGTGAAAAAATTCTTCCGCACATCCCCTCTAAACCTCCTGCCCCTTACCTTAAATCTATACTCCCTGGTTATTGATCCCTCCTCTAAGGGGAAATGTTCCTTCCTGTCTACCCTATCTATGCCCCTCATAATTTTATCTACCTCAATCATGTCCCCTCTCAATCTCTTCTGCTCCAGGGAAAATAATCCCAGTCTATCCAATCTCTCCTCATAACTAAAATACTCCAGCTCAGGCAACATCCTGGTAAATCTCCTCTGCACTCTCTGTAGTGCAATCATATCCTTCTTATAATGCAAACTTCAGAACTGCACAACATACTCTAGCTGTGGCCTAACCAACATTTTATACAGTTCCAGCATAACCTCCCTGCTCTTATATTCTATGCCTTGGCTAATAAAGGCAAGTATCCCATATGCCTTCTTAACCACTTTATCTACCTGTCCCGCCACCTTAATGGACCGGTGGACATGCACACCAAGGTCCCTGTGATCCTTGATACTTCCCAGGGACCTACCGTTCATCGTGTATTCCCATGCCTTGTTTGTCCCACCCAAGTGCATCACCTCATTCTTATCCAGATTAAATTCCATTTGCCACTGATCAGCCCATCGGACCAGCCCGTCTATATCCTCCTGTAATCTAAGGCTATCTTCCTCACTATTTACCACCCCACCAATTCTCATGTCATCCGTGAACTTACTGATCAATCCTCCTATATTCAAGTCTAAATCGTTTGTATATACCACAAACAGCAAGGGACCCAACACTGATTCCTGTGGAACCCCATTGGTCACAGGCATCCTGTCACAAATACACCCCTCGACAATCACCCTCTGCTTCCTGCCACTCAGCCAATTCTGGATCCAATTTGCCAAATTGCCTTGGATCCCATGGGCTTTTACTTCATTATCAGTCTCCCATGCCAAAAATTCAATCAAATTGGTGAGACATGAATTCCCCTTAACAAAATCATGCTGACTGTCCTTGATTAATCCCTGCCTCTCCAAGTGTAGATTAATTCTGTCCCTCAGAATTGCTTCCAATAGTTTCCCCACCAGTGAGGTTAGGCTGACTGGCCTGTAGTCCCCTGGTTTATCCCTTCCTCCCAGCAATGTGATTGCTCCTTTTTTGTTTTTAAGTTCTACCCATGTGGCTTCATTTGAGGAGCCTTCTAAGATGTCATCCTTCCTTACTGCTGTGATTGATTCCTTGATCAATATTGAGATACCCCCTCCTCTTTTACCTCCTTCCCGGTCTCATCTGAAGACCCTATATCCTGGAACATTGAGCTGCCAATCCTGCCCCTCTCTCAACCATGTCTCTGTGACAGCAATGACATCATACTTGCATGTGTTAATTTGTGCCCTCAACTCAACTGCCTTATTCATCAGACTCCTTGCATTAAAATAAATACCATCCAACCTTGCCAAACTCCCTTGTGCCTTAACTGGCCCATGGTCCCATTCTGGTTCAGTGTAACCCATCTGCCTTGTACAAGTCCCACCATCCCCAGAAATGGTCCCAATGTCCCAGAAATCTAAAGCCCTCCCTCCTGCACCATCTCTCCAACCACACATTCATCTGGACTAACCTCCTATTTCTATACTCACTAGCATGTGGCACCGGAAGTAATCCAGAGATTACTACCTTTGAGGTCGTGTTTTTAATCTGTGTCCTAGCTCCATAAATTCTGCCTGCCGGACCTCATCCCTCTTTCTACCTTTGTCATTGGTAGCAATATGTACCTACTATCTCTGTCTGTTTGCCCTCCCCCTTTAGAAGGGGACCCTGTAAATCCTGTGGAATGCAGTCTCAGGAGAAAATATTGAACCATCGGAAGGTGAGCAATGGTTGAGGCAATCCAAGTTGGAGTGGCTTTTGAGGGAATTCAGAAGCTAGATCTTCAAAAGTCAAGAGTTTCCTTGTGAGGGAGACAGAGTTTTAATGAGATATTTTGACTCACTGGTCACTGACATCTGGGTGGGTTGCTAAGAAGTCCATGGGATCTGCTTTGGTCGCATCTGCCATTTAATGTGTAGTGTAGTGTGTTCGGCCACAGTTTGCCTATTAATTCATTTTTACCTCATGTTAATTCTGGATGTTAAAATATAAGATAGATATTGTAGATTGTTTTAATTTTCTGAGTTTGTATAATTAAGTTTATTTTGCTTGTTTGAAACTATGGAATCTGGTGGATTTATTCTCTTAGTGGGTAACTGGGATTTCAAACTTTATCTACTATAAACAAAATGTTACTGGTCCCTAACTGGATTGTAACAAACTTCTCTACTGATCAGACAAGCATGACAGTCACCAGGAGACAGCAGAGCCCTTCTCAAATATGAAAATCAGACTCCAATGGTGTAGTCAGGAATTGACAGTAATTTTAACTGCAGATCTGCATGTGGAAGGTATCATAGCTTCCCTGCCAAAACAACCTGGAGCCAGAAGAGTCCTAGTAAAGCATGATAATTTGATTTTTTGGAGGCCAGGTGGAGAAGATATGTTCCTTCAGGCTCCACATAAACTTTAGACCTCCCCCTTCTCCAGGCATCCTTCTGACTTTGATGTCCTCATAATTTCTACCATCAACACCCCCCACCCACCCCTGTCCCACTCCAACTGTCAGGATCTATTCCTTTGCTTAAGTAAAAGCAAAATGCTGCAGATGCTAGAAATCGGAAATAAAAACAGCAAATGTTGGCAAAACTCAGCAGGACTCGAAACGTTAAAATCTGCTGAGTTTTACCAGCATTTTCTGTTTTTATTCCATTCCTTTCCTTCCCTGGTAGTGACTGTCTGCCTCCCAAACTCTCATTCTTGCCCACTGGCCAAATGGTGACTCCCATTATGCTCAGGTGAGAGACTGATAAGGCCAATGAAGGTAAGGCCCAGGTGTTAAAATCTCTTGGTTATCACGTTGTACAAGATTGGGCAGTTTCCCATTTCCAATTAACCTCTGCCCACTCAGCTGTTGCTGGGGGTTAAAACGTTTGCTTCGGTGCGTAGCCTGCTCAAAAACAACACTGTCTGATTCAAAACCAGAGGGGTGTCTCATTTAGCCAGAAATTTATTTTAAAGCAACTAAAAGAGCAGGTTTTTCTGTTAAAAATTAAAACAATATTAGACCAACATTAATGTAGATCATGCACACTCATACTGCGCATATTGTTATGCACTTTTTGGTAACACCATCCCAAAAACCTTAGCGTTGCATCAGTGCTGAGGATTCACTATGTTATAACCAGGTCAGCAGAGGTGAACTAACTCCTCACTTTGTCCTACTCCTGAGTTGGTTATAACAGAATCTGAATTTACAAGGGACGTCATATTGCCAATTTAATATATATTTAACTGTTCATAGCTCGGTGTAAGAAATAAGACAGCCAAGCTCCTTAAGTTAACAAGTAAAGAGTTAGTTTTATTGCTAAAACTTAGGTAAAGATGCAGAAATTATTACAAAAGGCTTAAAATGTACAAATATGTCCAACTACCTACTAATGCAAAAATAACACATGCACAATCCCCCAAACCATGCAAAAAAGAAGTAAAGCCCTGCAGAACATAAATATTAAAAACTTGGCCAAGTAACAAGTCAGGAAAAAAATACTCATGGATCGTTCAAATGCTTGATCACAGCTGAAGTGTCCCAGTCCACAGTAGCTGCTGGTTCTTGGGGTTTCTCCCTTGAGAGAGTGGTGTTGATTCAGAATTTAAGAACTCCCAGCTTGCAGCAATGAGGTCTTCTGTTAGATTTTCAAATTACAAACAACTCAGCTTTGATGAGGGGTTTCAGAAAAGAGAGGTGGGGGAAGCTGGTGCTCCTGTGGCAGTCTCCGTCTATTTTAATTCCAGTATCTTTTACACCCTACAGCTGGATCATACAACCTCTTTCTGGGAGCTCTATGTCTCCACAAAAGCTGGTTGCGTCCTTTGCAAATGCAACAGAAGTGTCAGTGGGGGAGCATTTCGAGGATAGTGACTATAACTCTGTAAGATTTAAGGTAGTTATGGAAAAGGATAAAGATGAACCAGAAATAAACGTCCTGAATTGGGGGAAGGCCGATTTCAATATTATAAGATGGAATCTGGCCAAAGTGCACTGTAAGCAGCTACTTGTAGGAAAGTTCACATCAGACTAGTGGGAGTCATTCAAAAAAGAAATAGTGAGAGTTCAGGGCCAACATGTTCCCATAAAGGTGAAGGGTAGGACCAACAAGCCCAGGGAATCGTGGATGTCAAGGGATATAGAGGATTAGATAAGGGAAAAAAAGGAGGCTAATGGCAGATACAGAGAGCTGGAAACAGCGCAAGCCCTAGAGTAATATAGAAAGTCTAGGGGGGTAGTGAAAAAAGTAAATAGGAGAGCAAAGAGCATGATAAAACACTGAGGGGGCAAGATAAAGAAAAATCCCAAGACATTTTATAAATATATTAAGGGCATGAGGATAACCAGGGCAAGGTTAGTGCCCATTAGGGACCTAAGTAGCAATCTGTTCGTGGAGCCGGAGGACATAGGTGAGGTTTTGAATGATTACTTTCCATCCGTGTTCACTATGGAGAAGGGCGATGTCAGTGTAGAAATCAGGAAGGGGGACTGTGATATACTTGAACAAATTAGCTTTGAAAGGGAGCAGATATTAACGGTTTTAGCGGGCTTAAAAGTGGATAAATCCCCAGGCCCAGATGAGACATATCCCAGGCTGCTATGTGAGGAAAGGAAGGAGATTGCAGGGCCTCTGACGCTAATTTTCAAATCCACTCTGGTGGTGGTGGTGGTGGAGTGCCAGAGGACTGGAGGACAGTGAATGTGGTACCATTATTCAAGAAGGGTAGTAGGGGTAAACCAGGTAATTACAGGCCAGTGAGTCTAACATCAGTGATAGGGAAACTATTGGAAAAAATTCTGAGGGACAGGATTAATCGCCACTTGGAGAGACAGGGATTAATCAGGGATAGTCAGCATGGCTTTGTTAGGGGGATATCATGTCTAACGAATTTGATTGAATTTTTCGAGGTGACTAGTTGTGTAGATGAGGGTAGTCTACATGGATCTCAGTAAGGCTTTTGACAAGGTCCCGCATGTGAGAATGGTCATGAAGGTAAGAGCCCATGGAATCCAAGGCAATTTGGCAAATTGGATTCAAAATTGGCTTAGTGGCAGAAGGCAGAGGGTGATGGTCGAGGATTGTTTTTGGGATTGGAAGCCTGTGACAAGTGGTGTACCACAGGGATCGGTGCTGGGACCCTTGCTGTTTGTAGTGTACATTAATTATTTAGACATAAATATAGGAGGTATGATCAGTAAGTTCAAAGATGACATGAAAATTGGTAGTATCGTAAGTAATGAGGAGGAAAGTCTTAGATTACAGGACAATAAAATGGGCTGGGAAGATGGGTAGAGCAGTGGCAAATAGAATTTAATCATGAGAAGTGTGAGGTGAAGGATTTTGGGAGGACTAACATGGCAAGGGAGTGACTAACATGGCAATGAATGGTAGGACCCTAGGAAGCACAGAAGATCAGAGGGACTTGGTGTACATGTCTATAGACCCTTGAAGGCAGCAGCACAGGTAGATAAGGTGGTTAAGAAGGCACATGGGATACTTGCCTTTATTAGCCGAGGCATAGAATATAAGAGCATAGAGGTTAGGTGGAGCTGTTTAAAGCTGGAGTACAGTGTGCAGTTCTGATTGCCACACTATAGGAAGGGTGTGATTGCACTGGAGAGGGTGCAGAGGAGATTCAAAGGATATTGCCTGGGCTGGAGCGTTTCAGCTATGAAGAGAGACTGGATATGCTTGGGTTGTTTTCCTTAGAGCAAAGAAGGTTGAGGGGGAGCCTGATAGAGGAATACAAAATTATGAGGGGCATAGATAGAGTAGATAGAAAGCAACTTTTCTGCTTAGCAGAAGTTTCAATAACCAGGGGGCATAGATTTAAGGTAAGGGGCAGGAGGTTTAGAGGGGATTTAAAGAAGGGTTTATCACCCAGAGGGTGGTTGGAATCTGGAACACGTTGCCTGAGGGGGGTGGGAGGGGCAGGAACCCTCACAACATTTAAGAAGTATTTAGATGAGCACTTGAAACGCCATAGCATACAGGGCTATGGGCCAAGTGCTGGAAAATGGGATTAGAATAGATAGGTGTTTGCTGGCCAACACGGATGATGATGGGCCAAAGGGCCTGTTTCTGTGCTATATGATTCTATGACTCTATAACACAGTAGCTGCTGTAAGCCAGTGTACTTTGCTTAGGAAAAGTGTTCTTTTCGAAAAAGTTCAATACATATGTATGTTCAGCCAATGACATTATACAATGCAGGAAGAGTGTCCTGCAGTCAGTTCTCAGTAAAAATAACAAGAGTGACATCACAAGACAGCGTGAGAGAGTGGTGGAGAGACCAGAACCAGCACAAGTGCGGAGAAGCTTCAAAAAGTGACAAAGGTGAGAGTTGATTGGTGAGTGGTGGTAAGTGTTTTTCTCCAATTTTTTCTCCAGTTTTTCTCCAGTTTAAAATAGATTAAGTTAAGGAAAGGTAAGGAAAGGTAATTTAACTTCTTTTACTATATGTAACTTAAAGTAAAAGTTTTTTTTCAACTAGAGGCATGGCAGGACAGCTCTGTCCCGTGTTATGTACCGCCTGCAACATGTGGGAAGTCCTAGATGCTCCTTGCGCTCTGACCGACCACATGTGTGGGAAGTGCGACCAACTGCAGCTACTTGAGCTCTGAGTTTATTATGGAATTTAACCCTGAAAAGTGTGAGGTGAAACACTTTGGAAGGAGTAATTTGACAAGGAAGTATTCAATGAACAGCATGACACGAGGAAGTTCTAAGGAACAAAGGAACCTTGGGGTGTGTGTCCATAAATCTCTGAAGGCAGAGGGGCATGTTAATGGGGTGGTGAAAAAGGCATATGGGACACTTGCCTTTATCAATTGAAGCATAGATTACAAAATTAGGGAGGTCATATTGGAGTTGTATAGAACCTTGGTGAAGCCACAGCTGGAGTACTGTGTGCAGTTCTGGTTGCCACATTATAGGAAGGATGTGATTGCACTGGAGGGGCTGCAGAGGAGATTCACCAGGACGTTGCCAGGGATGAAACATTTAAGTTATGAAGAGAGGTTGGATAGACTTGGGTAGTTTTCCTTGGACCAGAGAAGACTGAGGGGTGACCTGATCGAGGTATACAAGATTATGAGGGGTATGGACGGGATGGATAGGGAGCAGCTGTTCCCCTTAGTTGAAGGGTCAGTCATGAGGGGACATAAGTTCAAGGTGAGGGGCAGGAGGTTTAGGGGGATGTGAGGAAAAACATTTTTACCCAGAGGGTGGTGACGATCTGGAATGTGCTGGTGGAGGCGGGTTGCCTCACATCCTTTAAATAGTACCTGGATGAGCACTTGGCACGTCATAACATTCAAGACTATGGGCCAACTGCTGGTAAATGGGATTAGGTAGGTAGGTCAGGTGTTTCTCATGTGTTGGTGCAGACTCGATGGGCCGAAGGGCCTCTTCTGCACTGTGTGATTCTGTGATTGTTGTGATTCAGTGAGGTGCATCCAAGAGGCTGAGAGTTTTGTGGATAGCACGTTTTTAGACCTGGTCACCCAACAGCTTACGGATGTGCAGACAGAGAGGGAATGGGTGACCATCAGTCAGAAGAAAGGTGTCAGGCAGGTTGTCAGGAAATCCCCAGGGTGCAACTCACTCAAGAATCATTTTTCTGTGTTGGAAAACGGTGAGAGTGACAGTTTCTCTGGGGAGTGCAGCCACGCTCATGGAACTGTGAGTGGCTCAGGGCACAGGGTGGGAGGAAAAAGAGGGCAAGAGCAATAGTGGTAGGAGGCTAAATAGTAAGGGGAACAGATAGGCATTGGTGTGGCGGTAGACGTGACTCCAGGATGGTATGCTGCCTCCCTGGTGCCAGGGTCAAGGATGTCACTGAATGGCTGCAGGGCATTCTAAAGGGGGAGAGCAAGCAGACAGAGATCGTGGTACATATTGGTACTAACGACATAGGTAGAAAGAAGGATGAGGTCCTGCAAGCAGAATTTAGGGAGCTAGGAAGCAAATTGAAAAACAGGAACTCAAAGGTAGTAATCACTTGGTTACTTCTGGTGCCACGCTACTGAGTATAGAAATAGGAGGTTAGTCCAGATGAATGTATGTCATAAATGATCAGCTGTCCTTTTTTACTAACAGGCAGTTTGATGTTCATTCTTGATCATGCACAACTTAGAATTAACAGGAGGGAGGGCTTTAGACTTCTGGGACATTGGGACCATTCCTGGAGGCAGTGGGACCTGTACAAGGCGGACGGGTTGCACCTGAACCGGAATGGGACTAACATCCTTGCAGGGAGGTTTGCTAGTGCTGATGGGGAGGGTTTAATCTGACTTGGCAGGGGGATGGGATCCTGAGAGGAGGTTCAGCAGGGGGAGATGCACAGCCAAAATTAGAAGAGAGAGCAAGTGATTCTGGAAGGCATGTAAGTTATAGGCCAGTTAAAGCACAAGGGAGTTTGGCAAGGTTGGGTGGTATTTATTTTAATGCAAGGAGTTTGACGAATAAGGCAGATGAGTTGAGGGCACAAATTAACACATGCAAGTATGATGTCATTGCTGTCACAGAGACATGGTTGAGAGAGGGGCAGGATTGGCAATATTCCAGGATATAGGGTCTTCAGATGAGACCGGGAAGGAGGTAAAAGAGGAGGGGGTATCACAATATTGATCAAGGAATCAATTACAGCAGTAAGGAGGGATGACATCTTGGAAGACTCCTCAAATGAAGCCACATGGGTAGAACTTAAAAACAAAAAAGGAGCAATCACATTGCTGAGAGTGTACTATAGGCCCCCAAACAGAGAAAAATAGAAGAGCAAATATGTAGGCAAATTTCAGAGAAGTGTAAAAATAATAGGGTAGTAATAGTAGGGGATTTCAACTTCCCCAACATTAACTGGGTTAGTCATAGTGCGACAGGTTTAGAGGGAGCAGAATTCTTTAAATGCATCCAGGAGAACTTTTTAAGGCAATACATAAAAGGTCCTACATGAGAGGGGGCAGTCCTGGACTTAATTTTAGGGAATGAAGCCGGGCAAGTGGTAGGGGTAAGAGTGGGGGAACATTTTCCAGACAGTGATCATAACTCCGTTAGATTCAAGGTTGTTATGGAAAAGGACAAAGATGGGCCAGAAATCAGAGTTCTAAATAGGGGGAAGGCCAATTTTAATAAGATCAGATATGATTTGGCCAGAGTTGACTGGGAGCAGTTACTTTTGGGTAAATCTGCGTCAGAGCAGTGGGACTCATTCAAGGAGGAAATAGGGAGAGTACAGGCCAACATATTCCAATAAAGATAAAGGATGGGACCAACAAATCCAGGGAACCCTGGATGTTGAGGGATATACAGAATTGGATCTTGAGAAAAAGGGAGGCCTATGGCAGATACCGAGGGCACAAAACAGCTGAAGCCTTAGAGGAATATAGAATGTGCAGGAGGAAACTTAAAAAGGAAATTAGGAGAGCAAAAAGGGGGCATGATAAAATATTGGCAGGTAAAATAAAGGAAAATCCAATGTTATTTTACAAGTACATTAAGAGTAAGAGGATAACCAGGGAAAGAGTAGGGCCCATGAAGGACGATAGTGGTAATTTGTGTGTGGAGCCGGAAGTTGTAGGTAGGATTCTAAATGAATACTTTGTGTAGGTGTTCACAAGTGAGAGGGACGACGTGGGTATGGAAATCAAGCAGAAGGACTGTGATATAATTAAGTAAATTAGCATAGAAAGGGAGGAGGTTCTAAGTGGTCGGGCAGGCTTAAAAGTAGATAAATCTCCAGGCCTGGGTGAAATGTATCCCAGGCTGTTGAGTGAGGCAAGGCAGGAGATAACAGGGGCACTGGCAATAATTTTCAATATCTCTTTGGCCACAGGAGAGGTGCCAGAGGACTAGAGGACAGCCAATGTGGTACCGTTATTCAAGAAGGGAGGAAGGGATAAACCAGAGAACTACAGGCCAGTCAGTCTAACCTGAGTGGTGGGAAAACTATTGAAAGCAATTCTGAGGGACAGAATTAATCTACACTCGGAGAGGCAGGGATTAATCAAGGACAGTCAGCATGGTTTTGTTAAGGGGAGGTCATGTCTGACCAAGTTGATTGAATTTTTTGAAGAGGTGACCAGGTGTGTAGATGAGGGCAATGCATTTGACGTAGTCCACTTGGACCTCATCAAGGCTTTTGATAAGGTCCCGCATGAGAGACTGATAACGAAGATAAAAGCCCATGGGATCCAAGGCAATTTGGCAAATTGGATCCAGAATTGGCTGAGTGGCAGGAAACAGAGGGTGATTGTCGAGGGATGTTTTTGTGACTGGATGCCTGTGTCCAGTGGGGTTCCACAGGGATCAGTGTTGGGTCCCTTGCTGTTTATTGTATATACAAACGATTTAGACTTGAACATAGGAGGATTGATCAGTAAGTTCACGGATGACACGAAAATTGGTGGGATGGTAAATAGTGAGGAGGATAGCCTTTGATTACAGGAGGATATAGACGGGCTGGTCAGATGGGCTGATCAGTGGCAAATGGAATTTATTCCAGGTAAGTGTGAGATGATGCACTTGGGCAGGACAAACAAAGCACGGGAATACACGATGAATGGTAGGGCCCTGGGAAGTACTGAGGATCAGAAGGAATTTGGTGTGCATGTCCACTAGTCCCTTAAGGTGGTGGGGCAGGTAGATAAGGTGGTTAGGAAAGCATATGGGATATTTGCCTTTATTAGCCGAGGCATAGAATATAAGAGCGGGGAGGTTATGCTGGAACTGTATAAAATGCTGGTTAGGCCACAGCTAGAAAATTGCGTGCAGTTCTGGAATCCGCATTATAGGAAGGATGTGATTGCACTAGAGAGAGTGCAGAGGAGATTTACCAGGATGTTGCCTGGATTGGAGAGTTTTTGTTATGAGGAGAGATTGGATTGACTGGCGTTATTTTCCTTGGAGCAGAGGAGATTGAGATGGAGCTGTGATTGAGGTTAATAAAATTATGTGGGGCATAGATAGGGCAGACAGGAAGGAACTTTTTCCCTTAGAGGAGGGATCAATAACCTTGGTGGAGGGGGCATAGATTTAAAGTAAGGGGTAGGCAGTTTACAGGAGATGTGAGAAAGAACTTTTTCACCCAGAGGGTGGTGGGAATCTGGAACTCATTGCCTGTCAGGGTGGTAGAGGCAGAAACCCTCATAACATTTAAGAAGTATTTGGATGTGCACTTGTGATGCCATGGCATACAAGGCTATGGGCCTAGTGCTGGAAAATGGGATTAGAATAGTTAGGTACTTGTTTGACCAGCACAGACTCGATGGGCTGAAGGGCCTTTTTCTGTGCTGTATACCTCTATGACTCTATGAATAATAACATTCCCACCTCTAATTACTGGCACATTTCAAGGTCCTTCACAGACCTCTAACTTCACTAAGCTGGTACCGCCCCTTGGTTTCTCCAAACTGCAGTCTCCCAGATACACCAAGCTCTAAATGGCTCACAGGGCCTCTCTGAGCCCTAACCGCCTCCAACATGGAACCAGTGACCTTCCACCACCTTCTCAGCTTCCCAGAACTTCTCTGAGCCTAAACTGCTTGGGACCTGCTAACAGCTCCCAGGGCTTCTCTGTGAGCTGCGAACCACACGAGATTGAAACTGCAACCAACCCCCTCTCCCAGCAAACACACAGAAAAATTGAAACCATAGAATCTGCTTAAGCTCCACCTATCTCCATGACAACATAGCCTTTCAAGATTCACTGGATGCTTTAAAAATAATTTAACTCTAACTCTCAAAACAAAACATCTCTCTGGACTGCACTTCTAAATGGCAGAAGGTGTAGGGGGGACATGAGGAAGAATTTTTTTACACGGAGGGTAGTGGGTGTCTGGAATTCGCTGCCCAAGTTGGGGGTAGAGGCAGAAACTTTAAAAAGTACCTGGATTTGCACCTAAAGTGCCGTGAGATGCAGGGCTATGGGCTGGGTGCAGGAAGGTGGGATTAGAAAGGGCACCTGGGTGTCCTTGGGCTGAAATGGACAAGATGGGCTAAATGGCCTTCTTCTGTGCTGTAGCTTTTCTATGGTTTCTATGGTTTCTTTGCAAGCCTTGTAGCCATCAGGTCTCCAGCTAAGCAAGCCCACCTGCTGTTTTAGGATCTTTCCTTTCTAGCTGTTAACCCCTTAACTCAACATGTTCCCAACCTTTTAAGTGTAATAGACTTCAAGCTGTTTTAGTTGCATTTACCCCATTTTCTACAGTCAAACTTTAACTTTCCCAGAACTAAAAATTACCTTTAAACTATTAACCATGAACCATGATCTAGTTAAAAGTTACAAGCTGTGGGGTGTCAGCAGGATCAGAGGGGAAAGTCATTGCAGTCATTTTAACTCCTTGCTTGCCCAGTCCGCCAGATGGACAGGGTTAAAATCAACCTGCAAAGATCTGATTTATAAACTAAATGCATTTTTGCACTTGTTTGTCTCGCTATGCAGGTGAATTAAAATGATTAATTTTATAAATTACAGCTACATCAGTTATATAAATAGTTTGAAATTAATTTTCATCTTAAGCAAACCTAAATCTCAACATTCAATGTTACCCACATTTTCCTGATTTCTTTTCTCCTGCCTCTTTAGACAAGGACTTGGCAAAAGCAACCATATGCTGCCTTTCAATTTTAATCAATCAAAAATAGCTGATCATCCATCTGACTGACTGACTGCACTCTAAGGTCAATGAATAGCATTGTGTTTCTTTTAATGTCATTACGATAATATTCTTGGGCTCATTATGCTTCCACAGAATATTTACATTCTGCTGAGGTAAGGAAAACATTAATTTTATTGGAACACACCTTACCGTGAGCGAAATCTGTTATCAACCAGTTAGGGACCAGTAACTTTTGTTTAAAGTAGACAAAGTTTGAAATCCCAGGAATTTACTGAGAGAAAGCCACAAGATTCCACGGTTTCTAAACAAATAAACTTTCCTACACAACGTCAGAAAAGTAAAACAATTTAAAATATCTATCTTATACTCTACGTCCTGAGTCTTCTGTTCTGAGGTTGGGCGAGCACCCAACCCAAACACACGTAAAATTACACAAAATGATGTCGGGCATGCGTCCCAACGCCATTGCGCACGCGTGCAATATTGAGGTCGGCAGACACGTGCGGCAGTTGGAGCAGCGCCCACCAACAATTAAATGGCCAATTAAGGTCTTTAAAAAGCCCATTGACCACACTTGTACGTTGCCTGTGCAATTGTTAGCTCGTCGTGAGGGCAAAACGGTGGGCAGAATTCATGTTTTAATCATTTCCTCATCCACAGGTGGGATAAAAGCTCCCCGGAGAAGCAGCACTTTCTCTGTCATTGCCAGTCTGTTGCTGTGTGAGTACAGAGTTGTCCAAAAGTTTCTTGGCATCTTATTTGATTGCCAAGCCTGCTTTTCAGCATCTCAGGTCCTCATCTTCCCTGGAAGGTTCTCCTGTGTATTGCAGCCCAGTGCTCCTTCATTTTCACGGCACTGCTCCTCTGCATCCCATCTAATGGGGATAGTGTATTCTGCCAGTGGAACCTCCTCTGAAGAGGAAGAGAGGGGGAGGAGGGAGAGGTGAGCGTGGGCAGCATCTCAGGGACAGACCTTTAACAGGAGAGGCACGGACTCGGTTGGTGCAGGGCCAACGGGGAGGCCAAGGCATGAGGGCATGCCGAAGACCCCACTACCCAGCAGCTAGAGTGTTCAGGCAGCACTCCAACTACCTCCAGATGTCTGAGGTCCAGTGCTGCAGGAGGCTCTGCCTCTCCAGGGACACAGTGCCAGCTATATGTCACATGATAGGCTCGGAAATCGCCTCCAACTTCATGGAAGGACACTTCATGCCAGTGGCTTTGAAGGTCACAGTGGCCCTCAACTTCTTTGCCTCCGGTCCTTTTTAGGGCTCAGTGGGGGATCTGTGCAGCGTTTCTCAATCAGTTGTGTCAAGCTAGTGACTGATGCTATCTTTAGACAAGCCTGCACTTCCGGACAGACAAGGCAAGCCAGGCGAAGAGAACACAAGGCTTCGCTGCGATGACTGGGTTCCCCCGTGTCCAGGGTGTAATAGATGGACTCACGTGGCCATCAAGGTGCCAGAGGTGAGCCGGGAGCTTTCGACAACAGAAAGGGGTTCCGCTCAATGAAGGTTCAGATCATCTGTGACCACAGGACACAGATTCTCCAAGTTTGTGCCCATTACCCTGGGAGCTCACATGATGCTTACGTCTTGTTACAGGTACCAAAGCTATTCATGGCTCCTGCGCGAGTGGGTGGATGGCTCCTGGATGACAAGGGCTACCCCCTTGAAGAGGTGGCTAATGACCACCTCTAAAGCGCATGGGATTGGGGGTGTTGTATTGAGATGGATAGAAAACTAGTTGGCAGACAGGAAACAAAGAGTAAGAATAAACAGGTCTTTTTCCAAATGGCAGGTAGTGACTAGTAGGGATCGCAGGGATCGATGCTGGATATTCACAATATATATTAATGATTTATTGAGGGAATTAAATGTAATATCTCCAGATTTTCAGATGACACAAAGCTGGGTGGGAGGGTGAGCTGTGAGGAAGATGCAGAGATGCTTCAGTGTGATTTGGACAAGCTGACTGAGTGGGCAAATGCACGGTAGATGCAGTATAATGTGGATAAATGTGAGGTTATCCATTTTGGTTGCAAAAACAGGAAAGCAGATTATTATCTGAATGACTATAAATTGAGGGAGGGGAATGTGCAACGAGACCTGGGTGTCCTTGTACATCAGTTGCCGAAGGTAAGCATGCAGGTGCAGCAGGCGGTAAAGAAGGCAAATGTAATGTTGGCCTTCATAGCCAGAAGATTCGAGTACAGGAACAGAGGTATCTTTCTGCAATTGTTCAGGGCCTTGGTGAGACCACACCTGGAATATTGTGTGTAATTTTGGTCTCCTTATCTGAGGAAGGATGTACTTGCTATAGAGGGAGTGCAGTGAAGGTTTACCCTACTGATTCCTGGGATGGCAGGACTGACGTATGAGGAAAGATTGAGTCGATTAGGATTATATTCACTGGAGTTCAGAAGAATGAGGGGGGGATCTCTTGGAAACCTATAAAATTATAACAGGACTAGACAGGGTGGATGCGGGAAAGATGTTCCTGATGATGGGAGAGTCCAGAACCAGGGGTCACAGTCTGAGGATATGGGGTAGACCATTTAGGGCTGAGATGAGGAGAAATTTCTTCACCCAAAGAGTGGTGAGCCTGTGGAATTCGTTACCACAGAAAGTAGTTGAGACCAAAACATTGCATGTTTTCAAGAAGGAGTTAGATATAGCTTTTGGGGTGAAAGGGATCAAAGGGTATGGAGAGAAAGCGGGAGCAGGCTATTGAGTTGGATGATCAGCCATGATCATAATGAATGGCGGAGCAGGCTCGAAGGGCCGAATGGCCTACTCCTGCTCCTAGTTTCTAGGTTTCTATGATGCCACTTGGTCACCCAAGAACTGAGGCTGAGGAGAGGTACAACAGGAGTCAGGCCTCCACAAGGGCAGTGGCAGAGAGGACCATCGGGCTTCAGATGCCTGGATTGATCAGGAGGAGCATTGCAGTATCCTCCAGAGGGTGTCTCCCTCATGGTCATCAAATGCTGCGCCCTGCACAATCTGGCTCTGTCAAGGGGGGACCCATTGCAGACTGAGGGAAGGGAGGCAGCTCCACAGACCACAGAGGATGACTCAAGTGATGGCTCAGAGGACGAGCCTAGGGAGGTGAAGGGTGAGGACCTTGATGCAGAGGACAGGAACCTTCATGGAGGCAGGGACACCAGGGATGCTTTGATGCAGCAAACCTTCTGCTGGGCATCCAAGGCCTCAACGCCTCATCAATCCAATGGCACTGTCTCCTTTGCTAACGCTCAATAAAAGAGAACCCAACACATTATGCCAATACCACACAATGCCATACTTTTATAAGCCTGTGCTGCATCTGGCACCTATTCATACCATTCAACCAACTCAGCCCATTTAAGTTACATAAATATTTATGTTACTTCACATGAGCAAGGAACAAGCAAGCTGTCCATCCCTAACACAAGCTTCAAAATAATTAACACAAATAATGTCACCTGTGACACGCCCCTGTTGTGCTCAAGGTGCGTTCAATTTAAGTCTGCGGGTGATACGTCTTGGTGTCCCCTCCTCGCTGACAGTGGTGTTGGAGGCAGCCTGCTCACTCTGCTGTCCTGGTGGCCCTGATGACCTTGGGGTCATCGTCTGGCTGCCGGAGCCTGAGCAGGCTCCGCCTAGGAGGATGTGTCCAGCCCCATGGCTGGGCACTCCTCAGTCATCACGGCAGCATCTGGCAGAGGGGTGGAGGGGCAGGTGGCCTTGTCCAGAGAGCCATGAGAGAAGCTCACAGAAATGACAGGCAGCTCATCTGCCAGTGTGAGGTGCGTTTACACATCCCTGTTCACCATTGATTTTGAGGTCCCAGCAGAGAGACTTGGTGCCTCATCCATCTCTCACACTGGCAGTGACCTCCTGAGGTCATTGCCTGTGTGAGGGCTTGCAGATCCGAGTGCATCCCCAGGAACTCCTGAGTCTGCTCCTGAAGCTGCCTCTCCATGAGGGTCATCACTCTCTCCATGGGGGAGGCAGGGACAACGCAGAACTCATGCTCTGCATGGACTCCTCCAGGATGGAGACCATGGCATGCAGACCCTCATGGATCTCTGCCAGTTCTTCCCGCGCATCGCACTGGACATCCAGCATCAGCTGCCTGATGAATGACTCCAGGGACTCATCATCTGCTTTGGACACAGCATGGCCCTAGTCTCCAGCTGTACTCCCACTGTCAGCTCCCTGGGACCTCTCTGCCTCTGCCAGTTCTTCAAGCGAGTGTGATGTGCCCTTACCTCTGTGCATTACCTGCCGAGCTGGTGTGACGCTGGTGCAGGTGTGATGTCTTCCTCAGAGCTCAGTGGGGTCGTTAGGATCACTGGTGGCTCCTGTGGATAGAGCATCAGCAGGAAGAAGGCAAACGATTAGTAGATTCAATCATCATAGTCACTATGCATGCTAGGCGGGCCGAGGAGATAGTGGGGACCTGCTGCATTGTGCCATCTGCATTGGAGCTTCAATGGGGTCTATGGTGATGACAATTCAGTTTCTGATGAGAGGAGCCCGTTATGTTTCCAGTACCCACCACACACGAATTTGTCACCTGCACTCTTACCTTCATCCGAGACCCCCCACCTCACCATGACTGGAGGAGTGAGCTGGCCGGTGACATCCCAGCTCCAGTGCATCACACTCATGCTTAGTGAGGATGCACAGATTTGGCACTCCTCCACCCGTTCTGCAGTGCTCCATAGCGTTATGACTCCTCTTCTCCTGACAGGGAAAAATATCCTCATTGCTACTCTTGCTTCCTGAAGGTCCTTTCCTGGTTCACCTCCCCCCCACCCCGCCCCCAGCAGCGGCCCTCCCACCCGGGCATTAGGCGGGCCGTGTCACTGTGGCATATCTCACCCCGCAATGCACTGAGGCCGGTTGTGCTGACATCCCAGCGTTGGCAGGGCAGTCTTCAGAGCCAGTTGGCATACACACTCCTAGACCCTTGAACGTTCCAAGCAACGGGCACCCAACTAAAGTTCTTCGCACAGGTCCATGCATTTTTCGCACTTATCCTTGCTGACCACAGCAGATCACTGAACCTCTTGCGGCTCTGAAGCCACATGCAGCACACCACGTCGTACCTACTGACTTGGGTGGCAACTTCTGTCCAGGCCTTCTTGGTCAGGTGTGGCGGCCTTCTCTTGCCGTTCCTGGGCATTAAGGTATGCCGCCTGACACTGACGTCCTCAAACAGCATTCCCAGGCACTCATCTGAGAAATGGGGAGCAGAGTGCCCACCCGACTTGCCCTCCCACCTTCCATGACCACCAGGTGCTGAGGCTATGACTGCACACCAGGACACTTGGGTCGCTTTATCACAGCTCCCTTGGCCTCCCCGATAACTCTTGGCAGCCCCTTCCGTTTTTGAACACCCCGCCGGGCCCCAGTTGGACCCCGCGACCAACATGTTCCCACATCTCACATGGAAAATACATCCGGTAGTTGCGTTTAACACTGCGCGGGTCTTAATTGGCCACCCAACATAAGATCAGGTTCATAGCGCGAACTATGTCAGGGGACGTTTTCACATCCGCTTCAGGCTGCGTCGGCTTCGGGTGCACCCCAAGGGTAGAATTCAGGCCTAACATTCAGAATTAACTTGCAGTACATGTGAACTAACAAGCAAACTGTGGTCAAACATACTACACTGCAAAATAAATGGCATACGCAACCAAAACAGATCCCACGGATTTCTCAGCAACCCACCCAGACATCAGCGTCCACTGTGAATTACATAATATATCTGCTCACCTCCTGATGGTTTAATCTCCTTCTGAGACTTTGTTCCACTTGCTTCCTCAGGCTGCACTCCAGCACCGACTCATAGGCACAACTCCAGCTCCTCAGCCATGCCGAGCAGAACACCACTGCTCCAATCAATTACTTTTGTCCTAACGGCCCACAGCATGGAGTCACCTTCTGCTGCTTTTTCAGCTCTCCAGGACTTCTCCCAAGCCCTCACTACTTGGAGCCTGTCAATAGCAGCACTTTTGCTGCTTGGAGCCTCTTTCTTTGCACCTCTCCCCAGTGGTTTCTCTCCCTGTAGTTCCGACCGTCGTCTCCTCGTGGGGGCTCCTTCCTCAGGGACTCCCTCTCTGAGTTCCCACTCTCTCTTTCTCTAGAACCTGTCCCTGGGTTCTCTCCCTGGGTTCCCCTTCTCGATCCCAGAGATCACCTAGTTATGGCGCCAAACCTGGGTCCTGTGATTGTTGTTTTCACAATGCAGGTGCATTCCCAATGTCCCAGAGAGCTGAGTTTTTAACTAAAAAAAAAACAAAACTATAATGGAACACACACAGACTATCACCACTGCTGCGCTCCATGCCCAGAACTCTGGGGCCTGCGGGAAAATGGAGTCCTTGGCCTCCACCAGGTACTTTCCCATTTCTTAACACATTTCACCAAGAGATTATACAAGAGAGAATAAGATCATGAGACAATGCATCATTTCCTGTGATGATGTATAATGTCTCATTAACATATCAGACAGTTGGATTTAACTCCCTATACTATACCTCCCCAAGTGTGGCAACTAGTGCATGCCTGTTGCATTTCACTGTACCATTATCTGTTTGGATGAGGTAGGATGGTGGTTGTGGTATCTGCTCAACCTATTGCCCATAACAAGCTTGGTCTTGGATTCAAATTGGCTCTCCTGGTTGGCGATCTGGTAGATTGTCTGCTTTTTGACGTTTGTCATAATTTCACATCTGGCTGGAATGATACTCATCCTCTTTCTCCTTCACCTTATCCAGGTTGTCCAGCTTGTACACATAGCATGTGTGTGTGGCGGGGGGAGATTAGGGAGTTAAGTTCATAGTCTTTTTCTCATTAGAAGTTCACATGGTGCTAAAACATTTGGGAGTGGAGTCAAACAAAAGCTCATAAGTACAAGTTGGATGTCTTTGTTCTTCAGCAATGTTTTTACTGTACTCACTCCTCTTTCTGCTTCACCAATAGCTTGAGGATAGTATGGACAAATCCAAACAATTCTGTGAACTCTTTAAAGTATTCACCGGCAAACTGCTGTCCATTATCCGAGACTACAAGGTCTGTGATTCCATGTGTTGCAGATATCTCTTTCAGCAATGTAATTACTACTTCAGAATTGTGACGCTGCCGTCGTTTGACTTCTATCCATCTGGAGTAGTCATCTACTATGATCAAGAACATCTTACCACTGTGTTTAAAGAGGCTCATCCCAAGATGTCCCCATTGGTCTTGATGGAAAGGAAAATTACATCAACAGTTATCTTGTCTGCACTAGAGTGCTGTTTTTGACTGCAGTCGAGTTCTTCAGTTGGAGCTTGGTGACTGAGGGAGTTTAAGGGTTGAATTAAGGGTTAAATTCTATCTAAAGTCTAGTCTTTCTTTAATTTAGCAATTAACTAAAAGTTGCTCTTAGGGTTGGAAGAAGGTGAGTTTTAGTCAGCCTTAAAACAGGGCTGATACAGGCTCTGCCGGCAGCTGCATCTAGTTAATTAAATAGCTGGCTTAATAAGTTTTAAATAAGATAAAAACTGGCAGCAGAGAGGGAGGCCCAGTGCATGGAGAGCAGATCTGCGTGAGAAGGGCAGCAGCAGCGAGAGATAAAAACCGACAGCAGAGAGCCCCTTCAATCTGTTTCTACCTGATGTCAAAGGAAAACATGTAGGTGATTGGTGGGTATCTCTTCCATGTCTCTTTTGATTGGCCAAGTGGTTTCAATCAGGAGACCTTATTACAGTTGAAGAGTACAGTTAAGAAACGCATTTTTAAAATACTTAACATCCAAATTAATGAATTACATAGAATAAAGATGGCTCGGCAGGCGATGTGTTGCAGCTGTAGTATATGGGAGCTGGTGGACACCGATGTGATCCACGGTGACCACATCTGCAGCAAGTGTTGGCTGCTCAAGGAACTTTGGCCCAGAGTTAATGAGCTGGAATGTGAGCTGCAGACACTATGACACATCAGGGAGCTGGAGAGTTACCTGGACACTGTGTTTCAGGAGACAGTCACACCCCTTGGATTAATTACATCAAATTTGGTCCATGATCTGGAACAGGAGGGTGTGACTACTAGTGAGGAAAATATGGGGATCCAGACTTTAGCTTTGAAGGAGCCTCAGCCAGTGCCCTTGTCCAATAGGTATGAGGTTCTTGCTCCAGTGTAGACAAGGAAACAAACTGCAGGGAGGATGAGCAAACTGACCACAACACCATGTACAGAACACCTTTTATGTGGGGGAAGAAAGAGAAATGTTGTAGTAATGGGGTATAGCATAGTTAGGGAAAGACAAAGGCCTGAAGTCTGTATTGCCTACATGGTGCCAAGGTTAAGGACATCTGTTCTGCTCTGGAGAGAAACTTGGAGTAGGAGGGGAAGAATCCAATTGTCATGGTCCATGTAGGTACCAACAACATAGGTAGGACTAGCAAAGATGTTCTGCTGAGGGGCTACAAGCAGCTCGGGGTTAAATTAAAATGCAGAACCACAAAGGTAATAATCTCCGAATTACTTACTGAGCCATGTGCAAATTTGCATAGGATAAATAAGATTAGAGAGGTAAATGTGTGGCTCAAAGATTGGTGTGGGTGAAATATATCTGATTCTTGGGACACTGGCACCAGTACTGGGGAAGGATAGAGCTGTTCCATTGGGATGGGCTTCACGTGGACCATACTGGGACCAGTATCTAGGTGAATCGTATGGCTAGGGTTGTAGATAGGACTTTAAATTAATTAGTGGGGGGAGGGAAATTAGCAGATGATGTTTAATGTAGGAAAGTGTGAGGTCATGCACTTTGGTAGGAAAAACCAAAAAGCAGACTATTTTTTAAATGGGGAGAGACTCTAAAAAAGAGCGATCTGGGTGTTCTTGTGCATGAAACACAAAAGGTTACCGTGCAACTGCAGCAAGTAATGATGAAGGCAAATGGAATGTTGGCCTGTATTGCTAAGGGGTTGGAGTTTAAAAATAGGGAAGTTTTGTTACAACTATACAGAGTGTTGGTGAGGCCACATCTGGAGTACTGAGTACAGTTTTGGTCCCCGTATTTAAGAAAGGATATATTGGCATTGGAGGCAGTTCAAAAGAGATTCACTAGGCTGATTCCTAAGATGAAAGGGTTGACTTATCAAGAACGAGTAAACAGGTTAGGCCTTTATTCGTTAGAGTTTAGAAGAATGAAGGGTGATCTTATTGAAACATACAAGATTCTGAGGGGGCTTAACAGGGTAGATGTTGAGAAGATGTTTCCACTAGTTGAGGGACCTCGAACCAGGGGACATAGTTACAGAATAAGGGGACACTCATTTAAAACTTAGATGCAAAGGAATTTCTTCTCACAGAGAGTAGTGAATGCCTGGAATTCTCTACCCCAGAGTGTTGTGGAGGCTGGATCACTGAAAGTATTTAAAGAGGAAATAGATAGATTTTTGAAATATCAGGGAGTTGAGAGCTATGAGGAGCTGGCACAAAAGAGGAGTTGAGGGCTGGAGCAAATCAGCCATGGTTTTATTGAATGGCGGGGAAGGTTTGAGGGGCCGAATGGCCTACTCCTGCTCCTATTCCTCATGTTCTTATATCTCCTGAAGAAGAGTAGCACAAGTAATACAGCTTGATACCCTCTTTTGCAATCATTTAGAGAGTCCTGGCAATCAAACAGAATACCTTGCTATGGCTCAACATTTTGTGATGCCAAAATTGCTTGGTGTAATCATTGCAGTAAACCGAACCATAGAACCATAGAAAATTTACAGCACAGAAGAAGCCATTCGGCCCATCTTGTCCAAGCCAGTCTGAGGACACCCAGGTGCCCTTTCTCATCCCACCTTCCTGCACCCGGCCCATAGCCCTGCAGCTTACAGCACTTAAGGTGCAGATCCAGGTACTTTTTAAAATAGTTTAGAGCTTCTGCCTCTACCACGAACTTGGACAGTGAATTCCAAACACCCACTACCCTCTTCATAAAAAAGTTCTTCCTCATGTCCCCCCTACACCTTCTGCCACTTATCTCGAATCTATGTCCCCTGGTTCTAGAATTCTCCACCAAGGGAAACAATTTTATCCTGTCCACTCTATCTATTCCCCTCTTAATTTTGTACACCTAAATCAAGTCACCTCTCAGCCTTCTTTGTTCAAAGGAAAATAACCCCAACCTATTCAATCTCTCCACGCCCCTACACCTCAACCCCGTCCCACGGCACCTTCCCATGCAACCGCAGAAGATGCCCCTTTACGTCCCCCCTTCTCACCGTCCAAGGGCCCAAACACTCCTTTCAAGTAAAGCAGCATTTCACTTGCACTTCCCTCAATTTAGTCTACTGCATTTGCTGCTCCCAATGAGGTTTCCTCTACATTGGAGAGACCAAACGCAGACTGGGTGACCGCTTTGTGGAACACTTTTGGTCTGTCCGCAAGCATGACCTAGATCTCCCTGTTGCTGGCCATTTCAACGCACTACCCTGCTCTCATGCCCACATGTCCATCCTTTGCCTGCTGCAATGTTCCAGTGAAGCTCAACGCAAATTGGAGGAACAGCACCTCATCTTCCGACTAAACACTTTACAGCCTTCCGGACTGAGTATTGAGTTCAAGATCTTTATGTCATGAACTCTCCCCTCTATCCCCAACCACTTTCCGATCCCCATTTTTCCAATAATTTTTATATATTTTTCTTTTCCCACCTATTTCCATTATTTTTAAATGTATTTCCGTCCATTGTTTTATCTCTACCTTTTAGCCTATTTCGATCCCTTCCCCCCACTCCACCCCCACTAGGGCTATCTGTCCTTTGCTTGTCCTGTGTTCTACCCTTAATGTCACCATTAGCACATTTCTTAGCTAATATCACCACCGTCAACACCCCTTTGTACTTTGTCTGTGACATCTTTTGGGAATCGCCACCTATCACTGGCCCTCTATCCAGCTCTACCTGCCCCACCTCCCCCCCCCCCCACC